>NC_062568.1:58407500-58712500 GCF_022837055.1 Prionailurus viverrinus | reverse complement strand
GTTTTGTGTGTTTCCTAAGCTTTCTTTTGGGGAAGTCTTGACCCATGCAAGGAAATGGTATTAAGGCTTCTATGTTTCCTAGGAAATGAGAGTGCTGGCTTGGACTCCCAAATATTTGATTCTTGCAAGACTGGGAGAGGAATGGGGCTCTATGAGGAAAGGAAACCTCCACTAGCTTCTCCACAGTGCTCTAGATGTTGAAGGAAGTGGATGGGTACAGGGATACCTATGGAAGACAAGAGACTTGGGAATAGCAATGGGGATCTCCATAGCCAAGCTGCAGAAATTAGAGAGGATCTCAGGGAAGGATTGCTCTGTGGTCTACCTGGAGCCAAACAGTAAAGGGCCAGGTTGTGACAGAGGCATCATATAGCAGAAAAAGTGGATTAACAATGGTGACCACTATGGTCCAAAGACCCATCATGTCCATAAGGCCAGAGTTCTTGTGCAGGCCCATGGCGGGTATGTGATTTATACTGAATTGTTTACTGACCTTGGCAAACAGGAATTCAGAAATAGACTCAATGTTAATTTAGATATCAAAACACTGCAACAAGTTGTTATGGAAAAACTCATATCTATTTTGGGTTCCTTTACTAATCCATAGACTGGAAATAATAATAACATCCATCTCAGAGATAATTGGTGTGACTAAATGAGATATACTGTGTCAAGTATGAAATGCATTTCAAATGTTTTATACTGTTTTATACTGTTGTGGATACCGTTTTCTTCCCTTGCTGGAGTGTTCACTAACCACCTGCTCCAACGTCATCTCTCTCTCGTCACTTAAATAAGTGAAGACTCAGTTCATTGCAGCCAGCAAGAGTAGCTCTATGAACATTAGGAATGATAAGTTTCTTTTGGAAAGGCTTTTTTTCTAGGTCAGTCTATTTTACCAGTGTAGGGAAATTGATTTAACCCTTTTCTGTGCAAACACACACAGAAGGATTCTTAATCCTTCCCTGAGGGCTTTTTTGTTTGTTTTAACATTTCTCTTATTATCTATTCTAGAATGACCTTTGAAGTTACAGTGACTTTTAAGCATGGCTACTGTGAATGCAGAAATCTAGCCAAACAATGTAGGAAACTTTATTCAGCCTAAAAGCCATCACTATGACTTTCTTGAAAGAATTATATTACAGGGGAAATGGTTTAAAATTCTAACTTGGGAGTTCTACTCCTGAAACCAATACTATACTCTATGTTAACTAACTTGAATTTAGATAAATAAATTTTAAAAATAAAATTCTAACTTGGAGGGGCACCTGGCTGGCTCAGGGCATATGACTCTTGATCTCGGGGTTGTAAGTTCGAGCCCCATGTTGGGTGTAGAGATTACTTAAAATAAAATCTTTCAAAAAATAAAATAAATAAAATAAAATTCTAACTTGGAGAGTAAGAGGGATAATCAGATAACAGATAATATTTAGATGACTGTCTAAAATATGCAAATATATCACCCTTCTCAGAATTTTAGTAAATGGTCTCTAAACAATTTCTTAAAATTAGCTAGAGGATTTCTTCATTCGCAAAACTTTTTGTACTGGAAACAATCACTCTCTACTACTCCTCCCAACAACCTTAGGAGAGAGATGTTATTAGCTTCACTTACACAAGAGGAAGCAGCTTAGGAATATTTAAGGAATTTGCCCCAAGTTCTAAGATGTAGGGAATGTCAGGGCAGGGACCAGGGCGCGTATATGTCTGAACCAAAGTCTAGACTCCACCGTGAAGCTCTAGGGTCATTCCCGCTTTCTGAACAACAGCAGCAAAAATCCTTTGCTACCTTTAAACTCTTATCTAACCCAGACCAATTCCTGACTCAAAGAAGAGTCTCAAACTCAAAGGCCTACAGGGCCTAGGATGGTAACACAAATAAGTTAATATAGGTCATATTTAAGAAAAAACTCACATTGTTCCACAGTGTATAACTTGCCTACTGTTCAGCTTCAGTCAATTATTGTCCTGAGAGAAGTTAGACCTATTATTACCAGCCCCTAATTTTGTAACAGAAGCCAGAAATCTGGATTTTTGGGAAAAACACCCCAATTTTCAGATGTTGGCAATAAGAGTACTTGTTTTTAAAGAACAATACTTGAAAAAAATTCTGTATTTTTAAATAAAAAATAAAGCAATGCTACATGGGACAATATGTACAGGCTAAACTTTGTGAGACACAGTCTAGGGAGAAAAGGAAAACTTGTTCGATATTCTTACCTTTTGATTACTGACAGACTTTAGTCGATTTAGGTAAAAATAAATGACTTTCCAGACAGTACAATAAGAGAAAGGAGTCATGCCACAAGTACATGGTAGGAGAAAAACAGCTCATTAATTAATTGCAGTCTCATTTGTATATATATATATACCATGAAAATAATTTTTAGTGATCTTCCATCAGATTTTATTCCTTGACAACGAGGGTAAACATATAAAAATGTTGTGTACCAATTACTGGAAATATAGAAATTATATTAAATCTATGCATATCTCCTTTGACGACCAATTCATTGGAGTAATTTAAAATCAAAATCAACCCATTCCTTTATGGCAAAAGCAATCTTATCTGCAGCCAGCCAAGAGAGCATTATCAGGTTTGGTGGTAGGTTTTTGTCCACACCCCCCCACCCCCATGACAACTTAAATGAAAAGCCCTCAGGTTGAATTACAGCAAAAAAGGAAAAAAAATCCTATTTTCTAAAATCTTTCTCTAACTCTGACTCTCAGATCTCTGCACTAGAGATACGGCTGGAATGTGGATGTAGATGGGAGTAGTAGTGCCAGAATCTTTTCAATGGATGTGCTTCTAAGCACAAAATTTTTTAAAGAAGTTTCCCAATATCCCTCAATGGAAAAAAAAAATTAATCTCTGGGCCTCAAAAAAAGTACTGTCTCCATTTCATTTTCATCAGCCATTCGCATTAGTAACTATAATATTTTCATTTGTCTCTTTGTTTTCCCCTCTCAGTTACATATACTTTTTAAAATAGTGGCTGTGTTTGAAGCTTTGTAACTAAATTATTGTGGATCCATCTTTGCATTTGTGAAGGCACGGTTTTCAAATAATATGTATTGAAAGACTGGAAGATCAAAACAGTAAAAGTGCAGAACAAAATTAGTCTCAGGGACCCATTTTCTCTTTGGGTTTCTATCTATTACAATGATTTCGATCCTTAAGGCAAGGAAGAATCACATTCCTTCTACACAAAAGCAACTCTGAAAGTCATTATTTTGTATAATGCCTAACATGGAGCTTGATACAGAATGAGTAGACTATAAGTGCAATTGCTGAACTATATTGCAAACATTTTGTAAAATCTGAATTTTAAACAACATTAGGTCAAAATGTTTACTCTTTGAACTTCTGTCTTTTTATTTACTCATAGGTCCTTTGGTCTGGCTTGAGATGCACAGAGCTAAGACCTAGGAGATTTAGCACACCTTAAATAGGGAGTCAAATAGTATGCTAAGTGAAATAAGCCAGACAGAGAAACACAAACACTGCATGGAATCACTTATATGTGGAATCCAAAAAAAAAGTTGAATTCATTGAAACAGCAGAGAAGTGGGTGCCAGGGGCTGGGGAAAATCGGGAGAGGTTGGTAAAAATACAAACTTTCAGTTGTGAGATGAATAAGGTCTGAGGATCTAATGATCCAATGTATAACATGATCACTTTATTGCTAACAACTGTACTGTAGAACTGAAATTTGCTGGGTAAAATTTAAATGTTCTCAAATACAACAAAAAAGGCTAATATGTGAGGTGATGGATGTGTTAATTAACTCCATGGAGGGAATTCTTACAAAATGTACATGTATATCAAATCATTACATTGTACAGTTTAAATATCTTATAATTTTACTCATCAGTTATACCTTAATAAAGCTGGGTGGGGGGGGGAAGGGAGCCAAAGGCAGTGAACGGTTATATAAACCAAGTTAAAATGTTGACAAGAGTCTTGCCATTTCTGAATGTTTCCAACTATGTAAGGAGAACATTTTTCATTGCTAAAATGGGCATGTATAATTTTTTAAATTAATGTTTTTCTTATTTCAACCAGAAAAGGAAGAGTGAAATCAAAGGGATTTACACTTCCAAAGAATTTTTTAGGAACTTTGGATGCAAAGAAAAAGAGCAGCTTCATATGGTGAGTTGTCATGTTGAGAAAAAAAAAAAGGAACTAATGAATGGGAATATAGAACCTTGAGACAACTATCACTGTATTTGTAGAAAACTGTTAGCTATTTTAAGTCTAAAATGGCCCAGGTTTTCTAGAATTAATTTCAATTTTAAAAATCTATAAAACTGCAAGCCCTGTACTTGTTCCAGTTGGGCCTATAAGAATGTCCTATTTCCATGGCAAAGCTTTAAGTAAAATTTTTAAAGGTGAAAATCATGGCAAAAGATCAAAGGATGAGAAATAGGTGGCAGGCTGTATAGTCAGTTCTACATCAATAGCATTCAGCCGCCTCCTCCTCCTATTTCTTGATAAAAACCCATTAATTCCCACTCCCTTCTGTGTTAACATTCAAGAAAAATATGCTTGGACCTGCCTCGCACACTGTGAGAAGCACAAGAGTAGAATCATGCTAAACATCTGAAAATAGCTCTATTCAACTCGTGGCTGTGCGACCAGCACTCTCGTCCATCCGCATACATTGTCCTTGCAAAGCCTGAAGGAAAAATGATCATCTCCTTTACTGCCTGGGGTAGAAAGATCAGATTAAGGCACATAAAAAGGTTGTGCAGTAACCAAATAGGAGACAAGCATTTCTAACCCTGGGCTCATGGCAATAATTTTTCCATACAATTTGGGCAATACCCATGGGGTAGATGTTTATCTGTGACATTTCTTAAATAAATTTGCTTATTTTGGAGAAACCAGGAGAAAAAAAAAGGACAAAGGTGGAGGATTAAATTTGACCATTCTAAAATGTGAACCTCTGACCTACAACTTTCATGTGGGTAAAACATAGCACTTCAAGGTCTTACATACGGATGGCACCTAGCCAATCTACATCCTTCTCAGTAAACTTTTTAAGGAGTAAAATATATACACAAATCATTAAGTATACAGTTAGATGGATTTTTCATAAATTAATCCATGTAGCCAGCACCAAATCAAGAGTCAGAACATTATCCACATCCCAGAAGCTCCCCTCATGACCCTTTTGGTCACTCTCTTCCCCCAAAGGACACCACTATTCTCACTTCTAACCACATAGGTTCATTTTAATAAGTATTTATTTTAATGCACTTAAATTTATGTCTTTTTGAGTACTTGGCTCCAGATAAAATCTGTATATATATATTGAACCAACCTAGCTGTCTTAGGCATTCATTGACTACTCAGCTACACTGAGTATTACACAGTAAGTACCATTTTGGAACAAAAGACCCCAGGTTTTGTCCCTGTGGCTCTGCCACAAATTAGTTGTGAGATCTAGATGGAGTAACTTTTCCATTTGGGCCCTTAAATACCTGTCTGTAAAGTAAGTATATTTAAGTAGAAAAGGTATAAGGTGTCTTCTGAAAGAATATACTTAGTATGAAAATATCATGAATATATACTTTCAACTACATATACCTTTCAAATACATACATATATTCAAATATAATACTTATATATTCAATTGAACATATATTCAATTACATATAATTATATATAAATAACATAACTTTATACAGAGATTTACAAAATATTGTGCCTATTTACTTTACTTCAAAGACAAATATTTAACTGTGGCCAATATACATGGGTAATAAGAATATATATGGGGTCCCTGCTCTCATGCTGTTTCCAGTTTTACTCTAACTTAAGCAAAAAAGTTAATTAGTGATTAATGATGAAGCAGGGCATATGGGTGGCTCAGTTAAGTGTCTGACTTTGGCTCAGGTCATGATCTCACAGTTCGTGGATTCGAGCCCCGTGTCGGGCTCTGTGCTGACAGCTCAGAGCCTGGAGCCTGCTTTGGATTATGTGTCTCCCTCTCTCTCTGCCCCTCCCCCACTTGTGTTCTGTATCTCTCTCAAAAATAAATAAACATTAAAATTTTTTTTCTTTAAATAAAGAGAAGGTACCGTGGGACTAAGTGCCTATGGATCATTTCCTCCCAAAGGGACACAGAATTCAAGGAAATAAGGGAGCTCTATATAGAACTCCAAAGTAGAAAAAAATTACAGTGTCTGAGCCTTGAGAATCTTTTCTTTTTTTCTACTCAGTGAAAACTTCTCTTCCCCAAAGTGTCAGTGCCCTTATCTCTTCCTATTAAAACCTATTATTAAGATTAATTTATTCTCATTAATGTGTAAATGGTTGCCAAACCTGAATATTTTCTCTCACAAAAGTGTTTATACTGACCAAGACATTTTGATTTTGAGGAATGAATTTCTGGTTACAGAATTTCAAATATCAGAGAGTCAGAAGGGCAGGACCTCTTTTAGACAAGGAACAACTAAAATCACCCTCTTCAGGGAGCCTTAAAGCAAACTTCTCTCCCAATGTTAGTGGCCACGATTTATTAAGCACTTACATTGGCCAACATTGTGCCAACCTCTTTATATACATCATCTCATTTATTTCCACAGACACTATTATGATTTTTTTGACATTATTATCATTTTTATTTCACAGATGAAAAAGCTGTTAGTTCCTAGCCCAAGGGCACACAAGGAATGGCACTAAATCCCACCTTTGCCTTTCTGAAATGCCAGTCTGATCCTGGGTTTGGCAGCAGTTACCAGCCAAAAGCAAAAGGAGAGGCCAAAGTTCCCCAGAGCAGTCCCAGGAAGGGAACACACTCTTCTGGAACATTGGTACTGAAGGCCTGAGAGGAAAGGAAACACAACCACTGTTATTTCTGCTTCTGGCAGCTCTGGGCTTCCTCCTTCAGACTAGACCCTTACAGAAGCTGCATTAATGCTATCAAGGCCCTGATAACTTAAAGAGTGGCAAGATTCTAAGGGTGCATTGAAATACTGCTCCCAAAGGCCTACAGATCAACCTGCTGGGCAGCCCTGACTTAAAGTCATTCCCAGCCAACATGTTATAGAAGCTTCTGAGGCTAATAGGGACTTCAGCTATAAATTAAGAGTGGCCTCTGAACATCCTGACAGGGCATAAAACATCCAAAACTCCCCTCTGACACAAGCACTGACCATGTCTCCTAATTCTTATAAGGAAATGCTGCAGTCACTCCAAAGGGCTTGTTGTATACTGTTAAGTAGAATTGTAAAGCCCTGAGGCTTTTCAAAGGGCCTTTACTAAGCAGGGGTTCTAAGTACTATGCTGAGAAAGAGAACACAGCTTGGCAACAGGTATCCCCAGCATTTAAAGGGAGTATCTCTAATGATTCCCACATATATGACGCAACATTCTAAAAGTACTCAAAACCAAAAATTAATTCAAAACCTAGGTACAATCTCCCACCATGCTTGGGATGAAAAGAGATGTCAAAACCCTGCAACAGAACACAGCTACTCCAGAAAGCAAGGGATCATTGACTACTCATTGAAGCTACATCTCAACACGTGATGATTGCATTTGTTTCAAGAAGATTAGTGGAATTTTGTCCAGAATGGTTTCAGTGCCAGTCCAACATAATGTAAAGGTAAGTTTGGGACTATGGCAACCCACAATAATTATAAAGACTCATTTGGGGCAGTTCCATTTATAGGAAGACAGATTGAAGTCTCAAACTACTAAATTCAAACAAATGAAAATATGCTCAATCCAAGTCAATTGCTCAGAAAGAAATGAAATTAAGTTGCATTGTTTTAATCCAAATGAGTTTTTCAAAATGTTATTCGCAAATATCCAGCTTTATCTAATTTTATGATATATTTTATTCTAGGCCCTAACATTGCTACAGTTTGTCTTAGGGGCCAAGATATGGCTGTGACTTGGCTTAAGTGAACCACCAGCTTCTAAGGAGACTTATCAGGGAGTGTAAGATAAACAGAAGTCAGTGGTATGTTCAGGGTTGTTGGACGGGTTTTGAAGGAGGAGGAGAAGGGGCATCAAAGACTTGCACACCATCAGAGGTGAGGACGCCCAACTTCTCCGCGTTCCATTTCCTCTAATCTGGATTGGCATGTCTGACCAAATTCTTGCCTCTGGTGCCACTTCTAAAATCCTAAGAGATGAGAACATCAGAGTACTATTTATTATGTTTTTAAAAGGATGGTCTCAATTCAAAATGAGGTAGATCTATATTGACTGACGTGCAGCAACTGCAAAGATACATTATTAAACATTTAAAAAAAGAAAGTTCCAGAATGTCATCTATACTGTGCTATTTGTGTATTTTTTTAAAAAAAAAGGGGGAGGAGGAGAAAGGTATACATAAATGCTTTTTTGTGCATATCTAGATTCTAGAAGGATACATTAGAAAGAGGTAAAGATAAAGGGATCAGATAAGGGGATCTTGGGACTGAGATATCCACCTACACTATACGCCTTTCAGAGTTATACAATTTTTCTGGGTTGAAAAGGTAATCGTGAAATAAAGTACAACATTTAATTGAGAGTTATATTTTCCAGACCAATATTTGACTTTGAAATTTAACACAAAGTACTGTGCAGAAATAAAGTCACCCAATGATGTCTTAAACAGCTAGTCAAGCCCAGGAGGATTTTTAAAGTGCAAATGTCAGTCCATTTTCAATAAACCTGCTTCTTTTGCTGCTGTTTTTAGTCTTTTTTTTTTTTGGCCCTCAGATTTTCTGAAGATGAAATCTTCATGGTTGTGAAAGAGAAATCACAAAGACTAAAAGAGAAAATGTGTTGTTGTGCTAGTTATTAAATAAAAGTGTTTCCCCTACTCTCTGGAGACAGAATTACAAAGAAAAGCTGAAGTCATCTAAGATTTATTTCTCAGTCCCTAACTGCTTGTGAATATGGATCAAGATTGACACCCAGTGGCCAAATTTAATCCTTTCTTTTTTTCCACTGAAATTCCCTTTCTGGGTAATTAGCCATTTTCTAAAATGTCCCTTTATCTGTTTTCAATTGTAAATATTATTGAAATCTATGTCTTGTTTATTCAAAGTGTATCATATCTTATAAAGCCAGATTCAACTAGTAAGTCTTATTTCACACATAATTAATAGATTTATGTCTGTATCCTCTTTTTTTATGCATTTTCTTACCTAACAGTAAAAAGCAATTTGGGGGGGGAGGGGGGCAGAGGGATGGGCAAAATGGGTGAAGGTGAGTGAGAGAGTCAGGCTTCCAGTTATGGAATGAATATGTGACAGGGATGATAGGTACAGATAGGGAATATAATCAATGGTATTATGATGGCATTGTATGGTGACAGATGGTAGCTACACTTGTGAGCATAGTATGACATATAGACTTGTCCAATCACTATGTTGTACACCTGAAACTAATGTAACATTGTGTGTCAACTATACTTCAATTAAAAAAAAAAGATTATTTGCCCTCACTTGACAAAACAATGTATTCAATTTCTAGTGGAAGCTAATGGAACAAATTAGAATTATATAGCAAACCTAATTGGACAACAAGAAAATTTATATCCTTAACTTTTCCTAAAGCAAATAGCAAAATTACCTGTTCTGATTGGTAAGTTACTTATAGATAATTAAACATTAATGATTTTAATTTTGAAATCTTGAGGGTGATATAATTGCACATAAAATATGCTAATTAGGAAATTCTATCAGAGTTGAAGTTTGCTTCTATTTAAAGAGGAGAGGGGCACCTGAAAGACTCAGTTGGTTAAGCGTCCAACTCCTGACTCCTCAACTCAGGTTGTGATCTCAGTGTTTATGAGGTTGAACCCCTGCTTCAGGCTCTGCACTGACAGTGTGGAGCATGCTTGGGATTCTCTCTCTGCCCCTCCCCTACTCTCTCTCTCTCTCTCTCTCAAAAATAAACAAATTAATAATAATAATAATTTAAAAAATAAAGATAAGGAAAAAAATGCATAGCATGTATAATTTTGTAAATCAATCTCTTATATGAACACTGGAAACTTTGTGGTAAGATTTGTATTGTGGCATCCATTTTAATGGTTCTAAAGAATAGAAAGAAAAAAACCTTAATTTTTATGATGTTAATATTTTAGCAAATACATATGACATGTGTAACACAGATTACCAAACAAACTGTGAATTTAAGAATCAAAAAGATCAAAGTCCAAATTCTAACTGGGCAATCTTGGACAAGTCTCAGCATTTTACTAAACTTGAAATCCCTCACCTATAAAATGGAGCTATTAATCCTTCCTTGCAGGGCTGTCGTGAGGATTAAATGAGATATAATTTTAAATGCTTATCACGGTACCAGGCACATAAATATATAAGAGTATTTATTATTACCTGAATACCAGAAACAGTAAGATTACTAAAGTCAAACCCCATGAACCAGACTTCTCTTCTTGAATCAAGTTTCCAATAGCTGCTTTGATACAGGTGAACAGGGGTCCCAGATAATCTGAAAGTATAAATAATCCAAAAAATCAAATAATCCAAATAAAATCACTTACAAGTGGGTTTCTATTATACGATACTTTTATGGCCTACTTACTTTCACAATCATTTTTGAAATCAAAAATTAAAATTAGATTGAAAATCAGGGCTCTCCAAACTTTTTTCCTTTCAGGAAAAAAAAATCCAATAAACCTATAAACCTCCATGTATGATATATGTAAATCACTTATATTTGGTATAGACACACTATTGACCTCTTATGCATATTATAAAATATGCCCAAAATAAAAATGTTTGAAGTATGAACTAAATATAAATCGAAGTGGAGACATTCTTTTCTATCTCAAAATGGAATATCTTGCACATGCTTGGGGAGGGTACCTCCCATTCTGGAGGTGTTACACTAACAGTTCTCTGACTTCTCACCAGTGAAGGGCAGAGAAACTAACTGATTGGTGATCTGGCACACTGGAACAAGCAAGGGCTTTAAGGACCCCAGTCTTTTCTTGCATTGGAAACCGCTCTTCCATTTATGACTGGTGCAGTCTTCACAGATCTCTTCATCTCTTTAAGCCTCAGGGTCCTCTTCTATCAAAGGAAGGTGATTATACCCACATATGATATTATCCATAAAACACAGTTGTGGGAGCACAGTATCATTATTACGTAGAGGTGAAAGAAGCTTTCAAAGGTCACTTAGGACACTGAAGCTAGAATGACACAGTCCACCAGATTTTCAAGTCTGGGAGACTTGCCAAAAGCCACAGAGCTAGCTAGCTACAGACAAATCCAGAACCATCCTGTTGTCTTTACTGAGCTGTTAACTACCTCAAAAAGGGTGCTGCCAGGCAAGTTTTCTCTGGAATTGGGAATTTTAATTCTGCCATGAAATTTCCCATAAATTCTGTCCCATCTGTAATCTACACAGAGGTACAGTTAAGGATACAATTACCAATATACTCTTATGATATGGTTTTAAAAAATCCCACAAGTCACAAAGTAAAGTATGTCCTATTACCAGCACCAAAAATCTCTTCAAAATATTTTATTTTTAAATCTACAGAAGAGGAAAAGCTCTGGTCTAGAAGAAATGAAACTTAGATTCTGGTTCCAATTGTGATGTGAACAAATCACTTGCTCACTCTATACTTTATTTTCCTCAGCTAGGTATTAAAGGGAAATGATAATTTACTTACTGCAAGGACAGCATAAGCATACAATAAACAATAATATAGGTTAGTAAAGGATTCTATGAATAACAATCATTGCTAATGACGCGCACGCACACACACACATACACTTGAGGACTCTTCCCAGACCAAAAGAAAGATCTGGTCCCTTTAGAGACAAGACCATAGACTACTCCACCAGGCCATGGGTTTCACCAACAAAAATCACTGTCATTTCTGCCTTCTCTGATCCCCCCTCTTGTCCTCTGATTACTACAGGGGCTGGCCTCTGTCCTAGACCTATTCTGAGCCATTCCTTATCAGCAGCCCCAGGCCCTCCAGCCTGTAGACAAGGTATATGGTTTGCTAAGAATGAGCCTTGGAATCCCACATAGCCAGGTCACAACATTTCCCACCTGACTTCTCCCTGACCAAGTCATCTCAGTCCTTAAGACTGAGCAGCTGCCTTGGCTCAACTGTTTGGAGCTCTCAGCCTTTACAAGGACTGATGTCTTAACCAATTAAGAATGGATGTCATATTGTGGGTCTACTACTGTGCTGGGCATTTTACATACAGCATTTCCAATCCTTATAACAATCTGTGAAGTGGTGATTATTATTTCACTTTACAGTTACAGAAATTGAGACTCAGAAAGGTTAAGGAACTTGCAAAAGTCACACAGCTAAGAAGGGAAAATGCTTGGATAACCATTTCAGTCTGGCTCCAAATCATGTGTGCTTCATAAAATATTTCACATCCTGATTCCCTGCCTTGATCCTGCCTGATTTATCCCTGCATTCTGGATCCTGTTTATTATAACTTTGCAGGGGTCCTCCCAGGAACCACTGGATTGTCATACACAACAACTTCCTGCTTGTAGACTTATCTACTAAATGGAGCACATATTGGAGCCCACAGAAGCATTTTCCTACTCTTGTATATACCTTAATTCGCTAACTGCCTGCCTGGCAAGCTAATATTGCTACACCCTTTAGACCCAGAGCATCGTGTTGCATGGCATTCCCACCTGTACTTTCATTTCTCTCTCATCTCAAGCCCAGCTTCCTTCTTTCCATGCCAGCCCACGTTCCTGAGGTTCCAGCATGCTTTTACATCGGAGCCTGCCTTAGCAGCAACACACACAACACCTTATTATCTCCCTAAAATAATGTCTTAAGGAACTAACAAATTATTCACTACCTTGGAAAATATCATATTTCATTTGGATGGGTAATTGTGCATATGCTTTTTTTTTTTAAGTAATCTCTATGTCCAATGTGCAGTTTGAACTCACAACTCTGAGATCAAGAGTCACATGCTCTAACTAATGAGCCAACAAGGCACCCCTTGGATGGATAATTGTGATTCACCATTAAGAAAAAAAAACAGCAGATATTTAGGCTGTCTTTTAAATGACAGAACAGTCATTTGAATTGAAAACATCTGAGTATCAAGAAACCAAAAATCTTTTTAATCTTTATAGATACACAGGGAACAGAATGGGATGGTACCCCCCCCCCCACGCCCACCCCCCACATCTGCTTTTTAAAATTCAGGGATAGTGATATAAAGCCTCAATAGAGGGCAATAAGCCACATGAAAATTTTAATTTTTTTATGTCTTTATTTTTTTTATTTTGAGACAAAGAGACAGACTGTGAGCCAGGAGGGGCAGAGAGAGAGGGGGAACAGAATCTGAAGCAGGCTCCAGGCTCTGAGCTGTCAGCACAGAGCATGACATGAGGCTCGAACTCATGGAGTGTGAGATCATGACCTGAGCTGAAGTCGGACACTTAACTGACTGAGCCACCCAAGTGCCCCAATACACGTGAAATTTTAATGAGCTCACACTAATTCTCCAAGTTCAGGGAAATGCAAAAAAGCACTATAATCACATTTTATAGGCATTTTAAAAAGAAACATAGAAAGCATAAATTAAAATTAACTATGATATTGTAAGACTGAACCTTGCAGATTTTACAGAATGGGAATCATGCCACACACTTGTGACAGGTCACTTTACTAGACCTTAAAAGTCCTGATTTACAAGAAATATCCTGCACTTTTCATGCTCTAGTGAACAAAGCTATCTCCAAAGTTGAAGCCTTAGCAATGATCCCAATTATATAAATTTAGGAAACAGTTTACTGAAATTCAGACCTATAGCAGAAAGTAAATGCAAGGCTCTTGCAAAGTGGCTTCCACTCCTAATTTCAAATGTGAATGTCTTTCATCTGAGGCAACTGTGCAACAATTATCTAAACAGCTATTATCAAGGTTAGATGGGAATAACTCTGTTCCCATCACCAAAAAGTGCCCAGAGAAACGTACCAGACTCATATGACACCTTTGCTCTAATTAGACTTTAAGGTCTAATTAGATAATGTACACTTTCTCCCTTCCTGTCTGGGGAATGACCAAATGTTAAGTATCAAAAGTGGACTTGGGCAGAGTGATTCGGTAAGACCAGCTGGATAGGAAAAACATACTCCCTTAGACTATGCTTTTACTTCAATAAGTGATAGTGTTTCACTTTCGTTGGCATTGTTTTCTTTTGTGTCAGAAACTGTAAAGCCAAGTACTTCACCCTATTTGTGAGGACCGGTAAAACACGTCCCTCGCAACTCTTATACAGCAGCCAAATTGCTAAGAGAATCTTAAAGGATAGAGATCAGAACTAATCAGCATCAGGGCCTTAGCAAAGCGGATAGAGTCTACTCAAAACTTCAGACTTCAAAGAAGACAAAAGTTGGTTTCCACACAAGTTCCCATCAATGTTGACAAGGTCATGGATGTCAACCTGTATCAGGCCTTTTTCATGACTTGCTGCTATAATAATAGTGTGTATTGAGAGAAGATTTACATGCCAAGAAACCACTCTGATTCTTTTTAATTTGCCATCAAAAAACATCACAAGTCTTCTAGTTAAATATAGAAACTGGTCTTTACATTTCCCTAAGCCTCTAGGAGATGATCTCTATTGATATTGCCAGAAGGGAACTCATTCTGGATGTCCCGGAGCACAGGGAGGTACAGGTAGCCTTTGCCTGTTGCAATTTGATGTTGATATTTTGGTTCTTTTGTGCTCCTGTTGTCCCCTGGTTCAGTAATGGGACAGTGAGCAGAGGAAGTGGCTGAGGGATCCTATAATAGTTTTTTTTTTTTCATGTTTACTTATTTATTTTGAGAGGGAGAGAGAGAGACCATGAGTAGGGGAGGGGCAAAAAGAGGGAAAGAGAATCTCAAGTAATCTCAGTGTTGTTAGCCCAGAGCCTGACGCAGGCTCAATCCCAGGAACCATGAGATCATGATCTGAGCCAAAATCAAGAGTTAAACACTCAACCATCTGAGTCACCCAGGTGCCCCTATCCCATAGTAGTTTTGCAGTCATAGGAATTCTCTTGCCCCAGACCTGCACATTCTTTGCCCTGTTGCCCATAAATAACAGGCTGCACAACATAATCACCAAAGCCACTGATTTTCCAAGACAAATGACCAATAAATTTTGATTAAAAACTTATACTTCTGTATCAAACCTCTGCTACAGTAATCACAGAGTCATGGCATTGGTTAGCAACACATGGATTACGAGATAATATTTTGACAATTCGTGGTTTAATATAATTTTCAAAAAAAAGATAAAATCATAACTTTCATAGATACAAAGATGAATGTGTATTAAAGATTTTATTTAATTTAATGAGGAAACTGAGGAGGATTTACAACCAATCAAAGCAGAAGTCAAAAAAGCACAAATTTACATGGAGTAAGGAAATGAGAAATGATTGCGCAAATGAAGGCAAAACTAGCTTCTTCCACAGTGGAGGATAGTCAATTGAACCTCTACTACACAGGACAGAATTTGCATGTCTATAGACAAGAATTTTTTTTTACATGACTATCAGTTATCTACAATTTACAGAACTGTAAAGCCCCCATAGAATCAGAATCAGATAACATAGAAGGGTGTCCCCTAGATAGTGCATAGTTTTTCACTGAAGCACAAAATTGTTCCTACAACATCTATGTTTATACCAACTTGAGATTAAAGAAGTAATGGATAGGTAACTGTTGTCCAAGTAAACAGTCTGAAAGAATAGTACAAATTATCAAAGATCTTTCAAGGAGCATGACCAATAAGACTTTTCCAGTTTTATACCATTAAAATGTCACTCCATGTTCAACAATAGTATTAAATACTATTATGTGTGTAATTGTACATACAGTTAGTTCCAGAATGCTGGTTGAACCATTTTGTTCCATGTTCCTTGAGGAGCCACAGCCCCAAAATGTTGAGACACTGTTCTATCTGCACCTAAACTTCACTCATCTCTTTTCTCTTTCCCTTTTTCTTTCTTTCTTTCTTTCTTTCTTTCTTTCTTTCTTTCTTTCTTTATTTCTCTCTCTTTCTTTTACCACAAGAGTAGAATCTGAATAAAAAAGAGCTCCTGGCTCCTGGAACCATAACTGAGATAATGACGACTCTTACATGCAGTGTTCCAAGTTCAGATGCCATATTGATTGACAATAAATGTCTTCCTCCAGCATCTCCTCTAGTATCATTTGGCTTTGATTTTACTTACTTTTATTTTATTTTATTTTATTTTATTTTATTTTATTTTATTTTATTCTATTCTGCTCCACCAACCAAGGTCTCACAACTCCATAAAATCAGGGAAGCATTAATTCCTCCCTAGTCACTACAATTGCTGAAATGGAGTCAGCTGATATTTCCACAGTTTGTTTGTACAGCTCAGAGACAACTTTATGAATGTCATACCCTTCCTTGACATTATAAGCCAAATGGAGACAAGTGGAAATATATGCTATAGGCCTGCCTAATAATTGGCACGTGTCAGGATCATATTTTTAAAATATTAAACTGATGCTATTTTGGTCTCATAACCTTTAGTAATTCCTGGTTTCCCTGAAGCTCCCTACATATAGCCTAGAAGAAAGAGGCCAACTGAGTCTCTTCATCAGTTCACAGAAGACACAACTGTTTCCAAGCAAAAGCAAAGGGACTAAGGGAAGCAGCTTCCGGGGTACCCGGGCGTAGGCGACCACAGCCACCCTCCTCTTGTGATGGTAGGGGACTGTGTGCCACATGCTGCCTGTGGTTTGGGCCGGGTCTAGGCCCTACAGGAGCAGCCAATCTCCACCACAGGGCAGCAGCTTCCTGGAGTAGAAGGAAAGAGGGGTGATTTGGGTCTCAGTACCCTGGCAGCTATTCTGGCTCCTACTCCAAGTCACCCTCGGGGTTGCAATTCGGATACTCCCCAGGGCAGCAGGAAACCCACCCCGAGGGTTCTTCAAGGACATCTACACCCTTTGGATCAGGGTGTGGTGGAGAAAAAAGAATGTCTAATGAGTTGGAAAGTTACTTCAAGCCTTCAATGCTTGAAGACCCTTGGGCTGGCCTTGAACCCATATCTGTAGTGGATTTTAACCAACAATACAACAGTATTCAAACATTCAGAGGCAGAAAAGGAAGATACTTTTGTTAACATTTCTGAAATTCATCTAGAAGCTTCCCATGTCAGGAACATCTTGGACAAAACTTTCACTTGTGTAATTACATTGAACTTAAGATGGTGACTTTGAATATTTAGTTGGGTCTTCTTGATATTTTTCATCATATCAAGTATTGTTGATATTAGAGAAGACATACAGTAGAATAATTTGCAGTATTTAGCTCTTTAGAAGTGCCTACCACATTTTAGAGAATTTACAGTTTCCAAATATTTCACGTTGACAGTTATATAATGGACATTTGTCTTTCAATGGTTTTCCAATGTTTTAAAATAAAACATTTTGTCTTTTTGGAAAAAAAAAAAGCAAAGGGACTAAGTTGCAAGTGTTTGATAAGGTACAGTAATGGTTTTGTTTTGAATTGCAACAAGATTTGACTGGCAAGATATTAGCCAAAGCCCAAAAGACTTTTTTTTTCCTTTTAGAGTTTTATAACAACAGTGCCATTTAGAAAGTAAGGAAGGGCAGAATTTTAGCCCCACAAGAAGGATTAAAGACCTTTCTAGGTTGGGGGAAGAGGAGAGTTCATATACATAGTCTGTTCCTTGGTTCCTTCCTTTTACCCTGGAGGAAATTCAGGCAGTCCCAGAATTTTTCTGGACATTCTTACATAACAAAAAGCCCAAATGGTTACATCAAGTTGCAAACAAACTATCAATTCAGGAAAAAAAAAGTAATCAGGTAATAAAAGCAATCTCAAGTAATTATCAATTTAATTTGATTTAACAATTCAACTTTCCCCTCTTTCAACTGGGGTCTTTATAGGTAGCCCCAAAGAATGGAACATGATGCTATTTCCCCAACATAGGCTTCTACCCCTATCTTGCTACCTTGCTAGCTGTGTTTTCTGACTCATCAAAGGTCAAAGCAGGAGGAGGAGAAAAGGGAAAGAGGAGCAGGGAAGGAGAACAGGAAAGTTAGTACTTGATCAAGACTATCCATGGTCCTTGCCCTCTGGTCTGACAGATGTCCAAAGCTGGCTCTAACTTATAGTACCTTTTGTGAGCCCCTTCAGAAATCCTCACTGGGAATATTCAACTTCATTTCTAGTCCTGGTGAATGCATTTTCCTTTGCCTAGCTGCTCCACCTCAGCATTCCACCATCCATCCGTTCTCTCCCTTGGGTTCCTATCACTCAGTCCAGGCTTAGACAAGATTTAAAAGAGCCCCAGGTCTGTTCTTTCTCCCAATGACTGTATCTGATGGAGTAAACACACACGCATCCTTTGCTCCCACCTTGGATCAGCTGGATAGTCCACATTCCTGCCTTTTACATTTTTCAGTCAGAAGTCAGACACCAGTCCACACTGCCACCCTCCTCCCCCAAACTGCATGAATCATGTACCAAGATTTCTGAGAAACTCTTCTCTCCAGGTTTGAGATGAGGGAAAACGAGGTACAGAAAACTTACAACAGAGCTCTGTTCAAAAACATCCTCTGTCAATCCCTTCTTCCCATTTCCAATGCTATCCTTTAGAACTTCAATATGAGAAAGGTTTAGAAACTTCCTTCAAATTTTACAAATTCTATTCTGTGATCTCACAATCCACTCTGCCATCCGGCATTTGTCATTTTAGGATCCCAGCTTAAACTTCCATTTATAGATCCTATTACAAGTGTTTTCTACTATTAGAGGAAACAAGGACTCATGAACAACATAGGTTAAGTATAGAGGGGGAAAAAAAGAAAGTTAAATGTTAACACATCTAAGTTATGACTAAATATTATCCCACCTCAATTCTTATTTGCCCTCAGTACAATATATGCATGTAATAAGAGAGTCCTGGAAAACAGGGGTCCACAAAAAAAAACAAAAAAAAACCCCAAAAACAATGGAAACAGAAAGCACCTCTCTGGAGAAAAAGCAATAAAAGAAAAGGATAAACAAGTTGGCAACCGTCTGCAAAAAGATCAGGTGTCCTCTCCTCCATCAACATCAAAATAGTTTGTGTACCCATAGCTCGGCAACCCCAGAAAGATGTATGGAGAAGAATTTAGTGAGTCGATGCCTACTGCTCCATCTGTATCTTCAATGGAAGTAAGAGGTAAAAATGTTCACAACCATAAAGCAAACAAACAAACAAAAACAAAAACAGCAGAGTCAGGAGCAACAGTAAAGGGAAATGATGGTTCTAAGGGAGTGAACTTGGGGCGCCTGGATGGCCCAGTAAGAAAAGCACATGACTCTTGACCTTGAGGTTGTGAGTTCAAATTCCCAGATTGGGTATAGAGATTACTTAAATTAAAAAAAAAAAAAAAAAAAAAACAAATGGAGTGAACTTGAAAGAAAATTCTGAATTACAAGATTTGCTGCTTGCTGGGCATCTCAGGAAATGCTGGGTGACAGCCCAGACTGAGTGTGCCCATGAGCTTAACTACCCACCTATAAGAGTTAAGTGAATTATTTGTAAATTAGATAAATGAGTTATACAGTGTGGAGTCCTACATGTGTGAACTTAACTTCCTAATGTTTGATATGATTCCATTTACTAATGTTCTTAATATAACTTCATTGTCAGTATTAAAAACACTGTTTCAGATGTAACCAACAGCTCTAAGAAAGGGGAACTACACCACCCAGCAACATTCCATTAAAGCTGGAGCAACTCACGAAAGACTGGACAGAAAAAGAGAACATTAGTATTTTAACTCTTGTGCAATTCTTGTGGTTGCTGTTAAAGTAATATGCTGGAAGGAGAGTTCCCAGGGTGGTATCAGCAGAATTAAGGACCACCACATGAAGCCTTGCTCACGGCTTATCCGTGTGTTTAGAAATTTGCTTCTACTAGGGGTGCCTGGGTGGCTCAGTCGGATGAGCATCAGACTTTGATCATCAGGTCATAATCTCATGGTTCGTGAGTTCGAGCCCCACATCAGGCTCTGTGCTGACAGCTCAGAGCCTGGAGCCTGCTTCAGATTCTGTGTCTCCCTCTCTCTCTGCCCCTCCCCTGCTCATGCTCTGTGTGTGTGTGTGTGTGTGTGTGTGTGTGTGTGTGTGTGTGTGTGTCTCAAAAATAAATAAACTTAAAAAAATAATAATAATTAATTAAAAAGAAAGAAATTTTGCTTCCACTCAATAGTCATCTCTTAACCTAGTTTTCTTCCCCTGGAATCTAATGAATCTACTCCCTTTGATCCCTTCTATTTTATTCACTATTGCCATGTAGCAAATTACTCCATAAGTTAGCACCTTAAAACAACCATTTTATTATGCTCATGAATTCTGTGAGTCAGGAATTACAACAGGGCACAGTGAATAAGACTTGCCTCTGCTTCCATGGTATTTCATGTCTTAGATAGGAAGATTCAACAGCTAGGACTGACTTTCTGGCATGGGAGGGAAAGAAGTGCTAGTTACCTAGAAGTATAATCACTCACATGTCTGGCTGGTGATGCTGCCTGTCAGATCTTAGCTGGTGCTGAGCAGCTACACATGGCATCTCGTGTGACCTAGATTTTCTCCCATCATGGCAGCATGGGAACTTACATGGTGGTTCAGGGTTCCAAAACCTGAATCTACATTACTTCTCTGGCCTAGCTTCAGACATCACTTCTGCTGCATCTATTGGTTAAGTGAGTCACAAGCCAGCTGAGATTCAAAGGAAGGGGAAATGTACTCTCTCAATAGTAGGGGTGTCAAAGAAATTGCAGCCAATTTTTAAAAACTGCCACACTTTCTTGACCATCACTTGAACACATGCAAGATTATCCTAAATGAACATCTACTTTTATTTTTGTCATTATTTCCCCATTTTGAGTTATCAAAGTAAGGTAAGGCTTCTCTGAGAGAAAGCACTGTTTTCCTCTCCACTTATCACCTCAACCTTGCCAAGTATACACACAGGCACATAAACATACATACTCACACACTACAGTTTTCAGAGAATTAATTAAGCAATGAACTTTAAGATTCAGGAAAATGGTCAGAGTCCATTTTTTTCCCACTGCAAAGGGAAGCAAATCTTGAACTGTTCACCATCAACAAAATTTACCTTTTCCTCTTTCAGAAAATCTTAGCAAGCTTTCTTTTCTTTTTCTTTTTTTTTTTTTTAATATACATCCAAGTTAGTTAGCATATAGTGCAATAATGGTTTCAGGACTAGATTCCAGTGATTCATCCCCTACATATAACACCCAGTGTTCATTGAACAAGTGTCCTCCTTAATGCCCCTTGCCCATTTAGCCATCCCTCCATCCTCTTAGCAAGCTTTCTATCAACTATTACATCAATTGATCCAATTTTTTTAAAAACATAATTAATTTTCCCACCAACCATTGTTTCATGGTATACAATTATATAAACAATATTTCAAGGTAAATATTCTTTCTAGTCCTTAACAGAGAAGTTCAGTATTTAATCTATTAGTACTAAAATCATTCTTATCTTCTTTAAAATATGTACTTTATATATTTTCTTAATAACCAAGTGAACAATGACTATTGCTAAAGAAGTTGAGAAAAACATATTCACTTTGAAACATTTTTTCTTTAATCAAAACTGTTGCTGGAAAGCACTATATTGCTTAGAAGCTCTTCATTATCCTTCAAGAACAGGGGTACCTGGGTGTCTTAGTAGGTGAAGCATCCCACTCTTTTTTTTTTTTAATTTTTTTTTAACGTTTATTCATTTTTGAGAGACAGAGTATGAGCGGGGAAGGGGCAGAGAGAGAGGGAGACACAGAGTGTGAAGCAGTCTCCAGGCTCTGAGCTGTCAGCACAGAGCACAGAGCCTGACGTGGGGCTCGAACTCACGAATTGCAAGATCACGACCTGAGCTGAAGTAGGACGCTCAACCCACTGACCCACCCAGGTGCCCCCCATCATCCTTCAAAGAAACACTTTTTCTGATTGTATTTTTGTCTTGAGTTGAGAGGCATATATTATACAGTCCAATTTGATACAATGTTTGCATAAGAATCACTCTAGTTCTTAGCAATCCTTCTTTTGTGGCTTCTTGGAGTGTCATTTGCTGCTCCCTGATTATGGCAAAGCCAAGGACTTAGAGGATAACTGCCCTGCCCACAGATCAATGAAAATGCAAAAAGGAAATACCTGTAACTTTTATTTAGTAAATTTACCAAACTATTCTATACTTGTTTTTACCAGATTATGCAAGGATAATGCAGGAATTTCAACCATGTCCCTGAATGGACAGTGATAAGCAGCACTGACAGTGAAATGGAAGAAACACAAAATGCTCCAGGGTTATCCAGCCTCAGTTGAAGTCATTATCCCAGGGGAATGAATCCATATCTCACAGGAGAGTTTACATTTACAAGGCTAGTTTAGAGGAAACTGATGTAAAGCAGAATATGAATGCCATAGGAAAGACTCAAAATGCTTTGGGGATTAAAAGGGTAAAAAAATCACATACGTTAGAGGAATTATGAAAGACCTCATAGAAGAAGTGGCTACACACAGACAGCCAACCAACAGTTTAGGGCTCCACCCTTAAATATAATGAATGCCTAAGATTCATCAGATGTTTCTGGAAAACAGCAACATGTTTTAGAAAGACCCAAACAAGCAAATAATATGAAAAGAAAGGGAGAAAGAAAATTTAAAATTTTTGAGGAGTGGGAGGGAAAAGGAGGACACAATACAAAGAAGAGATAAAAACTTATAAAGAATAGCTTCAGAGAAATGAGAAGATGTAGCCTGAAAAAAAAAACAGGTACAAAGAAAACAGATAATCCAAGAACAGGAAAGACCTCTTGGAAATTAAACATTTGTATACTAGGGGCATCTGGGTAGCTCAGTTGGTTGAGTGTCTCACTTTTGATTTCAGCTCAGGTCATGATCCCAGGGTTGTAGGACTGAGCCCCGCATCAGGCTTCACACTGAGCATGGAGCCTGCTTAAGATTCTCTCTCGGTCCCCTCCCCCACTCACACACACACTTTCTCTCTCTCTCTCTCTCTCTCTCTCTCTCTTAAAAAAAAAATCTATACACTAAAAACTTTCTAATTAAATAGAAGGATTAGAGGGGTGCCTGGGTGGCTCAGTCGGTTAAGCGTCCAACTTCAGCTCAGGTCATGATCTCGCAGTCCGTGAGTTCGAGCCCGCGTGGGGCTCTGTGCTGATAGTTCAGAGCCTGGAGCCTGTTTCAGATTCTGTGTCTCCCTCTCTCTCTCTGATCCTCCCCTGTTCATGCTCTGTCTCTCTCTGTCTCAAAAATAAATAAACGTTAAAAAAAAAAAATTTAAATAGAAGGGTCAGAAAATAAAGTCTTTCCAGAAAGTACAGAAGAAGAAAGCAGGGGAACAGGAGAAAGTTACAAAAGATAAGAAAATTGAATAATCAGTCCTGATTATGGAACATCTGATAGTTATGAGTACCAGGAAGAGGAAAAAAGACCAAATGAAAGAGTGATAATCTAACAAGTAATTCAAGACAACTAGTGGTGCTGAGGGCAGAAGTCTGTAGACTAAAAGGACTTGGCCAAGTGACCAACACCATTAATTTCAAAAGCCCCATTCCGGGGTGCCTGGGTGGCTCAGTCGGTTAAGCGTCCGACTTCGGCTCAGGTCACGATCTCGCGGTATGTGAGTTTGGGCCCCGCGTCGGGCTCTGTGCTGACTGCTCAGAGCCTGGAGCCTGTTTCAGATTCTGTGTCTCCCTCTCTCTCTGACCCTCCCCTGCTCATGCTCTGTCTCTCTCTGTCTCAAAAATAAATAAACGTTTAAAAAAAAAAAAATCCCCATTCCAAGGACAGCATCACATAAGTAGTGACTACTGGGGATAACATGAAAATCCTTTAAATCTTCAGAAGAGAGAATAAAAGATCACATACAAATGTTCAGAAATGAGAATGGTGTTGATCTTCTCAATAATGACCTTAGATGACAGAAGACAAAAGATCAGAAGTCTTAAAGTTTTTGAAAGATAATGACTTGCAACTTATAATCAACTTAGAATTTCCACCTGGCTAGGCTTTAGAGTGGACTAAAAAGCATTTACAGACATACAAAGGGTAACAAGTTTACTTCCTTTCTTAGAAAGTTAAAATGTGTCCAGCAAAATAAGTAAATAAATCAAGAAACAGAAAAATCATGGTTTCCAAAAACCAGGGTATCTACTTTAGGAATGAGTCAAAAAATAGTTGCAGGATGACAGCCAACACAGAGAACCAGTCAAGAGGACTCTGGGAGGAAATTCCCCAAAAAAACAAAGTTAATAAACTATGTGACTTGCCTAGCTTTGGAGAAATTATTGAGAGGAGTTTGACAAATCTCATGGAAAAAATTAAGGATAAGTACTGAAAGGTGCACAAGCATAAAGCAAATGTTACCAGTCAAGTAGGACTGGTAACCAGTCAAGAGGACTCTGGGAGGAAATTCCCCAAAAAAACAAAGTTAATAAACTATGTGACTTGCCTAGCTTTGGAGAAATTATTGAGAGGAGTTTGACAAATCTCATGGAAAAAATTAAGGATAAGTACTGAAAGGTGCACAAGCATAAAGCAAATGTTACCAGTCAAGTAGGACTGGTAACCAGTCAAGAGGACTCTGGGAGGAAATTCCCCAAAAAAACAAAGTTAATAAACTATGTGACTTGCCTAGCTTTGGAGAAATTATTGAGAGGAGTTTGACAAATCTCATGGAAAAAATTAAGGATAAGTACTGAAAGGTGCACAAGCATAAAGCAAATGTTACAATCATCAACTCCAGGAAGAACAAGCACAAGAACTCTAAACGCAAAGAAATTAAATCATAATACATTATTTGGCTCAGGAGTAAACAATATTTACATAGTATGATGCTATCCAATTATTGAACCAAACATTATAATTCTATTATGATGGTGGAGTGCTGCTGTCTACCCAATATTCCTTCCTTCCCTGTCCCACCTTCTTCCACTTAGGTTTTGTTGTTGTTGTTGTTGTTGTTGTTATGTTTGTTTATTTATTTTGAGAGAGACAGAGACAGCGAGTGGGGGAAGGGCAAAGAGAGAGGGGAGAGAGTGGGGGAGAGAGTTCCAAGTAGGCTCCCTGCTGTCGGCACAGAGTCTGACTGGGGCCCAAACTCACAAACCATGAGATCATGACCTGAGCTGAAACCAAGAGTTAAATGTTTAACCGACAGCCACCCAGGTGCCCCTTCTACCTAAGTTTTGTTCAGGTATCTACAATTTTCTTTCTGCCAACATTCTTTAGGAGAGGTTGATCCCAATACCACACCCAAAAGGTAAATCTAGTTAGTCCCAATCATGATAATCCCATCCATCCCTTCAGTTGTGATAGTTTTAGGAAGAGACTTAGATCCAAGTCAGTTAGTTGAAGGGCTTCTTAAACAGAAGTGCAAGGAAGAGTCAGTCTCCTCTTCTTTCTGTGGATATATGTTAAAGACAACTAAATTTGCTACCACCATTCAGCAATCATGAGGGCAACTTAAAGACAAAGTCAACACCCCAACAATAGGAAAACAAAGCTCAGAAGTACTCATGTTTTGATGATGCACTGAATTATGCAGCTTTGAGAGACACTGTGTTTAGATTTCTGTTAAATAGAAATAATAAATGTCTTTTTTAAGCCAGTAGAGTCAGGGTTTTCTGTAATCCTCACTTGAAAGCATTCTAATTGTTTTGGGGTTTTTTATGGTGGGGGTATGCAGAGGAAGGAGGGTGCAGCCTGATACTCTGAGTACTAAACTGTTAAATCCACATCTACCATAATAGGACATATATAATATACTATCTAAAAGTATTAAATCAAGATAAAGCAGTATAAATTCCACATTTAGAAACACAGAGGCAAATACTTGGAAAAACAGTTAAAATACTAAATAGTGGGTAGTTTTAGGAAGTTAGGAATAAGAGTTGCAGAAAAGTGAGGTAATACTATTTATTTTTAATTATGTGGATGATTACTTTGATAAAAATAAAAAATAATTACAATAAACAAATCAGCAAACAAAAATACAGATGTGATTTTCCAAGGTAACTGTAAAGAAAGGTTGAGCACCCCATGTAGCTATCAAAGTAGCTATTAACATCCCACAAAAGCCAAACCAACTAGTCTTCAAGAAGTTAATATACTAGTCATAACCACATGGATCTTACAGTACCAATGGTTCAGATTGGGGAGCAACCCAAATCTTTTTAACTACACAATGGAATCCTCAGATGGTGTCAGACAGAATTAGAACATGATGATATGATTGCAAGGTGACATGATGAAGGCTAGGTTAAGGTCACATGACTTCTCAGAGTTCTTTCCCCAAGTTATTTGCTAACTGTCAATTTCATTCTTTTTTTTTTAATTAAAAAATGTCTTCCTGCTCTCATTTCTCTATAATGCAAATATGAAATTTTGCACTCAAGATCTCAGTATTTTTTTTCTTTTTTCAAATTTTTTATTTAAATTCTAGTTAGTTAATATACAGTGCAATATTGGTTTTAGGAGTAGAATTCAGTGGTTCATCACTTAATAAAACACCCAGTGCTCATCATAACAAGTACCCTCCTTAACACCCATCACCCACCTCCCTCCATCAACCCTCAGTTTGTTTCCTAAAGTTAAAAATCTCTTATGGTTTCCCTTCCTCTCCCTTTTTCCCCCTCCCATATGTTTATCTCTTTTGTTTGTTAAATTCCACATGAGTGAAATCATATGGTATTTGTCTCTCTCTGATTGACTTATTTCACTTAGCATAATACACCCTAGATCCATCCACGTTGTTGCAAATGGCAAGATTTCATTCTTTTTGATGGCTGAGTAATATTCCATTATATATATATATATATATATATATATATATATATATACGCACACACACACCACATCTTCTTTATCCATTCATCTGTCAATGGACGTTTGGGTTCTTTCCATAGTTTGGCAACTGTTTATAATGCTGCTATAAACAACAGGGTGTATGCACGCCTTCAAATCTCTATTTTTGTATGCTTTGGGTAAATACCTAGTAGTGCAATTGCTGGGTCATAGGGTAGTTTTATTTTTAACTTTTGAGGAATCTCCATATTGATTTTCAGAGTGTCTGTACCAGTTTGCATTCCCACCAACAGTGTAAGAGTGTCCTCCTTTCTCCACATCCTCACCAACATCTGTTGTTTCTTGTGTTAATTTTAGCCATTCTAACAGGTGTGAGGTGGTATCTCATCATAGTTTTGATTTGTATTTCCCTGATGATGAGTGATGTGGAGCTCTTTTCATGTGTCTGTTAGCCATCTAGATGTCTTCTTTGGAAAAATGTCTATTCATGTCTTCTACCCATTTCTTAACTGGGTTATTTGTTTTGTGGGTGTTGAGTTTGATAAGTTCTTTATAGATTTTGGATACTAACCCTTTATAAGATATGCCATATGCAAATACCTTCTCCCATTTCATTGGCTGCCTTTTAGTTTTATTGCTTTTTTCCTTTGCTGTGCAGAAGATTTTTATCTTGATGAAGTCCCAGTAGTTCATTTTTGCTTTTGTTTCCCTTGCCTCTGATGATATGTCTAGTAAGAAGTTGCTCCTGTCAAGGTGAAAGAGATTACTGCCTGTGTTCTCCTGTAGGATTTTGATGGTTTCCTGTCCCTTACATTTAGGTCTTTCATCCATTTTGAATTTATTTTTGTGTACAGTGTAAGAAAGTGGTCCAGTTTCATTCTTCTGCATGTTGCTGCCCAGTTTTCCCACCACCATTTGGGTTTTTTTTTTTTTTAATTTTTTTTAACGTTTATTTATTCTTGAGACAGAGACAGACAGAGCATGAATGGAGGAGGGCCAGAAAGAAGGAGACACAGAATCTGAAACAGGCTCCAGGCTCTGAACGGTCAGCACAGAGCCCGATGCGGGACTTGAACTCACGGACGGTGAGATCATGACCTGAGCCAAAGTCAGACGCTTAACTGACTGAGCCACCCAGGTGCCCCTACCCACCACCATTTGTTGAAGAGACTGTCTTTTTTCTGTTGGATATTCTTTCCCGTTTTGTTGAAGATTAGTTGACCAAGGTCTCAATATTTTAAAGGGCTATAACTGAAAAAAGATATTTTCATCAAACTTCCATGATTTTGTAACTGTCGTAAAACATTAAGGTCAGGTGAAAGCATCTGATTTTTGATAGTCAAAGGAAAAAGAATGTAAGATTTGGAGGGAAGAAAAACTTGTCATTTTATCAAATAGTCCGGATGAACTCAATTTATTTATCTCTTGATCTTTGGCAAATTAACAAACAGGATATTAAAATTAACATTTTAAAACAAAATCTCATCACTGATTTCAGCAGTAACATTGCTGAACATTTCAGCAGTAACATTGACCACCAAATGTTTTACCAGATCAAATAATGAAAATGACTGAATCAGATTTGCATTCCCATCTTGTTCTCTGATCAGCTCTTGGTGAGGTGGCCCTGAGTCTGCTATAGGAAGGAGGTACAGTCATTCTCTAGGATCTGGGAGAGGTAGGAAAGGGGGACCAAGACATTGGGATGTTGCTATTAGCATCCTATTAACTCCAGTACTTCTTCTGGTCTCAGTTTATTTCTCCAGGAAGTCCTCCTTAACCTCTAGACTAGGATAGGCCCTCTGTTATACACTCTTATGACACCCTACCCTTAGCACAATGGTAATCAAATAATTGTTTCTGCATTGAATTGTTTCATGTCTACCTCCCTACTAGAGAGTAAGTTACATGAATCACAGATTGGATGTATTTGGTTCATTTTTACATTACCTGGCACGATGCATGGCATATTATTGTACGTGGCCAATAAATATTTGATGAATAATTGAAAAGGGGGAAACAAATGGTTTTAATACACGTTAAAATATTTTCAGCCTAGGGGCATCTGGGTGGTTCAGCCAGTTAAGTGTCCAGCTTCAGCTCAGGTCATGATCTCACGGTTCGTGAGTTTGAGCCCCACGTCAGGCTCTGTGCTGACAGCTCAGAGCCTGGAAGCTGCTTTAGATTCTGTGTTGCCCTCTCTCTCTCTACACCTCCCCTGCTCACACTCTGTCTGTCTCTCTCAAAAATAAATAAACATTTTTTAAAAAACCTTTAAAATATATTCAGCCTTACGGTAAAGAAATAGAAGTGAAAACATCAATGAAATACTATCTTCTACTTTATCAAATTGAAAAGCTCAAAAAAACTGAAAATATACTGTGCTGTTGGCAAGAGTGAAGTATGACGGGTGGCCCCTGTTGGGGCTGCTATACGTTTAGCAACACATAAGAAACTTAGCAAAATAATTAATATAATTCAAAACTTAAATGCATATACCCTTTCACCCAACAATTTCACATCTAACATTTTATTCCACCACTGTGCTCTCATTTCTATTCAAAGACCCTTGTACAAGGAAGTTCATGATGATTTTGCTTGAATAGAAAAAGAATCCTAAAATCATATAATAAAGAGAGTTAAATATCCCATGTCTTTAAGGTAGAGCCGGCCTCCTTACAGGCAGCAGTGGTGAGGGAAAGTGAGTGAGGATTTCAACTTTGCCACTGGCCTGAGAGGTTTTTTTGGCATGAAGGGTTGCAATGTCAGAGAAAAAGCAGCTGGTGGACTTAGGTCTCTGGGAGGAGGACAACGAGTTCAGGGAGTTCCCCAAGGAAGACTGGGCTGGTTTAGATGAAAATGAAGAAGCAGATGTCTAGGAAAATAACTGGGATTTTGACAATGTAGAGGGTAACTTCTCCAATCTGATATGAGGTAAATCAGAGACACATGGTTATAAGATGGAGACCTCATAACATCTGGAAGTGTTGAAGCAACCTAAGCTTGAACTTGTTACTAAATTCTAGGACAGAGAATCTAGGATGGGACAACTAAAATGTGTTTATTTCATTACCTGCTTGGATTTTTTATTTTTGTTTTTGTAACACAAAACATAAATGTTTTGATCTAAAAAAAAAAGAGTTAAATAAATTATGGTACAGCTATGTAATAAAATACTACACAGCAGTAAAAGAATGAGTTATATATATTTATATACTGATTAAAATAATAACCAAGACATATAAGTGGAGACAATAAAATGCAAAAATATAAAACAATGTTTATATTATATTCCCCTTTATTGTTGTGGTTTTTAAAGGAGATATATGTGCATATAAGATATATCTGGGAACCCACATGAGAAAATGGTAACAGAAAGTTGCTTCTGGTGCAAGAAGACTGGGAAACTGGACACTGGGACAGAAGAAAAATTTTCTTTTCACTCTATACTTTTTAAACTGTTCACATTTTTTAGCACGTATATTAATACATTTTTAACATAACAGCTTGTTGAAAAATCTAATTCTTGAAGGAATATTTTTCTAGACCACATGAATGGTCTTTCCACGTAGAGCTTTTAATCACTCTGCAATTATATATACATAAGATGACTGGATTTTGATTTAGATTATCTTGAAGATGTTATCCTTAATGTACACTTATTATTTGTCTCTGTTTTTTAAAATTTTTTTAACATTTATTCATTTTTGAGAGAGAGAGAAACAGCGTGTGAGTGGGGGAGGGGAAGAAAGAGAGGGGGACACAGAATCCGAAGCAGGCTCCAGGTTCTGAGCTGTCAGCACAGAGCCTGACGTGGGGCTCAAGCTCACAGACGGCAAGATCATGACCTGAGCCAAAGTAGGACCCCCAACCAACTGAGCCACCCAGGGGCCCTATTTGTCTCTGTTTAAAATAAATGTCTTTCTTCAGATCACTAGTAATTTTTGTAAACAGAGACATGTAATAAATGTCTGCTAAGGAGAGGCTCTCAAGTAGCTACAGGTTAATCATCTTCATTTAACATAGAAGGTACATTTCTCTTTTGAAGCAGGAGTCATATTCATTCATTCATAATAATAAATCTAATTTAATCTCTATGGCCATGCATTTTATAGTTATACATTTTATGAAATAAATTATAATTTGTTTTAAATGTCTTAAAAATGTTAATTAAGAGAGTAAATTAAATGTTATTAAGAAATATTATTTATTAACATTAAATGTTATTAAGAAAAATAAGACTTATATGGGACAGTTACAACTGTTGGCTAATTGATGTGCAATCATAGTTGAAGATATAATTTTATCAGACTATAAGTCAAAATGTACACAGCATGAGAGAGAAAATCTCATATGCCTGGAATCCTAGTGAGAAAACTGTCAAACATCATATGCATTCAGCTAAACTCCTGCCACATTAAATGAGGCTTTCAGAATGTAAGTACATCTGAGTCACAGAACTGTCCTAAAGAATATGGAAACTTGTTACCAAAATAACACATCAAGAATTTGCTATTGAGTAAGAAATTGTCAACTCATTAAGACATTTCTAGCTATCTCCACTTCAAGTCATTAATTTTCTAATAGAAGTTAAAAGGTGAGCAGTATCTTAATAAGATCACTAATTTTGCAGGAAGAATGCTTCTATGTATCTTGATTAATGTATAAAGTACTTAGCAACTTATTTTTTATTTTCAATATATCATTTAAATAATATTAATGTTATAATTTCTATATAATGGACTATTGACCTAATTGAAAACTTTATATTGACATTAGTTGTAAAAAATACTTCTTAACTTTTTTTAATGTTGAGAAATTAAGAAAGTTTTTGACCAGGATGAAAAGGCACAGAGCAAAGGTTGATTCTACCATAATATTAGTCTACTCAATAATGAGGAACTACTCCCTTAACTTAAAATGTCCTTAGGGATTGGGGGAGATAAGATCAATGTTGTTTTAAGGGTACAAATTTGCAATGAGTAGTAAATAAGATGTAGAGATCCAATGCACAGTATAATGAATACAGACAACAATATTGCAATACAGTCAGCAAACTTGCTAAGAGACTAAAACATCATTATCCTATCCACTAAAAAGAAAGCATAATTATGTATTGTGACAAAGATTTTAAATATCACTGAATGGCAATCACATTGCAGTATATAAGTGCATCAAATTAACACATTGTATGCCTTAAATACATAAGGCATACATAAGTCAAATATACTCAATAAAAAAGTTTTTTTATAATTCAGAACATAAAAAAATAAAATGTCAGATCATTTCACAATATATACATAAACATTTATAAGTCTTATTAAGTCTAAAGTCGACCCATTTTACACAGACAACAGATTTTTTTAAGTGGAACTGAAACAATGATATTCAAGTAAGTAAAATGGATAAATATTAAAATTCTAAGAAATTCAATTATGACTTTAAGCAATTAGGTTTAAAAAAATCTACTTCCTTAAAAAATCCAGTCTTTCTTAAAATTCTTTTTTTAAGCGTATTTATTTATTTTGAGAGAGAGAGAGAGCAAGCAGAGTAGGGGCAAAGAAAAGAAGAGAGAATCTCAAGCATGCTCCACACTGCCAGCACAGAGCCCAATGTGGGGCTTGAACCCACAAACCATGAGATCATGACCCAAGCCAAAACCAAAAGTCAGACCCCAACTGACAGAGCCACCCAGGTGCCCTGAAAATTCTTAAGGCATGAATAGTCTCACAATTTCATCAACTCAAATCAAATACTTTAATTTTTTTAATTCAATTTTTTATTTAAATTCTACTTAGTCAACATATGTGGTAAAATTGGTTTCAGGAGTAGAATTCAGTGATTCCTCACTTACATATAACACAGTGATCATCACAACAAGTGCCCTCCTTAATACCTATAACCCATTTAGCCCATCCCAGGCCCACCTCCCCTCCAGCAACTCTCAGTTTGCTGTCTATAGTTAAGAGTTTTTTATGGTTTGTCTCACTCTCTCTTTTTTGCCTCTTCCCCTATGTTCACCTGTTTTACTTCTTAAATTCCACATATGAGTGAAATCTTATGGTATTTGTCTCTCTGATTCATTTTGCTTAGCATAATACTCTGTAGCTCCAACCACATCATTGCAAGTGGCAAAATTTCATTCTTGTGTATACAGATACCACATCTTCTTTATCCATTCATTAGTCAATGGCAGACAACTGGGCTCTTTCCATAATTTGGCTACTGTTGATAATGCTACTATAAACATTGGGGTGCATGAACCCCTTCAAATCAGTATTTTTGTATCCTTTGGGTAAATACCTATTAGTCTAATTGCTGGATCCTAGGGTAGTTCTACTTTTAACTTTTGTGAGGAACCTCCACACTTGTTTTCCAGAGTGGCTGCACCAGTTTGCATTCCCACCAACAGTGTAAGAAGGATCCCCTTTCTCTGCATCCTGGCTAACATCTATTGTTTACTGTGTTATTTATTTTAGTCATTCAACTGGTGTAAGGTGATATCTCATTGTAGTTTTGATTTGTACTTCCCTAATGATGAGTGATGTTGAGCATCTCTTCATGTGTCTGTTAGCCATCTGGATTTCTTCTTTAGAAAAATGTCTGTTCACGTCTTCTGCCCATTTTTTAACTGGATTATATGGTTTTTGGCTGTTGAGTTTGATAAGTTCTTTACAGATTGTGGATACTAACTGCTTATCAGATATGTCATTTGCAAATATCTTCATCCATTGTATAGGCTGCCTTTTAGTTTTATTGATTGTTTCCTTTGCTGTGCAGAACCGTTTTATCTTGATGAGGTCCCAATAGTTCAAATCAAACACTTTTAAAAGCAAATCTTAGATCAGATGAGATAAATTAAGAGTCCACAGTATGTGTTCTGTCCCACCAGACAGTTCTCAGTTGTTCAACCAAGAACCTACTACTGGAACAAACAGAAGGTAGGGCGGAAGCTGCTAAAAGCCATCTCACAGTCACATGACATAATATCATACAGATTTTCAGATAGACTCCAAAGGTAGCCACCCATATAAATCCAGTGAAAACTGATGGTCTGCTAAGTCACCATGTGAGGCTGCTGGACCTATGAACATGAAGTGAACCGCAGAGGGAGGCTTGTCAGTGAGTTAGTGAGTGGTTGGAATGGCACAGGGCCAGGCAGGAGCATGAATATTGTGCCTTTTAAACAGCATCTTAAAATACTCAGAGCAAGGGGTACATGCACCCCAATGCTTAGAGCAGCATTATTAACAATAGCCGAATTATGGAAAAAGTCCAAATGTCCATCAACTGATGAATAGAAAAAGAAGATGTGGTATATATATATACAATGGAATGTTTCTTAGCCATCAAAAAGAATCAAATCTTGCCATTTGCAATGACATGGATGGAGCTAGGGTGTATTATGCTAAGCAAAATAAATCAGTCAGAGAGAGACAAATATCATATGATTTCACTCACATGTGGAATTTAAGACACAAAACAGATGAAGATAGGGGAAGAGAGAGAGAGAAGGGGAAGCAAACCACAAGAGACTCTTAACTATTGAGAACAAACTGAGGGTTGCTGGAGGGGAGATGGGTGTGGGATGGGCTAAATGGGTGATGGATATTAAGGAAGGAACTTGTGTTGAGCACTGGGTGGTATACCTAAGTGATGAATCACCAGTTCTATTCCTGAAACCGTTATTACACTATATGTTAAGTAACCAGAATTTAATATAATTTGAAAAAAAAATACTAAAAGCAAATGCTCCTCTTGGCCATGGAATCACACCCAATCTCCACCTTCAATCAGCCCTTTCTCAGTCTGCCACCTGCCCACACCACAGACCTGGTGTCTCTCCCTGATCCTGCCCTGCCACTTTCCAGTTTCCTCCCACCAGAAAGTTCAGGGTTTGCTGAAGAGCTTAGCAGCACCTCCATGTCTCCAGGCTAGCCCTGGACCCTCTACGTTCGGGCTGAGAGAAAGCACTTCTGAGGGAAACTATGGAGCCAAGGAAAGCTAGGGGACATCTTCCAGGCCACCATGGCATAGTGAGGCATGGCAATGCATGGGAGGGCTAGGGGAGAAACCTGGAGGAAACCCAGAGGGAAGGGGGAGGGGCCAATGAGAGGGGGCCAGAATTCCCCCTGTACCTAAAAGTAGTAGGGTGCCAGAAGATAGTCCTGGAGCTGGAGAAGACCCTAGGAGACCCCAGCCAAGGTTGCTCATGTTCCTGGATCCTCATCCCATGACATCCTGCTACACCTGCTGGGTCAGTGCTAGTGGTTCTAGGCTGTGCATGTGGGGCTGGTCTCTCCCAGGAGAAAGTCCTAAGTTCTGTGCTTTCCTAATGCACAGAGAGATCCCTCCCTGTTAGCTATGTGTGAGATACAGAATAAATTTGGTTATCAGGGATGTCTGTAATACGTTCTCCTTCTCCAGAAAAGTGGCTGATCTTGTCATTTATACTGTAGTGAGCCTTTGGCTCTGGAAAAACTAGGCCATCCTTCTCTATTTAGCAATGAGATAAGTATATAACGTTTTTAACACTACAAGCCAGTGGGTGGGAATAGCTGCTGGGGACAGGTTATAGAAGGATATGACTGCAGGAATGGAAGGAAGAGGGTCTTTGCAGAGCCAGTGTTATGCATGAACAGAAATATCAGGGTGAAGCTAATGAGAATCTCCATCAGGGCCAAGTGAATGTATTTATCACAACTTGAACATTCTTCTAAGGGTCCAGGAGAATGTTTTGCATATTGAGAATCTTACTGGATCCTCAAGGATACAACCATATGAAAGACACTTCCAAACACTAGATCCAAAGGGATTATCAGTCAATAAAGACTGATGCCAGCAAATGACCAGTGTCCAGAATCTCCTTTATTAGGTCTTAGACTCACAATTGCAAAGTGGGGACAGCTCATAGTTAGAATTTTTCTTGGCCAGGGAAACCATCAGGTCCTTTGAGGAATGTCTTCTTCACAACTGACACTGGGATAAATCCACTTGAAAGTAGGGTTCTAGCCTTTCTGTGCTTATTTCACTCCAAGCAAAGCCATTTCTGGTACCTAACAAGAACTTAATACTGATTAACATGTTAGACATGGACACTCTTTATTAAAAGGTACATTCCTATCCAAAATAAATTTAAAGAGATATGTTTTATTTTAGCAAAAAAGATGGTGTAGCCACCAACTCACTTTCTTTGTGAAAAAACAACTACTGATCAACAGCTAGAGGTTTAGTCCAGCAGAAGCTAAATTAGAATCTTGAACCAGAGTTGGAAAGTAACAATAAATTTAAACAATTACGGGTGCCTGGGTAGTCAGTTGGTTGAGTGTCTGACTCTTGATTTTGACTCAGGTCATGGTCTCACAGTTGTGAGATTGAGCCCCACATCAGTCTCCAAGCTGAGCATGGAGTTCGCTCGGGATTCTCTCTTTCTCTTCCTCTGCCCTTCCCCCACTTGTGTACACACGCACACGTGCACACACGCACACACACACACACTCTCTCTCTCTCCCTCCCAAATAAATAAATAAATAAATAAATAAATAAATAAATAAATAAAGTTAAACAATTACATTAATCGGGAAATCAGACACCAGAAACCACAACAGTTGTTTCCACAGAGAGAATTTAATACTGTATGTGGAATTGGTTAAACAGATCTTGGAAAACTAAAAGAGCAAACAGAGAAGTCTGAGGTAATAAAGAGACTATAACTGTGTCAGGAAGCAGCTGTCACCCCAAAAGCTGGTGGCAAAGGAAAGAGGTTGGAGTCATTAAAACTCAAAAACTCAGAGGATGAACCCCCAAATTGGGGGTCTCTAAAGAGGAGGTACTGCCTAACTGGTGCTGCTACTTCTGAAGCTGGAACCAATTCCTATTCTTGGTATACTCTTTATTATTATTTTATTATTTTGAGAGAGTGCAAGCAGGGGAGGGGCAAAGAGAGGGGGACAGAGGATCTGAAGCGGGGTCTGCACTGACAACAAGGAGCCCGATGCAGGGCTTGAACTCCTAAGCCGTGAGATCATGACCTAAGCTGAAGATGGACGCTTAACCAACTGAGCCACCTAGGTGCCCTGCTATTCTTGGTATAAAGAGCCAAAATAATACACCAATTATGGTTTGACTGGTCAGATCACCATAAGAAAGGATTCAGAGGCAGTCAGTACATGCAAGACCACCCTTTTTTGCACAAAAGCAAAGCCAACAAAAATGGCAGGAGACTTAAAACTCAACAACACAGAGACAACCCAACAAAAAATAGACAAAGGATTTGAAAAGATATTCCTCTGAAAGAAGACATGCAAATAGCCAATAAGCACATCCAAAAAAAAAAAAAAAGCTCAATATCACTGCCATCAAGGAAATACAAGTCAAAACCACAATAACTTATTACCATACCCACTAGAATGGCTATAATAAAAAACCTTTAAAAGAGAGAGAGAGAGAGAGAACAGTAGCAAGTATTGGCAAAGACGTGGGAACATTAAAACCTTCATACATTGCCAGTGGAAATGTAAAATAGTGCAGCTGCTTTGAAAAACAGTTTGGCATTTCCTCAATAAGTTAGACACAGAGTTATCTTATGATCCAACCATTGGCATTCTGAAAATGTTCTGGAATTAGTGTGATCATTGCACAGCTCTGTAAATATACTAAAAGTCACTAAATTGTATACTTTTAAGAGGCTGAGCTTTATGACATATGAATTATATCTCAATTATTTTTAAATAACAGGAGAGAGAAGACCAAAAAATAGGGACAGTTTTTTAAACAAGATAATATTCGACTATGCATATAAATTTTGTCTCCTTTTTCTGGAACATCCTATTCAATACCTTTCCACATCAAAGTGTATTTTGACTTTGTTATTTGCTATTCAAAATCTGACTGACTAATCAAGCCCTCAAAAGAAACATTAAAAAAGTACATAGAGTGCTTTCATAATTAACCTCTGGTTCACGCACCCAAGAATGCAAGCACAGAAACCTATAAACCATTATGTCCCAGCATTATCTACCCTGCAATCCTGGCTCCTGTGATCTGTGGCCTCTGATGGTTAGGAAAGGGCACTCACCTTTCCATCTGACTCCTGACACCTAATTGGCACTTTTGCACCAATCCTGGACTCCTGTCCCCAGGACAGGCACCAGTGACAGATGAATTAGTAAGACTAGTAAGATTATGGACCATCTACCTTACTTGGTGTCCCATCTCCGACTATCACTCCAAGGAACTCTCATCACACAACCTCCCCTGGCTAGAGGAGGGCCAGAAACCTAGAGGTAGAAACATCTCAGTTATAGATTTGGCTTATTTATTTATTTATTTTTTTTTTAATTTGGGGTGGCGGGGGGGAGGGCAGAGAGACAAGGAGGAAGAGAGAATCCCAAGCAGGCTCCATGCTGTCCATGCAGAGCCCGACTGGGGACTCGATCCCACGAACCCTGAGATCATGACCTGAGCCAAAATCAAGAATCAGACACTCAACTGACTGAGTCACCCAGGCATCCCTAGACTTGGCATATTTTAAACACCAATTAGTCTTGCTCACGTTTTCTTCTCAGGATTTCCCCCATCTGTCTCTTTTCTGTTACCACTGTTTCTTCCTAGTTTATGCCTGCATTATTACAATTGTCTCTAGTTTTCTTATGGTCTCTCCCATTTCCCATTATCCTACACACAGATACCAATAACTTTTTAAAAACATTTTCTCTTTTTCACTTCTCTGAAACCTTTCAATGCCTCTTCACCACCAGTTGAATGTTAATAAAATTTAACGTCTGAGCCTGGTTTTAGAGCCCTTGATAATCTAGTTTCAATCTCATTCCAGATTTACACAAACTCCCATTTTGATTACATACAATACTCTACACTCACCTTAAGATTGTTTATTTCTGTGCCTTTATGTATGTCTTCTCCCCAGTTCCTAATTCTCCTTCCATCACACCTATAAAATTCTGTAAGGTCTTCAAGACCTATTCTTTTTTTTTTTTTAAGTTTATTTATTTACTTTGAGAAAGAGGGACAGAGAGAGAGAATGCACACACATGCTCAGGGGATGGGGAGAGGTGGCAAAAGAGGGACAGACAGAGACAGAGAGAATCCCAAGCAGACTTCATGCTGCCAGTGCAAAGCCCTATGGGGGGCTCAAACTCATGAACCATGAGATCATTACCTGAGCTGAAATCAACAGTTGGGCATTTAACTGACTGAGCCACCCGGGTGTCCCAAGACCTATTCTTTAAAGCTGAGATCAGGTCTTAGATTTGTCAAGAAGCCTTGATTATCCCAGCTGAGTTTAATCTCTCTCCTTGAAACCATCATTATTTTCTTTCCCATTTGGCCCTCTCCATCCACTACTTTGTAGCATAATCACTTCTGGCCTCCCCAAAGGTCCAGGAGGACAGTGGAGTTTTGAGTGTCCTGAAGTGCTAGTCAAATTCAAACTGCAGATCCATTCTGAACAGTGATCTTAAAACTTTCAGATAGTTGTTAACTCTTAAAAGTTAGGAGATTTCAGGGCACCTGGGTGGCTCAGTCGGTTGAGACTCCAACCTCAGCTCAGGTCATGATCTCGTGGTTCATGGGTTCAAGCCCCCCATTGGGCTCTGTGCTGACAGCTTGGAGCCTGGCAGATTCTGTGTCTCCCTCTCTCTCTGTTCCTCCCCCACTCACACTGTCTCTCTCTCTCTCTCAAAAATAAAGATAGATAGATAAATAAATAGATAGATAGATAGATAAATGAATGTTGGAAGATTTATCATAAGAGCTGGGTTTCCTGCTTCTCTTGAGACCTTAGTTCACACTGGACTGAATTCAATTCATGCTGGACCTGTACTCCTGCTTAGAAGATGCTGAGGCTGAGTAGTGGCCACCTCTTTAAGACAGGGCCTGTGTCTTCCAGTTCACCCAAATTCCCATCTTGCACAGTCTTTAAACCTCATTCAGGCCCCAAAGCATCTCTCTGCTCCTAACATCTCTACAGTGTAAGGGATAGATGAATGGATGGATGGATGGAGAAAGGGATAAATGAACAAACTAACCTAGCATGTGACAGAACTTACATCCTCCACATGTCTCTTGCTGTCTAGGAGACTTGACATCTGAATTCCCCTAGCTGCTCCACTCTCCCACTCTGTTCTTTCCTTGTCCTGGGTCATGTTCAGAAAAATTCTAGTCTAAGCCTGAGTGAAGAAAAAACTTATTTCTTTTCGATAAGCACTTCCCATTTTCTGTCTCAGAACTCATAATGAGTCTGAGTGACAGTCAAAATTTTATAAAAATCATCCCTGTGTCTCTGTGTCTGAAAGTGGGAAAGTAAAAACTCAAAAGGGATCCATGCAAGTCACAGCCTCTTCTTTGATGTGCCCCTTGGTGACCCACACTGAGGCAACACATGGCTGTGGGTTCCCATTGTTAGAGTAAATGTGACCTTTCTTACATAAGGGGATTGTGGTTTTGATCGATTGAAAGGACCCCGTGGGCAGCCAGGGATCAGCATAAAGGGTGAAAAGGTGAACAATAAATATGCCAGTGCATTAACACAATTAGGTTTATAAAAAAGGCACTGAAGCAAAATGGAACATCAAGGGTTTATAAAAGCAGCTGACATGTTCTGTGTTTTAGAGATGGATTTATAGCCAATTAACGGTCCAGAACCATTCTAACTCCTGTACATAGGAAAACATGAGCTGAGACAAAGAGTGATTGATTTCAGTGGGAAAGTCCTGCATTGTGAAATGGGAGAGAAAGCAGAGACAGTATAAGGCAATTAGTGGGAAATATTGACTTTGCACAGCATAGATATGGAATCGGGGTGTTGCAAGAGACTGAGGTTTGTTGCCGCCTCTATTGTTCTTATTGCTATTCTTTGTGTTGTTTTAGTGTCTTATAGTAAGGCAACAGTTATAGCTGTCATGGAAAGGTGGCTGGATCACAAGATTTACCAGATCCTTTTGAAGTTACTAGCACTGGAATCCAACATTAGGTATTAATCAACTCTCATTGTGTGGAGATTATCGTGTTATGATTACAAGAGAGGAAACAGAAGATTTGGGCTTTAATAGTAATGACTTTTTCCGTATTTAGAGTTCTACCTGAAATTCAGGGGCACTGAGCTGCCCATAATAGGACCAGGCACTATGATATGTAGAAAATATAAATAACTTCTATTCAATTCATCTGTCCTGAGGTAAATCCTTTCTGCCAACAGTTCCATATGTAGCCACTCTCCTAGCCTTGAAACACAGTCAAACCAAGAGTGTGTATACCACTAATGAATATTGATCTAATACCAAACATCTATATTCAAAGTAAGACCTAAGCACAGATAATTGCAGTGGGATTCATCATCTCTGTGGTTCTCTTTCCTCCACCTTTTCTAAAAATCAATTGCTCTGACTATGGATATCCCCTCTAGAGAAGCTTCTAAGAGAGATAAGTAGGAACATAACTAGAGAAAAAGAAAGTAAAGTCTAATAGCAGAGCAGACATGGACAATAGAAGATAGAGGGGGGTTCTCCAAGAGGGAAAATGGACTGGATAAAGTTCAAGTTGGTAGAGAGTAGTGAAGATTAAAGATAAACAGCTCACTTTTTTGAAAGGGAAAAACTGGATTCTAGATTTTGCTGATTTGCTGGTATCAGGCTCTAGAAAATAAAAATCAATTTCAACATTAGAGTTGGTTAGTACTTAGAAAAGAAACAGGATAACTCAGAGCAATTAATCTCTTTTTCTTTTCTAATAGGATGTCTGCATTGGTAGAGCAGGGATAGATCACTGATGTGAGTTACAGATCTCAGAAAGTCCTGTGACAAAGTCTTTCATGATTGCCCGGTAGCCAAAAATAGAGAAACAAGGACAAGATGACAGTACAGATAAGACTGACAACTTTATGATGACAGGAATTGTCACCGACCTGTTCACTGCTATATCTTCTCTATGCATCAGAGATCCTGACCCAGGCTCAAATATTTGTGTCGATTTAGTAAAGTTAGATGCATTCACTGATGACTGAAGAGCAATACCCAAAGCACATTGTTTTCTGGATCTCTGTCAACAGATTTTATTTTATTTGCCTTCATATCTCCAGGAGATTAGAAAATACCTGGCATATAGCAGGCACTCAATAAAATGTGATGAATGAATGAATTAACCTATAGGTCTTTTATAACATTCTTATAAGATTTTTTCTTCTTAGTCTTAACCTAGTCAATGTTTTAACTGATGACTTGGTTCAAGGTATATTAAAACAAGGGATTATCAGTTACTGCAACTGTACACATTGAAGCAATGAATAGATGAAATACAATGGATGAAGAAGACATAGGTGGAGCATTTGGATGGCTCAGTTGGTTGAGTGTCTGGCTCTTGGTTTTGGCTCAGGTTATAATCCCAGGGTCATGGGATCAAGCCCCGTGTCAGGCTCTGCACTGAACATGGAGCCTGCTTGGGATTCTCTCTCTCTCTCTCTCTCTCTCTCTCTCTCTCTCTCCCTCTGCCACTCTCCTCTGCTTGTGCTCTCCCTCTCTCTCTAAAATAAAATGAAAAGGTCAATATTAATATGACAAAATTTAATGTCACCAAATCTATATTCAAAAAATGCACAAGGCATATGATCCAGCAATTCCACTTCTGTGCACAGGCATACCTCAGAGATATTGTGGGTTCAGTTCCAGACCACTGCAATAAAGCAAATATCACAATAAAGCAATAGTCAATGAACTATTTGGTTTCCTGGTACATATGAGTTGTTTACAATATGCTGTAGTCTAGTAAGTGTATAATAGCATTATGTCTAAAAATTTAATTTAATTTTAAGGGGGGCCTGGGTGGCTTAGTCAGTTAAGCGTCCGGCTTTGGCTCAGGTCATGATCTCATGGTTTGTGAGTTTGAGCCCCGCATTGGGCTCTGTGATGACAGCTCAGTGCCTGGAGCCTGCTTCAGATTCTGTCTCCCTCTCTCTCTGCCCCTCACCCACTTGTGCTCTGTGTGTGTGTGTGTGTGTGTGTGTGTGTGTGTGTGTGTCTGTGTCTCTCTCTTAAAAATAAATAAACATTTAAAAAATTTTAATTAATTTTAAAATACTTATTGCTAACAAATGCTAACAGTCATCTGAGCTTTCAACAGGTTGTAATCACTGATCAGAGATCACTATGACAAATATAGTAATAATGAAAAAGTTTGGAATTTGGGAAAAATACCATAATTTGACATAGAGACACAAAGTTAGCAAATGCTGTTGGAAAAATGGCACCAATAGATTTGCTTAACTACAGGGTTTCCACAAACCTTCAATTTGTAAGAAAAAAAAAAAAAGCAATATCTGCAAAGCACAATAAAATAAGGTATGCTTGTATTAATTCAAAGAAAATAAAAACACTAACTTGAAAAGATATATGTACCTCTATGTTCACTGCAGTCCAAATGTCCATCAATAGACAAATAGATAAAGATATGTTATATATATATATATATATACACACACACACAACAGAGTATTACTCACCCATAAAAAAAGAATGAGATCTTGCCATCTGTAACAACATGGATGGACCTAGAGGGTATTATGCCAAGTGAAATAAAAAAAATAGACAAATACCATATGATTTCATTTATATGTGAAATCTAAAAAACAAAACAAATAAATAAAACAAAACAGAAACAGACTCATAGATAACAGCAATGTGGTGGTTGCCAGAGGGAGGTAGATGGGGAGGTAGGTGAAATAGGTGAAGAGAATTAAAAGATACAAACTTCAAGTTATCAAATAAGTTATAGGAATATAATGTACAGCATAGAGAATATAGTGAATAATATTCTAACAACTTTGTGTAGTGACAAATGGTAGCTACACTTATACTGATCACTTCATAAGGTATATAAATATTGAATTACAATGTGGTATTCCTGAAATTAATATAATTTTATATTTCAACTCCACTTCAATTAAAAAAAAATGCCCACCGGGGCGCCTGGGTGGCGCAGTCGGTTAAGCGTCCGACTTCAGCCAGGTCACGATCTCGCGGTCCGTGAGTTCGAGTCCCGCGTCGGGCTCTGGGCTGATGGCTCAGAGCCTGGAGCCTGTTTCCGATTCTGTGTCTCCCTCTCTCTCTGCCCCTCCCCCGTTCATGCTCTGTCTCTCTCTGTCCCAAAAAAATAAATAAACGTTGAAAAAAAAAATTTAAAAAAAAAAAAAAATGCCCACCAAAACCCTGCTACAACTGATCCATGAATTCAGCAAAGTTGCAGGATGTGAAATCAATGCACAGAAATCGGTTGCATTCCTATACACCAAAAATGAAGCAACAGAAAGAGAAATCAAGGAATTGATTCCATTTACAACTGCACCAAAAATCATAAAATACCTAGGAATAAATCTAACCAAAGAGGTGAGAAACCTAAACACTGAAAACTATAGAAAGCTGATGAAAGAAACTGAAGACACACACACACACACACACACACACACACACACACACACACACAAGGAAAAATATTCCATACTCCTGGATTGGAAGAACAAATATTGTTAAAATGTCAATACTACCCAAAGCAATCTACATTTTCAATGAAATACCTATCAAAATAACACCAGCATTCTTCACAGAGCTGGAACAAACAACCCTAAAATTTTTATGGAACCAGAAAAGACCCCGAATAGCCAAAGCAATCTTGAAAAAGAAAACCAAAGCAGGAGGCATCATTTCAATCCCGGACTTCAAGCTGTGTTACAAAGCTGTAATCATCAAGACAATGTAGTACTGGCACAAAAACAGACACTCAGATCAATGGAACAGAATAGAGAACCCAGAAATGGACCCATAAATGTATGGCCAACTAATCTTTGACAAAGCAGGAAAGAATATCCAATGGAATAATGACATCTCTTCAGCAAGTGGTGCTGGGAAAACTGGACAGCGACATGCAGAAGAATGAACCTGGACCACTTTCTTACACCACACACAAAAATAAACTCAAAATGGATGGAAGACCTAAATGTAAGACAGGAAGCCATCAAAATCCTCGAGGAGAATACAGGCAAAAACCTCTTTGACTTCAACCACAGCAGCTTCTTACTCAACACGTCTCCAGAGGCAAGGGAAACAAAAGCCAGAATGAACTATTGGAACCTCATCAAAATGAAAGCTTCTGCACAGTGAAGGAAATAATCAGCAAAACTGAAAGCAACTGACAGAATGGGAGAAGATATTTGCAAACTACATATCAGATAAAGGGTTAGTATTCAGAATCTATAAAGAACTTACCAAACTCAACACCCAAAAAACAAATAATCCAGTGAAGAAATGGGCAAAAGAAATGAATAGACACTTCTCCAAAGAAGACATCCAGATGGCCAACTGACACATGAAAAAATGCTCAACATCACTCATCATCAGGGAAATACAAATCAAAACCACAATGAGATAGCACCTCACACCTGTCAGAATGGTTAACATTAACAACTCAGGCAACAACAGATGTTGGCAAGGATGTGGAGAAAGAGGATCTCTTTTGCACTGCTGGTGGGAATTCAAACTGGTGCAGCCACTCTGGATAACAGTATGGAGTTTCCTCAAAACATTAAAAATAGAACTAACCTATGACCCAGCAATTGCACTACTAGATATTTATTTAAGGGATACAGATATGCTGTTTCAAAGGGACACAGGCACCCCAATGTTTATAGCAGCACTATCAACAATAGCCAAAGGATGGAAAGAGCCCAAATATCTATTGATGGATGAATGGATAAAGAAGATGTGGTGTGTGTGTGTGTGTGTGTGTGTGTGTGTGTGTGTGTGTGTATATATATATATATATATATATATATATATATATATATATATATTCTTTTTGGTTGCTGAGTAATACTCCTCAATCAAAAAGAATGAAATCTTGCCATTTGCAACTATGTGGATGTAACTAGAGGGTATTATGCTAAGTGAAATTAGTCAGAGAAAGACAAATATCATATTGACTTCACTCATATGAGGACTTTAAGATACAAAGCAGATGAACATAAGGGAAGGGAAGCAGAAATAATATAAAAACAGGGAGGGGGACAAAACATAAGAGACTCTTAAATATGGAGAACAAACACAGGGTTACTGGAGGGGTTGTGGGAGGGGAGATGGGCTAAATGGGTAAGGGGTGTTAAGGAATCTACTCCCAAAATCATTGTTGCACTATATGCTAACTTGGATGTAAATTAAAAAAATAAATTAAATAGAATTAAAATAGAATAAAATAAAACAATGTAAAATAAAGAATTCTTATGAAACTTGAAAAAAAATGCACAAGTGAAGGATAGGAGGGTTCCCAACATGAAATAATTTACTTTTTTTTCTCAAAAGGAAATAATTTACTTTTTAAAGTAAACTCAACATCATTCTAGAATACCTAATGAGTGAAATAAATCAAGAAAAAAATAAAATAAAATGCATACAGATTAGAAGGAAGAACTATTTCACAATGTGTAGAAAACTCCAAAGAATCTATTTTAAAAATCTCCAGAACGTTTTTTTAATTCTCAAAATTCAATGAGAGAAAAACTTAATTAAAAGATAATAAAAAAAAAACTTGAGCAGACATTTCACCAAAGAGGCTATTTTTTTTTCAATATGTGAAGTTTATTGCCAAATTGGTTTCCATACAACACCCAGTGCTCATCCCAAAAGGTGCCCTCCTCAATACCCATCACCCACCCTCCCCTCCCTCCCACCCCCCATCAACCCTCAGTTTGTTCTCAGTTTTTAAGAGTCTCTTATGCTTTGGCTCTCTCCCTCTCTAACCTCTTTTTTTTTTTCCTTCCCCTCCCCCATGGGTTTCTGTTAAGTTTCTCAGGATCCACATAAGAGTGAAACCATATGGTATCTGTCTTTTTCTGTATGGCTTATTGCACTTAGCATAACACTCTCCAGTTCCATCCATGTTGCTACAAAGGGCCATATTTCATCTTTCCCATTGCCATGTAGTACTCCATTGTGTATATAAACCACAATTTCTTTATCCATTCATCAGTTGATGGACATTTAGGCTCTTTCCACAATTTGGCTATTGTTGAGAGTGCTGCTATAAACATTGGGGTACAAGTGCCCCTATGCATCAGCACTCCTGTATTCCTTGGGTAAATTCCTAGCAGTGCTACTGCTGGGTCATAGGGTAGGTCTATTTTTAATTTTCTGAGGAACCTCCACACTGTTTTCCAGAGTGGCTGCACCAATTTGCATTCCCACCAACAGTGCAAGAGGGTTCCCATTTCTCCACATCCTCGCCAGCATCTATAGTCTCCTGATTTGTTCATTTTGGCCACTCTGACTGGTGTGAGGTGATATCTGAGTGTGCTTTTGATTTGTATTTCCCTGATGAGGAGCGATGTTGAGCATCTTTTCATGTGCCTGTTGGCCATCTGGATGTCTTCTTTAGAAAAGTGTCTATTCATGTTTTCTGCCCATTTCTTCACTGGATTATTTGCTTTTCGGGTGTGGAGTTTGGTGAGCTCTTTATAGATTTTGGATACTAGCCCTTTGTCCAATATGTCATTTGCAAATATCGTTTCCCATTCCGTTGGTTGCCTTTTAGTTTTGTTGGTTGTTTCCTTTGCTGTGCAGAAGCTTTTTATCTTCATAAGGTCCCAGTAGTTCATTTTTGCTTTTTTTTAAATTTTTTTTATTTTTTTAAATGTTTATTTATTATTGAGAGACAGAAAGACACAGAGCGTGAGCAGGGGAGGGTCAGAGAGAGGGGGGAGACACAGAATCTGAAGCAGGCTCCAGGCTCTGAGCTGTCAGCACAGAGCCCCATGCGGGGCTTGAACTCACAAACAGTGAGATCATGACCTGAGCCAAAGTCGGTCACTTAACCGACTAAGCCACCCAGGCACCCCTCATTTTTGCTTTTAATTCCCTTGCCTTTGGGGATGTGTCCAGTAAGAAATTGCTACGGCTGAGGTCAGAGAGGTCTTTTCCTGCTTTCTCCTCTAGGGTTTTGATGGTTTCCTGTCTCACATTCAGGTCCTTTATCCATTTTGAGTTTATTTTTGTGAATGGTGTGAGAAAGTGGTCTAGTTTCAACCTTCTGCATGTTGCTGTCCAGTTCTCCCAGCACCATTTGTTAAAGAGACTGTCTTTTTTCCATTGGATATTCTTTCCTGCTTTGTCCAAGTTTAGTTGGCCATACGTTTGTGGGTCTAGTTCTGGGGTTTCTATTCTATTCCATTGGTCTATGTGTCTGTTTTTGTGCCAATTACCATGCTGTCTTGATGATTACAGCTTTCTAGTAGAGGCTAAAGTCTGGGATTGTGATGCAAAGAGGCTATTTAAAGGCAAATTAGTGTAGTCTAACATCTTTAGCAGGAGGGGGAATGCAAATTAAAATTAGGATGAAATATTACTCAACACCTATTAGAATGGCTAAAATTAAAAATATTGACAATTCCAGATGTTAACAAGTATGCAGAACAACTGTAACTCTGATGGAAATTCAAAATATTATAGATGGTCTGGAATGTCATTTGGAAGTTTTTTTTTTTATAAAGATGTATCTTAACAATTCTACTCCAAAGTATTTAGAAGAAATGAAGTCTATGTTCACAGAAAAACTAACACATGACTAGTTACAGTAGCTCTACCAAAACTGTCAAAAATTGGAAACAACCAAATGCCCTTAAACTGGTGAATTGACAAACTATGGTGTATCCATACAATGGACTATTACTTGGCAATAGAAAAGAATAAACTATTAACACATGCAACAACTTGAATAAATCAAAAAGTCACCAAACTAAGTGAGAAAACTCAGTCTCAAAAAGTTACGTACCAAGTGAATCCATTTATGTAACAATCTTGAAAAGACAAAACAATATCGTGGAAATCAGACTAGTAGTTTCTAGGGCTTAGGAGTCAGAGGAGGTGATTACAAAGATACAGAAGGAGGGAATTTGGGGGAAGTGATGAAACTATTCTGTTTCCTGATTATGGTGGTTGTTACACAAATCTATACAGGTATAAAGACTCATACAACTATACACTAAAAAAATGCTAACTTTACTGTATGTTAATTTTTTTAACTCCATAAATTTTTTAAATAAGATAGGACAGGGACAGGGGTGCCTGGGTAGCTCAGTTGCTTAAGTGTTCTTCAGCTCAGGTCATGATCTCATGGTGAGTTCAAGCCCCACATTGGGCTCTGTGCTATCAGTCCAAAGTCCGCTTCAGATCCTCTGTCTCCCTCTCTCTCTGCCTCTCCTCCACTTGTTTTCTCCCTCTCTCTATCTCTCTCTTCCCCCCAAAAAATAAATAAAAATAAATAAACTTTAAACTAAGATAGGACAATTTTTGTTGACCACAGCTTAATATATGCCAAAAGTGTGACTTGATCACCAAAACACAAAAACAAAAACATTAAAAAACAAAAAACAAAATAAAACCATCCTGGGATGCATTAATGGAAGAAGTAATCCAAATCAAAAAAAAGCTATAGACATTTCTTTGATCAGACCACATCTATAGTTTTCTGTTCTATTTGGACATTGATACAATCAACACTATCTAGAGGAAGGAGATAAGGATGAATATGGAATGGTGGAAAGAAGAGAAGAAATGACATGCTAATTCTCTCACTATATCAGAAAAATTGCTTAATGTTTTACTAAGTCTTTTTCTGTATTACTCCTGAGGAAAGAACTGCCTCTGTAGGAAGTATTTGCAAGAAGGCAGACCTCAGATTACTATAAAGAAAAGCTTTCTGATAATTCAAGTCGTGAATAAGTTTTATGGGTTTTTAAAAAATGTTTATTTATTTTGAGAGAGAGAGAGAGAGCACTAGCAGGGGAGGGCCAAAGAGAGAGTGAGAGCAAGAATCCCAAGCAGGCTCCATGCTGTCAGCACAGAGCCCGACCTGGGGCTTGATCCCATGAACTATGAGATCATGACCTGAGCAGGAATCAAGATTTGGTCACTTAACCAACCGAGCCACCCAGGCACCCCCAAGTTGTAAATAAGTAAAATGATCTGCCTACATAAGTAGTGAGCTTCTCATCATTGGAAATCATTGAACATGTTTAAGCAGATGTTAAATAACCATCTGTCAAAATTATCGTCAAAGGGATTACTTCACCAAGTAGGAGACTGATCTCTTTAACCTCTCAGGTCTCTTCAAACCCCACCTCCTGTATTCTAAATAATAAAGGATGTTATAAATCACCCTCCCTCCCTGCCATGTGTATCTCCAACTACAACTCATTATGTACGTTAGATACAGAGTGCTCACAAAACCCCCTTGGACTCCTCCTAACACTGATGGTCCCAAAACAGCCTGCTAGACCATTTTAATGATTTCCAACCAGCAACAGGAAAGATACGCAGAAGAACATGTGAAAAAATTAAATTTGTGCAGAGAGTGGATAACTTCTAACAAGAACGTATAGAGAATGTTTGACCCTGCTGTTCATACTCAATGAGTTATTGTATCTTCCTAAGAATGGACTAAAATTTAGTTTGAGATCTATGTTGACCTCCCTGAGTTAGTCTTTGCTCTAGTCTAGAAAAGAAAACTGGAAAGTTCCATGTTTTAAAATTTACCAAAAGGCAGAAAAAAATACCCCTATTCTTTCCTGTTCTTTTCAATTATTTGAATCTTACTCTTTATATTTACTCTCTAGATTTCTCAGCAAGAATTTTGTAAGCCTAAACCTTTTGAAGGTCTAGCAACAAATTAGGAGCAACAGTGCCTAGTAAAGGTCATAGTGGACAGCATCAAGGCTGGTTTAACAGACATCAGGCTCACAAGGATTGGAACAAGAGAAGGCTATGGAAATTAGTTTTATCGGGCAGAACGTGAATCAAGCCCACTGATTATTATTGATATATTTGAGGTTGAAAGTGCAAGATTTAACACAGTAGATCAGGCATGACTTAGGACTTCAGTCAGAGATCATGTGGCACTCCAATGATTCCAAGAGTGCCAAATTATGCTGCCCAAGTCCAAGGCTATTGTGATGCCTTCTCACATCAGCATCCAAAGACCAGCCTAGTTGGCCTCAACCTCTTAGTGGAACTCTAGTTCCAAATTATTTATGTCAGATGCAACTTTACTTTACTCTTTTCAAGGTGTTCATGAAGGTACAATAGTTCCCCTTACAAATCTACAATAGAATTAAAAGTCTGTTTGGTAGACAAAAATAATCTATGGTACTTGAAGTCCAGTCACTCATTAGGGTAGGTAATCACTGGAAGGGAGCACAGTTCTGGGATGCTCTGATTTAAAATTCTAGTTGTATACTTGTGATTCGCACATGTTTCTGTATTTATGTTGTACTTCAATAAAAATGTTCCAAAGATAAGGAAAAAGCCTTGAGCAACAGCTTCCTGAGGCCATTCTGGCTACTGAGCAACCAGCAGTGTGATCACTAAACCTTAGCCCTGGACTCTCAGCTCTCTCTCTTTATTTCCCTGTGTATGTGCCTGCTCACTCATACATGTGCACACACCCAAACACCAACAAGATCTCTTCAGAGGCAGAAGGGGAAGCAAGCATAGTCTAGAGAGGTTTTTTTGCCTTATCTTCCCAAGCCTGACCCTGACTCCAGACTTAACTGATGTCACTCTACAGACCAGGATTTGACATTCTACTGCTCAGTGTTGGAAAGGGAGTCCTCCTTCTCTTGGTAGAAATCCAGACCACTGAGGTGGAAGAAATAACATAACTTTAAACATCAGTTAGCTAGTGATGTTGTATGTGTATAGTTATGTATATTTAGCAAAAAAAAAAAAAGGAAACAAATATATTGAAATGCTAACAATTATTGCTGAGCTATGGAAAAAATGCATTTTTTTCTTTTCTTTTTTACTTTTCTCTCATGTTTCTATTTTCTATAGTAATTGAATACTACTTTATAATCAAGAAAATACTATAAAAAATACCATAAAAAGTGCTATAAATAAAATGTTCTCTGTGCATACTACATGAGCACTTTCAAACCTATAAGCGTTAAGTTTTCTCAGTGGATTCTCTGTATACTTTGAATACAAGTCCTTTATCAGACATGTGTTCTGCAAATCTTTTTTTCAGTCTGTGGCCTGTCTTTTCATTCTCTTAACAGTCTCTTTTATAGACCAGAAGTTTTAGATTTTAATAAAGTCCAACTTAGCCCTTTGTTGTTTCATGGATTGTTCTTTTGGTCATATCTAAAAACTCATCGCTATCTGTTGATTCTTACAATAATTCTCTGATATTATTACCTCCATTTTGCAGATGAGGAAACCAAAACTCAGAGATGAACTTGACTAAGCTCAGATGGGCAGAACTACTGGAATTGGGACTGACATATTCCAACACTCACTCCACTATACACTGTTGTAATGCTATCTAACTCTATTTTGCCTTTCTGTTTTCTTTGCCTTTCTTTCCTTTTTCTTTGAAGGTTTTTTTTTTTTTTGAGAGACAGAGACAGAGAGAGAGAGAGAGAGCACATGGGGGAGGGGCAGAGGGAAAGAGAGAAAAAGAGAATCCCAGGTAGGCTCTGCAAGGGGCTCAACCCCAGAACCATGAGATCATGACCTGAGCCAAAATCAAGAGTTAGTCGCTTAACCAACTGAGTCATCCAGGAGCTCCTGAAATTTTCTTTTTAAACCTAGGGTGAACATGGTTTTCCAAAAGACATGGAAACTTCCAGAGAAAAAGAGATTGATGAAGTTGGTCCAAAGATTATCACAATGGCATTGTTAGAAATATGCTCCATGATAGCAGTGTCAAGTGTTGTGGAAGCTAAGGGCCCATTTTTCTAAAAAAAAAAACACACATTTTGTATACATTTTGAGGCATTCTGGATGCCATACCTGCTTTACGACATAGGTATAATTAGTTTAACATCTGGTCATCTGCAAGAAATATAAAATGATATAAAAAACAACATCTATGAAAGCACTAGCATAGTTCCTGTGTGTAGTAGGCACTCAATAAATTCCCATTTAATCTGAAATCTGATTAATTTGGTTAATAGTACTATTTGCCTTCAAGCAGGGAATCTACACCCACTTGGTTTAATATAATCTATTACATGGGGCACCTGGGTGGCTCAGTCGGTTAAGCATCCAACTTCAGCTCAGGTCATGATCTCACAACTCATGGGTTAGAGCCCCACATTGGGCTGTGTGCTCACAGCTCAGAAACCGGAGCCTGCTTCAGATTCTGTCTCCCTCTCCCTCTGACCCTTCCCCGTTCACACTCTGTTTGTTTCTCTCTCAAAAATAAACATTAAAAAATTTTTTAATAAAATCTATTACAAGAATTTGCCACAGGGTGTCACTATTGTTCTAGAGAAAAAATTAAGAGCATACACCTCCTCCCTCCTCCCAGACCTCCTTATTTTAAAAAACTAAGTAATGCCCCTGTGGTAAGTAAGGAGGAAGTGGGGAAGGGCATTGCTTTTCTATTCTAATAGCTTTTTAAATTTTTAATATTAACACAATTCATTGCATTTGAATATCATTTTTAAAATATTGCATCAACATACTTTGGATTACTGTGCAGTTGTTCTGGGTGCAAAAAAAAATTTAAAAGTAGGGGCACCTGGAAGGCTGAGTTGGTTGAGCATCTGACTCTTGATTTTGGCTCAGGTCATGATTCCAGAGCCATGAGATCCAGCCCCAAGTGGGGTTCTGCACTGAGGGTGGAGCCTGCTTAAGACTCTCTCTCTCTCTCCCCTTTGCCCCTCTCCCCTGCTTGCACTCTCTCTCTCTCTCTCTAAAATAAAAAATTAATTAATTAAAAAGTACTATTTGGGTTAAGAAACTTTTGCTCCAACCCAGAGAGTCCATGGGGAGTCTTAATCACTCATTTACTCATTCATCAAACATTTACCGAGTACCTGCTATGTGATATGCATCGTGTAATCCACAGTATGCCAAGAAGTTTGAGCATATCTGGTCACTTTCACAATAGCTCTGGGTGATGCGACTCTTGCTTAGGGTAGCAGTAGGATAGGGATTTGTTTCAGAATACGTATAGAGAATTTGGTCACCCCAAACTGCCTCTCATGGTTACTTGAACTGAAAAATGTCATAATAGTCCTATATCCTACAGTGCTGCCTGGAATAATATCCATTCATCACTGCTAAAATGAGCAGCAGTCATCTGTAAAATATCCACCCGGCCCATGCCTTCCTCCCTCTGGGTACTGCTGATGGCACAAGAGACAAAGACAATGACATTTACATCAACAGTCTCATTTTATAACACCATTTTTGAAATACTCACATACTGTAAAATTCATCCATTTAAAGTGTACAAGTATGGGAATGCAAGCTGGTGTAGCCACTCTGGAAAACAGTATGGAATTTCCTCAAAAAGCTAAAAATAGAACTACCCTACAACCCTGCAATTGCACTACTAGGCATTTATCAAAGGGATACAGGTATGCTGTTTCGAAGGGACATATGCACCCCCATGTTTACAGCAGCACTATCAACAATAACCAAAGTATGGAAGGAACCCAAATGTCCATTGATGGATGAATGGATAAAGAAGATGTGGTATACACACACACACACACACACACACACACACACACACACACACACTGGAGTATTACTCGGCAATCAAAAAGAATGAAATCTTGCCATTTGCAACTATGTGGATGGAACTGGAGGGTATTATGCTAAGTGAAATTAGTCAGTCACAGAAAGACAAATATCACATGACTTCACTTATATGAGGACTTTAAGAGACAAAACAGATGGATATAAGGGAAGGGAAACAAAAATAATATAAATACAGGGAGGGGACAAAACAGAAGCGACTCATAAATATAGAGAACAAACTGAGGGAGGAGGTGTGGGAAGGGGGATAGGCTAAATGGGTAGGGGGCACTAAGGAATCTACTCCTGAAATCATTGATACACTGTATGCTAACTAATTTGGATGTGAATTTAAAAAAAAATTAATTAAAAAGAAAGAAAAAAAACATTTAAAGGAGGACTTAGAGCCATCTGTCAACCAGCCTTTTACTTTATAGACAAAGTACTAGTGGTAACACAGGGGGAACAGTAACAGACTGGTTGGCTTTTCAGCAACAGAGTCACACTGCTATTTTTTTCCCCACAATTGCTATTCTTGAACTCCCATGATGCCTCGCTGTCTCTTTAACATTCTCATTATGAAGTATAACATGCCTACTGCAAATGCATTAAAACATAATTGTAATAATTAATAAATTACCATATAGTAAACCTTCATGTAATCTTCCCTCAGGCCAAGAAAGAAAATGTTGCCAGCATTCTAGAAGGCTCCTGGCTGCCCTCTGGACCTTATAATCTCTTCCCTCTCTGATAAATGTAACCATAATCCTGACTTTTATAGTTATGGCTTCCTTGCTTTTCTTTATACTTTTATCTCCAGTGAACTATAAATTATACTATAGCTTAGTTTTGCCTATTTCAATGATATAATTATATTCATTATAAATTTTTGTGCAATATTCAACATATGTGAATACATCATGTTGCTGCTCTTGATTGTAGTTTTCTTTGTCATAAATGGATAGTATTCCATTTTATGAATATATCGCTATTTGTCCATTTATAAATCGATGGATATTGGTTGTTTTCAGTTTAAGACTATTATAAATAATGCTGCTATGAAAAGTCCTGTGTATGTCTCTTAGTATACAGATGCATGTGTTTCCTTTAAATATGTATCTAAACTGAAGTTGCTGATCCATAAGGTATTTGTATTTTCAGCTGTGTTAGCTGATTTCAATCTGTTTATCAAAGTGTTTGTGTCATTTTACATTCCTACCAGAAGCCTATGAAAATTAAAGTTGCTTCAAATCTTTATCAGAAACTTGGCATTGTTAACTTTTAATTCTAGCCATTCTGGTAGGAGTCTCATTGTAGTTGTGTATTTCTCCAATGATTAACAAGATTGAGCTTCTTCTCAGATGTTTATTGGTCATTTATATATGCTTTTTTGCACAGTGAAAAAAGTATACAAGTAGTAGTTTTTAGCAAATTCAGAGTTGTACAATCATCACCATTATCTAATTCCACATTTTTGTTACCTCAAAAGAAAACTGCACACCCGGTAGCTGTCACCCCCACCCTTTCCTCAGGCTCTGGCAACCACTCGTCTACTTTCTGTCTTAGTGGGTTTGCTTATACTGGACATTTCATATAAACGGAGTCCTATGAACGGTTTGTAAATGGCAAAAAAAAAAAAAAAAAAAAGCAATTCTTATGTCATCTCTACTCCAACTACTATAGTTTGAGTAGATTTCTGCTTCCAGTAAAGTGCTTTTAGAGTAGTGCCCAGTATGTGATATACATCATGAAAGCCTTTGGGTGGATTTCTTGGCTAAACAATACATCCGAATTGAAGTGAAGTTGGTTTTACTTAGGACAAAAGCGGCTGAAATTAGTCATCTTCTGAAATCATTATTTTTTCACTATGGTCTGAGAATGTGGTCTGTTTGGGCACAAGAATTATATTTATTATCCTATATTCTGAAGTAGGAGACAAAAACAAACTAACCTTAAGCCTCTTTTAATTAATCAATAAATACAAGAGTCCCCCACCCAGTCCTCGCCCATAGCATAGAATGAGCCAACTATCACCCGCCTGGTGGTGGAGAATAACATTCACAGAGAGAAAACCGTGCTTGGCATTGTGCTAGCTATTTTCCTCCCACCGATTCTGTGAGATAAATACTTTAAGAATGAGAAAGGAGGGGCGCCTGGGTGGCGCAGTCGGTTAAGCGTCCGACTTCAGCCAGGTCACGATCTCGCGGTCCGTGAGTTCGAGCCCCGCGTCAGGCTCTGGGCTGATGGCTCGGAGCCTGGAGCCTGTTTCCAATTCTGTGTCTCCCTCTCTCTCTCTGCCCCTCCCCCGTTCATGCTCTGTCTCTCTCTGTCCCAAAAATAAATAAATGTTGGAAAAAAAATTTAAAAAAAAAAAAAAAAAGAATGAGAAAGGAGACTCAGTGAGATTCAGTAACTTGCCCAAGGGAGGTTACATGCCTGACACATGGAAGTGTTTAGTAATGGATAAAAGCACAGGATCAGGAGCCACGCTTTCTGGGTTCAAATCTTGAATTCTACAGCACACTACCTGTGTGACCTTTAGCAAGTTCCTTTACCTCTCTGTGCTTGAGGTGGCCCCTGTAAGGAAGGGATACTAACAATATTTACCCTATGGAGAGGCTGTACAGTTCAAATAAGTACCTAAAGCACTTAGAACAGTGCCTGGCAAATGAAAAGCCCTATAAAAGTATTAACTATTACTATTATTAGAATCCAGATTTGCCTGGATTTAAAGTTCTTGACATTGGTGAAAACCCATGCCCCTCCATGCTTACCCATGCTTATATTTTTGCAGCGTTAGGAGGTCTGTGTCCTGACCTGAACTGACAGTGCTGCAGAATGTGGCCTCTCTGTCCACATGCAAGACCAGTACAGTGAGCACATCAGTGATGACATCCTGCTGACACTCCAGACCATGTCTGCTGCATCTTATTTGCCCACACACTCTACGCAGATACCACAGCTCTGGTCTGCATTGCAATACTATACATCATAAGGATGCAGGAAAAAGGTGTGAGAGCGGGTGCCTCTTTCCAACACTGTAGAAGAAGGATAATAAGACTTCAGTGTCACTTTCAAGAAAAAGAGAAGCAAAACCAGGCCAATGAAGTGATAACATGAACTAATGACCAGGAAGGTGTTGTCCTGCCCACATCCCAAAGCAAGGGGACAATTAAGATGATTTATGGCAACAGGGGGCTACCATTACTGGCTTTGACAGCAATTGTCTTTATTTTAAGAGGACTAGGTCCTTTAGTCCTACAAGTCTGCTTAGATTTCCGGGAGAAGGAAGGCACTCAGGAAAAAAAAAAAAAAAGCTATTCCCTAAAAAACATAAAGAGGGCAAACTTGAATTTTAATTTTTTTCTAAGTTTATTTATTTATTTTTGAGAAAGACAGAGACAGCATGAATGGGGGAGGGAGAGAGAGAGAAGGAGACAGAGAATCCCAAGCAGGCTTCACACTATCAACACAGAGCCTGATGCAGGGCTCGAACCCATGAACCATGAAATCATGACCTGAGCCGGAACAAAGAGTTGGAAGCTTAACTGACTGAACCACCCAGACACCCCTTAATTTTTTATTAAGTAATCTCTATGCCCAGTGTGGGGCCTGAACTCAAGCATCATATGCTCTACCAACTGAGCCAATCAGGCACCCTGAATTTTAAGTTTTCTTAACAAAATATATTATCTCTTTATCTGTATAATTATCTGTTTACCTCTCCGGAATAATTCTAGAGAAGAATTAATAGTCAATAAATAAATAAGTCCCACTGTTTGAAACCTGATTTCTGCTGTGGGGTGGATCATCTAAGTAGAAGCTCGTTAACAATCCAATATCTACAATCGGGAGAACCATTTGAAACCTGTTTCATTATTCTGTACATGCCTAGCGCATCTCTCTTTACTGAAGGAATTCTCGAACTTGGTTATACATTGTAATCACATGAAGATTAATGGGCTATGCCCACAGAGATGCTGATTCCATTGGTCCAGGGTGCAGCCTGGACATCAGGAATTTCAAAGGCTCTCACCTTATGAGTCGCTGTTTTAGAACTGTTTTAGAAGCAGTGCTCGCTTTGTAGTCACATGTCCTTTGGTCCTGTGTCAGTTTCAGCTGTTCTGGAGGATGGCTACCTATATTTTCAGGTCTCCCTAGAGATTTCTCCACTACCAAGTGGCTTTTAAGTTTTTATATGCCCCATGATCTACATATTATCTCAGGCCATCCCAACCCAAGCCTTTAGGACAGGCCTTCTAAGTGAGCATGAAATAGTGAGAATTCTTACCATCTCAACTAAAATGACCCTGATATTTACTCAAGTCCAGAGATGAGCTGAAGGAAGAGGTTGACTATAAACTACTAGAATCTTAGTTCTGGTAATGAGTATAGATTGTTTAAAAATTATATTTGTATGTTCAATTCTGTTGCCTTCTCCCTTAATACTGTAAGCTAGAATTATGTTACTTAGCATAGGGTAGTATATAAATATACAACATGATGAAAATTTGTGATTTAACTATAAAGCAGTGTACTTCCTTTCTTGTTGTCATAGAAAGTTGGAAATCAAATGGAAATTACCGAGCAAAACCAGAACATCTCATAAGTTGATTGGGCTGATGAGACTGAAAACGGAATCATCTTCACTCCATAACAGACATTTATAAAGCATCAGCTAGGTGGCTGGCACTGTGCTAGGTACTCAGGATTCAAAAAATGATCCTTGTGAAGCTAACCATCTAGTGTGGAAACACATAATTTCAATGTATTATGGTTAGTGCTCACCTGGAAAGGAAGAACAGAGAAGGAGCCTTGAATTCAAAGAGGGGAACAGAGGTGGGGGTTGGGAAGCCTTCAGGTGGAGGTGATGATTTAGCTAAATTTTTAAGATATGAGCAATCCAAATAAATAAATAAATAAATAAATAAATAAATAAATAAATAAATAATAAAAGATAGTGGCTAAGGCCTCAGTTAATCATATTCCAGCTTCCTTGGGGCACCTGGGTGACTCAGTTGAGCATCCGACTCTCCGGCTCAGGTCATGATCCCAGAGTCGTGGGATTAAGCCCGGTGCTTAACATTTTCTCTCTCTCTCTGCCACTCTCACCCACTTGCACACACACATACTCTCTCTCTCTCTCTTTCTCTCTCTCTCCCGCTCTCAAATAAAATAAAGAAATTACACAAAGTTTTTTTTAAATCATAGTCCAGGGGGACCTAGGTGGCTCAGTCAGTTGAGTCTCTGACTTCGGCAAATTTGAGCCCTGCATCTGACTTGCTGCTGTCAGCATGGGCCCACTTCATTTTATTTATGTTTTTTATGTTTATTTATTCTGAGAGAGAGAGAGAAAGAGAGCATGAGTGGGGTAGGGGCAGAGAGACAGAGAGAGAGTGAGAGAGAATCCCTAGCAGGCTCCATGCTGTCAGCGCAGAGCCCGACGCAGGGCCCAAACTCACAGACTGTGAGATCATGACCTAAGCTGAAATCAAGAGTGTACACTTGGGGCGCCTGGGTGGCGCAGTCGGTTAAGCGTCCGACTTCAGCCAGGTCACGATCTCGCGGTCCGGGAGTTCGAGCCCCGCGTCAGGCTCTGGGCTGATGGCTCAGAGCCTGGAGCCTGTTTCCGATTCTCTGTCTCCCTCTCTCTCTGCCCCTCCCCCATTCATGCTCTGTCTCTCTCTGTCCCAAAAATAAATAAACGTTGAAAGAGTGTACACTTAACCAACTGAGCCACCCAGGCACCCCAGCACAGGCCCACTTCAGATCCTCTGTCCCCTCTCTCTGCCACTCCCCTGCTTGCACTCTCTCAACAATAAATAAAACATTTAAAAAATAAATAAATAATAAAAAATCATATTCCAGCTTCCGCCTTGGTTCTGAGCCAAATGTGAAATTGGCCCATGGGTCAAAACCTCAGCGTTATTACTGCCACTTTTGCATTACTCTAAGAATGACTGTGACTTTACCAGGGGGAAAGTAGGAAACAGTGATAGAAGGAATCCTGTGATTTTCAGCTCCTTATCACAGTGAAGCTTCTGGTCACATTTCCTAGAGTCTATGGTTATGTACATAGAGCAGCTTGTTAAATAGGTTCAAATTATTCCTTATCATTCCCTGAGCAAAACAACTTTATCAGAGTCCATAAAAACCCGCGAAGAGAACATGAGGGGTTTATTTGCATTTTTTTTAATGTTTACATATTTTTGAGAGAGAGAGAGAGAGTGCAAGCGAGGATGGGGTAGAGAGAGAGGGGAACAGAGGACCCGAAGACGGCTCTGCATTGACAGCAATAAGCCTGATGCGAGGCTCGAATTCATGAACCGCGAGATCATGACCTGAGCCAAACTCGGAAACTCAACCAACTCAGCCACCCAGTCACCCCAAGGAGAACATGTTTTTATTTAAGATAGGTGTTCTTTTTGTTTGCTTGTTTGTTTTAGTTTATTCATTTACTTTAAGGAGGGAGGGGCAGAGAGAGAGGGAGAGAGAGAGAACCCCAAGCAGGCTCCCGCTGCCAGCACAGGGCTTGAACCCACGATCCGTAAAATCATGACCTGGCCCAAAATCAAGAGTCAGATGCCTGGGGCGCCTGGATGCCTCAGTTAGTTGAGCATCTGACTTGGGTTCAGGTCGTGATCTCACAGTTGGTGGGTTCTGTTGGTGGGTTCAAGTCCCACATCCGCTCTGTGCTGACATCTCAGAGCCTGGATCCTGGTTTAGTTTCTGTGCCACCCTCTCCTCTGCCCCTCCTTACTCTTTCTCTCTCTCTCAATCTCTCTCTCTCTCTCTCTCTCTCTCTCTCTCAAAATTAAATAAACATTAAATAAAAATTCTAAACTGTATAGCCTATTTGGCACGTATTCATTTTTGGACACTCATTATTTATTATCAAACCTGGTCCTAAAAGCTAAGTGGGAAAATTCAAGACCAGCTTCTTGTAGAACCCAGAGGCCATACAAATGTGTGATAAAATTTTAGAACAATTGCTGGAGCATTTTTTAACCTTTTAATTTAAAATACACTTATTACATTTAATTTTTAAATTTATTTACTTAGATATATATATGGGGGATGGGGGGTGGGGATCAGACTCAAAGTGACCAAAGTCACAGTAAAGCTACCTCTGTTGGAGTAGGTAAAATTAGGTGCAATATTTAGGAATTCTAAATTTTGCCTATATATTTCATCCTTCCTATCCCCTTTTTATTATGCTCTATTTCCATCTTCCCTAAGATAATTTTATGGTTGTCCTCCAACCCTAAAATGATAAGTAAGGATATATAAAATATAGCAATGCTCAATAATTTAAAACCCATTACTTTAATTTTTTTAATTATAGCAATTCATTTTTGTAGAAGCTCATTTTGAACTTGATTTATAAAATTCCACTTAATTTATAAAATTTCTAATTTAATTTTTAATTTTAATATTAACATTGCTCAATGGCATGATGAAATAACTACTATAGCCACTATATTTAAAGCTCCTAATTGTGAATTCAGTTGCTGTCTGAAATACATTCTTTTTTTTTTTTTTAATTTTTTTTTCAACGTTTATTTATTTTTGGGACAGAGAGAGACAGAGCATGAACGGGCAAGGGGCAGAGAGAGAGGGAGACACAGAATCTGAAGCAGGCTCCAGGCTCTGAGCTGTCAGCACAGAGCCTGACGCGGGGCTCGAACTCCCGGACCGCGAGATCGTGACCTGGCTGAAGTCGGACGCTTAACCGACTGCGCCACCCAGGCGCCCCTGAAATACATTCTTATATCTGGATTCAGTTACAAATATAGTTTTGAAAAACAATTAAAAAAATGCACTTGAAAAAATGAGATACTGAAAGGCCTTTTTTTTTTTAACCTAAGAAAAACTTGTATTTGCAGCTCAAAAAAATATATATATAATCATTTGGCGATCTAAAAATTAAACATGGCCTGAGGTGATCAAATGATAAAATTTGTTTCTTTTTAAAAAATCTTTATAATAGAGATTATAATTAATCTAATTAAAGAAATGTGGTATTTTTTGACAAAACTTGCAGATTCTTTTTTAGTCAATTCAGTTTATTTTTTCACTTTCATTCAAACTGCTAAAATCAGATAGCTCACTGGTTGGTTACTTGGGTCCAGTCCTTGAGAGAGGAAACTTTTATAAACTAGTCCCAGTTTATTCTGGGAACCTGGTTAAGTTGTTTCTGGGACTCTCGATTAGGAATGGACAATATTGAAGAGTCAAAAAGTCACTGGTATTGTCTGTCATAGGTGTCTGGTGTGGGCTGGTGAGGTGCATATAGAGCTCCAGGCACTTACCCAATGCCACCCTCCCCTGAGCTTCGACTGTGCCACATACACTGTTCATCATCCACCTGACTCTCATTTCTTCAGAAGGCTGACATTAAAAAACAGTGACTCAGAGAGGAATGAGTAAGAAGCCAAAAACATAAATAGAATCCTATTATGTCTGCTCCTCTTTCACATATGCCTTTAGAGTGAGTGAGTGAGTGAGTTAAAAAGCATTTGAATTTAAGCAACAAAATAAATAACTATAGTATTGGATTATAACCCAGAGAATAAGTTAAATACTTATGAGTTCATACTGACATAAATAAATGACGGAATAAATAAATAACATGGAAGAAACGGGAACATCTTTCTTACAGAATTCCAAATAATAAATGTAGATATTTCCCCCTCTAGGATATGGAGCATAATTCTCCTCCCCTAAATATGGGCAGGACTTAGTGGCTTATTTCCAAACAACAGAGCATGGAAAGAGAAAATAGTAACTTTCCTGTAGAGAAACCTAGTACAGACACCATTTTAATCAAGTGATCAAGGTTGGCATTATCAGTAATAAGTCATGTTGATATTATCTACCCCCTGATCATTTGATACCTGCATCACAGAATTATATAATATATATAAAGAAATTTAATTTTAAAAATATGTAAAAAATTCCTTTTATTTCTTTACACACTTACCACAGTTTATGGATATGTATGTATATCTGCGCCTGAGTGGCTCAGTCAGTTAAGTGACTCTTGATTTTGGCTCAGGTCATGAGATTTTGGCTCAGGTTTTTGAGATTGAGCCCTGCGACAGGCTCTGCATTGACCTTGCGGAGCCTGCTTGGGATTCTCTATCCCTCTCTCTCTCTCTCTGCCCCTCCCTCTCTCTCTCTCTCTCTCTCTCTCAAAATAAATAAACATTAAAAAATAATAATAATAAGGTTGGCTGAAACATCCACTCCACATTCTATACAATATCCAGTAATATCCCCAAGGTGTCTGTGTTATCTCAGAGGGCTTATCTTCTCATAGTTACCTACAGCTCCAACCTCTGACTCCCTCTGAATTAACTGGTTAATATTATGGATGGCCCCTTCTTCACAAACCCCCTGGCCCTGTTCTGAGCCATGGAATTTGGCATCACTTTCTGACATCTACCGAGGGAGAAATACTCACACAAAGCCTTTGTGTTGTAAAGTTTTGTGAGATGAATAGGGTTTACATCACAATTCTACAGATAACTTAAAATCCAGGGTTAAATATCCATGCCATTCAAATGACTTTCTGCTATTATGTTGAAATTGCAATTTCTACTTCAGCCTCCCTCCAGGCTTCTCCCTTTTCCTCTCCCTCTATTCTCCCTCTCCCCTCACAATGTATCCTAAAGCTATGTAAGCTGACAGTCTTCTGGAAAGCATTTTTTATACTGTTTACTTTATTAGTACAGATAATATTATAGCTTACAAAATGGATTTTCTAAGCTTTACTAGTTATGTTACAATCAGCAGATAACAGAAATTCTAAGAAATAGGCAATAACATTTTTCTTCTTTCTGTAACCCCTTTAATCTTTAAAATTAACCTGATGGTTAATGTACTGTAAATGGCTCCAACGTCATCAGATTGTTTTTGTGTTTTGGATTTACATGAAAGAACAATAATGATGAAACCCATTCCATTCATAATGTTTATGCTTAATGCTGTGAGAAATTGCTATTTTATCAGCTCATTGAGCATTGAAGCTCAATTTGAGTGTACAAATCATATTGTAAAATAAAATAATAACCTTCTAACTGCGTTACTATGTACTATTAATGGCATGCTATTAAAATAACTTTGGGCAGCACAGTAAATCTACTTGGAGGTGTGAGTTAAAAATGTTTGTAAAATGTTTTATAAAAATGATTAATATTGAAATATAAATAATTATAGACATTTTCCTTGTTCTTTTTTATACAGAAGATACACAGGGGTTATGATGTTTATCAACTTAGGTCAAGGCCTTGCAATGTGTGTAATACACTTGCACGACAGTATGGATATAAATGACTATACTTAGTTTTGGAAAGGTGGCTGCCACAGAAACGTCTATCATTTTGGCAACAATGGTCAATATATAGTGGCTTGCCCAGTATTTAGTGGAGGTTGTGGTAATATAAGTATTAATTTTGGAGTATAACTTGATATATGATAGGTTTAGATTGGGGAGGATGGTGTGCCCAGGCAGGGAATGGCAGAAAGAAAAGCACAGGTACACAGTGGGAATCAGTTCAATAGTTCAGAATTCCTGGCCATTGGTAAATAGTGAGATGTAATGCTAGAATTCTGGGGTAATCTGGCTTGATAATGATAATGATAAAGAGGATGCATCCTTTTACAGCTTAGGGAAAACACATTGAAGTATGATGACTGGAACTAGGGTGATTCACTTCGCAGTGATTGGTTTGTTTCCAGTTTGATCAGACTGGAGGTCAATGAGGCTGTTAACATTGGGAAGAGAAGGGGCCTGATACTTCCTATTACTAGTAGCATCCAAACAGAGGGGCTATAGTTATTACCAAGAAAACTACATAAGAAGACATGAGGTGAGGAGTCCATAGCTTTCCTCTCTTCCCTACCCTACCCTTTCCTGTCCCCATTAAGGCTGAGATTCACCTCCTCTGCATAATCTACTGCCAGCCTTTTACACTAAACTCAACTCAATCTACCTGATCAAGAAATACATCTACTTTGGATGTGGTACATCAAAAAAAATGAACAAGTTTTTAAGCATAGCACACTGTTCTTAACAACATATATTAATTGCTGATGAATATTCACAAATAGAGAATTTTTGTGTTTCACCCAGGTGCTAAGCAGTACATTCCTTTTCAGTAATATAAGAAAACATCATTTCTTTTTTTTTTTTTTTAATGACATTAAGTCAATGATTTTTTTTTTTAATTTTTTTTTCAACGTTTATTTATTTTTTTGGGACAGAGAGAGACAGAGCATGAACGGGGGAGGGGCAGAGAGAGAGGGAGACACAGAATTGGAAACAGGCTCCAGGCTCTGAGCCATCAGCCCAGAGCCTGACGCGGGGCTCGAACTCCCGGACCGCGAGATCGTGACCTGGCTGAAGTCGGACGCTTAACCGACTGCGCCACCCAGGCGCCCCTGAAAACATCATTTCTTAATGCATCCTCTATGATGTCCAGGAATACATCTCATAGAAGACTTTGAAAATAAACCATAATGTTTCATTTTATTTTACATAAGCTTAAAATCCTAAATGGATTCCACAACTTTTAACGTTTCATTAAAACTTTTTTTTTTAACGTTTATTTATTTTTGAGACAGAGAGACAGAGCATGAACGGGGAGGGTCAGAGAGAGGGAGACACAGAATCTGAAGCAGGCTCCAGGCTCTGAGCTGTTAGCACAGAGCCCGACGCGGGGCTCGAACTCATAGACCGCGAGATCATGACCTGAGCTGAAGTCGGCTGCTTAACCGACTGAGCCACCCAGGCACCCCCACAACTTCTTTACAGTAAGAAAATCTTTGTTCAGCAAAAGAACAAAGGATTACATAAATTTAACTTTTTCAGTGTACAGATTAATTCAAAATAAAAATTTTTATAGTAACGTTAAAACCATCTAGTAGCTCTTTTACATTTTAAAACAGCTTGTAGGGGTGCCTGGGTGGCTCAGTCAATTATGTGTCTGACTCTTGATTCCGGCTTAGGTCATGATCTCACAGTTGTGGGACTGAGCCCAACATCAGGCTCCACACTGACAGCATAGAGTCTGCTTGGGATTCTCTTTCTCTGTCTCTTTCTCTCTCTCTCTCTGCCCCTCACTTGCTCGCACATGCTCTCCCTCTCTCTCAAATATTAATTAGCTCATTAATTAATGTTAAAAAACAGCCTGTAATAAATGCTACTCAGGAACTTGTGACATGTATTTAATGACTGTCTTCACATAGAAGCTAAGGCATATTTCAGAGTTAAGAAACGGATCAAACACTTGGAAAAGCAAAAATATAATTACTTCTTTCTCTGAAGTCTTTTTGTTAAGTAGCCATTCTCTAGTAGTTGCACTTGAAAAGTTGTTTCTAAGTGCAATAATTTTAAGATAGAAATATATTTCAATCAATATTGATTGACATCTAATTTTTTTTTAATTTTTTTTTCAACGTTTTTTATTTATTTTTGGGACAGAGAGAGACAGAGCATGAACGGGGGAGGGGCAGAGAGAGAGGGAGACACAGAATCGGAAACAGGCTCCAGGCTCTGAGCCATCAGCCCAGAGCCCGACGCGGGGCTCGAACCCACGGACCGCGAGATCGTGACCTGGCTGAAGTCGGACACTTAACTGACTGCGCCACCCAGGCGCCCCGATTGACATCTAATTGAACAGAGTAAAATATTTGCGCTAATGCATATTTTATGTTATATAAATTCTAGATCTTAGATTTTTTAAATATTAAGGTTATGAGCCTGGGTGGCTCAGTTGGTTAAACATCTGACTCTTGATCTCGGCTCAGGTCCTGATCTTACAGTTAGTGAGTTTGAGTGTCACATCAGGCTCTGTGCTGACAGTGTGGAGTCTCTCCCTCTCTCTCTCCCTCACTCTCTCCCTCTCTGCCCCTAGCCTACTCATGCTCATTCTCTCTGAAACTAAACTTAAAAAAAATTTTTTTAATAAATAAATAAATATTAAGATTATAAAATATACTTTGGCTTACTGAATGTCTTCCTAGTAAGATGTATCTTATTGGCAGGAAGAATACCAAGCACTGGGGTATCCAACATATTATGAACACATATAAAAAGTAGAAGCTGACACCCTGAAGGAAAGATTATCATTATCCATGAACTCTGAACATTAATAAAAGTGATCATTTTAAAAAGGAGATGAGTGGAGTAGAGAGAAGAAGCAATGACTCAGTGACATAAAGGTAATGACTAATTTTTATTCTTGTTTTGACTTTACTCTGCTTCTTTGCTACCCAAGCTATGCATTGGCTTGCACTAGGCTCTAAGGTCATCAGCCATTTCCCCCCTCAAGCCCTTAACTTTGCTTTTAGATATAAATTTCAACAGGTACGCTTTTTTTTTTTTAAGAAGTATAACTGACATGCAACTTTATATTAAAATAGGTGTTCTTGAAAGACATGAGCAGGCAAGAGTAGTTCAACAAATGGTGCTAGAACAACTGAATATCCATGTACAAAATAAAGGAACCTCCTAGGGAACTTTTCCTCACACTAGATATAAAAATTAACCTAAACCAGACCATAAACTTAAATGAAAATCCAAAACTATAAGACTTCTAGAAGAAAACAGAAAAAAATCTTTGTGATCTTGGGCTAGGAAAGATTTCTCAGAGAGGACACAAAAAACCATAAAATAGAAAAGAAAAAAGTCATCAATTAAATCTCATTAACATTAAAAACTAAAAACTTCTGTTCTTTGAAAGGTAACATTAAGAAATGAAAAGGCAAGCCAGAGACGGAGAGAAAATATTCACAACATACTTACGTAACAAAGGACTTTACTCTTACAAAATTCAGTTATAAGAAAACAAACAACCACATTACAAACTGTGAAATGACAAACAGTTTACAAGAAATATTTACAAGTGGCTGGTAAGCACATGAAAAGATGCTCAATACTATTAGTCATTACAGAAACACAAGTTAAAACCACAATGCTATATACCCACTAGAATGGCTAAAGTTAAAAAGATTGACAAGTAACAGAGATACATTGTTAGTGGCAATGTAAAGTGACATAACTGTTCTGGAAAACAGCAGTTTTTTAAAAAGTTAAACATACAACTATCATATAACCCAGAAAATCCACTCCTAGGTATATTTACCCAAACGAAATGAAAACTTACATCCACAAAAAGGCTTGTGCATGAATGCTCTTGGCAATTTTGTTAATGACAAAAACTGAAAAGGACCCACATGTCCAAAGGCAAAACAAAGTGCAACATATCTAAAAAATGTGATATTAGGGGCACCTGGGTGGCTCAATTGGTTAAGTGTCCTACTTCAGCTCAGGTCATGATCTCACAGTTCATGAGTTCGAGCCCCACATTGGGCTCTGTGCTGACAGCTCAGAGCCTGGAGCCTGCTTCAGATTCTGTGTCTCCCTCTCTCTCTATCCCATCCCCACTCATGCTCTGTCTCTCTCTGTCTTAAAAATAAATAAAACATTAAAAAATTTTAAATAAATAAAAAATGTGATATTAGCACTAGAAAGGAACAGACTATTGATACATGTAACAATATGGATGAACTTCAAAACATTATGCCAAATACTGGGTGTTGCATATGATGAACCACTAAACTCTACACCTGAAACTAATATTACACTGTATGCTAACAAACTGGAATTTAAATAAAAACTTGAAAAAAAAAACATTATGCCAAATAAATGAAACCAGATACAGAAAAAGTATATATAGTACTCTTATATAGTACATATAATTTATTATGCCATTTATATAAAATTCTAGACCATTCAAAATTAGTATACAGTATGGCAAATTTTATAATTACTTTACCACAGTAAAATAATGAAAAAGAAAACAATCTACAGTAAAAGAAAGCAAACAAGTGATGTCCTAGGACCTGGAGTTGACTGCAAAAGGGCACAAGGAAACTTTTTGGGGTGACAGAAATGTTCTATAGCTTCATTATGGGAGTGATTATATCGATGCATATACTTGTCAAAATTCATCAAAGAGCACACCTAAATAAAATAGATGCATTTTTAATGTAAATTATACTTTGGTACAATTTATTTAAAAAGTAAAAACATATACACATAAAAAACTTTCCTTACAAAGACAGGAGGAAAAGAAAGTCTGGGAAACAAAGAATATGAATCTCCAGTTATAAGCACATTGAAAAGTAGGTCTTCATTTCAGTCTTCATTATGAAAGTCCTATTGTGATGTCAGTGTATTAATTTAATATTGCTTTACAATAAGTTACACAATCTTAGAAATTTAAAACAATACAAATTTATTTGTCTCACAGTTTCCGTGAGTCAGGAGTCTGGGCTGACTTCATTGCTTAGGGTCTCACCTAAAATCGAGGTGTCAGTGAGATGACTGAATCATCTCACTAAGATCCCATCTGAGGCTTGGGGTTCTCTTCCAGGCTCATTCAGGCTGTTGGCAGAATTCAGTTCTTTGTGGTTCGATGGCTGGAATTTGTTTTCTCGCTGGCTCTCACCTCCTAGAGGCTGCCCTCAGCTCCTAGCTGTGTGGTTTTCTCACACACTTGGCTACCATTTCATCAAAACCAGCAGAAAAGAATATCTCCTTTAAGGGCTCATCTGATAAGGTCAGGCCCACCATGGAGAGTCTCCATTTTTGATGAATTCAAGGGACATTAAATATCTGCAAAAATCTCATCTTTGCCATATAACGTAATTTCATCACAGGGCTGATATCCTGTCATATTCATAGATTCTTCCATGCTCAAGGGTAGGGGATTCAATAAGGTATGCATAGAAGGAGGACAGGTATCTTAGGGGCCATTTAGAATTCTGCTTACAGTCTGCCCTCTGGCACTCAACAATTCATGCTCCTCCCAAAGGAAAAAAAAAAGTGCTCCCTCCCAAGTTTCCCTTCTCAGACTATTACACCCTCAGCTTAAAACCCATGATCTCATCATCTAAATCATCTATATGTGATGCAAATGATGCTCTTGTGTATAATCCATTAAGTACAGTTCATTGAAGCACAATTCCTCTTGGCAGACCTGGGAAACTAAAGAGACCAGGTATTGTCCCCAACACTCCCATCACAAAAATGCTGGGCCAGGCAGGCACAGGAAAACAGAGATAATTCAAGTTCAAAACTTCTATCCTTGCCTTTTCATGAAAAAGGTAGCATATATTTGCAAGTGAGTAATCAGCCTGCTTCCTAACAGAATTTTGCTGGTCTTAGCCTCTGCTATTTGTTAGAGTAGCACCACCCTTGATTCCACAACCTGTATTAGTTCTCTATTGTTCCACGTAACAAATTACCACCAATTCAGCAGCTTAAAACAACAGACACTTATAATCTGTTTCTATAGATCAGAACTCCAAGCATGGCTTCTCCAGGTTTTCTGCTTATAGTCACACCAGGCTGCAATCCAGACCCTTTCTGGAGCAAAGGCCTTATCAGAAGTTTTACTAGGGAAAGATCTGCTTCCAAGCTCATTAGGTTGTTGGTAAATTCCCTTTCCTTGCATTTATATGATTGAAGCTGCTGTCCCTCAAGGCCATATCATACCAGCTGGCTTCTTTAAGGCAAGCAAGAGAGTCTTGCTCCCATTAACTAAAACCAAGTCTTACATAACCACATAATCATGGGAATGATATACCATCACTTTTACATCCCATCACTTTGCCATATTCTGTTGGCTAGAAGCAAGTCACAGGTTATGCCCACTTCTAAGGAGAAAGGATTATATAAGAATATGACTCACTGGGGGCCACCTTAGTTTATGTCCACCATATGTTCCAATGTCTCCATTACTTTCTTCAACGTGAGGAAAACTCCTATAGTCTTCCATGTCTCTAGTATTTGGCACAGAGCCTAATACAGAGGAGCTCTAGATCATTTAAAGCTGTAGTTATCAAACCTTTGATTTCAGGACCCCTTTATACTCTTAAAAACAATAATGATTATTGAGCAGCTGAAAGAGCTTTTGTTTATATGGGTTATATCTATTGATATTTAATGACACATTTAAAAATTCATTTCCTGACCCATTAAAAAGTAATAAGCTCACTGTATGTCAACATACATAACATTTTAAAGAATAATTATATTATCCCAAAATATGAGAAGAGTAGCATTGTTTTACATTTTTGCAAATTTGCAAGTTTGCAAATTTTTTTTGTAATGTTTGGCTTCATAGAAGACAGCTAGATTCCCATACCTCTGGAAAACACCACTGTACATTCAACGAATAAATAAGAGTTACAATGGCAAATAAGGTCTTCCTGTTATCCTGCATATACTTTTACCTTGTGGGTGCCCTGAAAGGATCTTAAGGAACTCTGGGGATCTCCAGATCCCGCTTTGAAAACCACTGAATTAAAGAATTGTCATAAGTTGAGGAAAGGAAGGCGTTTGAATCATTCAAAAAGTTTTTATTGAGTGCCTACTCTGTGCCAGGCACTGTTCAAAGTGAACTAGATAGATCAGGTCTTGTCCTCTGGGTGCTCAGGATACAGTGACAGATCAGGGACCGCCTCAGTTGACGTTTGAGCTGAGACTTAAGTGACTTAAGGGAGCAGACCATGCAGAAATCTGGGGAAAGAGAGTTCCAGGCAGGGAAAGGGAGCCCTGCCTCCCTGGAAGGTCGGCATTAGGAGAGGGTAGCAAAAGATAGGACAGGTGGGCGGGACCTGATCCGGCGGGGCCAGGTAAAGAATAAAGAGTTTTAAGTCTAAATTTCTTGACTGTAGCAAAATGGGGGAAGGTGGTGGAATGGCTTAAGGATGTGTGTTTGGAGGCTAGGAAAGTAGTCAGAGGTCAAGCACACACTCCTGGGCCGGAGCCAGCTTGCTTTCTTTGAACCTCCCCCATCTCGCCTGGAGCCACAAATCCGCTTAGTGACGCGACAGGCCCGGGAAAGCGCGCACCCTACCTCAGGAAGCTTGGCTCTCGGCGCCCGCCGTAGACGTCGTGACACAGGCGACCCGTTGCCTTGGAACCAGTGAGACGCCACTCGGCCTCCGCTGCTGCCGAGAGTGCCAGCGTTGGGCCTCGGTCACCATGTCGGTGCTGGACGCGCTTTGGGAGGACCGGGATGTCCGCTTCGACGTCTCCTCGCAGTGAGTCGCTCCCGGGGCCTGTAGAGGGCGCCGCAGCGAGGTTTCAGTTGGAGCCTGCGCCCCAACAGCTCACGGGCCTCGCGAGAGCGGGAGGAGGTTTGCGCCTGTGGTCCGCTCCCCGGGAGACCCCGGGTTGGCTCGGCCACTGCGGGAATGCATGTGAATTACAGTGGTTCAGACCTGTGCGATCCGTGGCCGCGTCCTGACCCCGGATACCTATCAGAAAGCTGAGCCCAAATACGTCCAGGACCATCCAGGGCTTGGGCGTCCGGTATACCCAAGTGAGCTTGGGGTGCCAGTTTCGTGTGGTGGAAGAACGTTCGGCAGGGACTCAGGAGCCCAGGGTTCTAAAACTAAGCCTGGAATATCGACACACATTGTGGGCCCTTAGACTTCACCGTTCTGAGCTTGAGCCTCTTCGTCTGTAAAACAAGGGAGGTGGGAATAAGCATTTTCCAAAATTCCTAACCACGCAAACTTTATTTCCATGATAAGTTTCCATCTTATTGTTCATTTAAATCACCAATAGGAAGAAGGAGCTACCTTTTGGAACCTCTCAACAGAAACCTTGGGTTTTTTTAAATTCCATGCTTTAAGAGAAAATAGTATCTGCCTACCCAAAGTCCCCGGGGAAAATGCCCATTGGGATATTAACTGTTGGAAAACAGTAAAGCTAAGGTTCTTGGGTTAATGATATGAATGAAGCTTCTTAGCCACTTCTTATGATTCCTTATCATGAACAAAACCTTGGATAGCCAATGAAATATTAACTTCTAATTCTAACATGGTCTTAGATCCTTTAAGAACTTGTGAGGGAAGGGAATTTATAAAATTATAAACGACAGTTACATATTGCTCACATCCTATGACTTTCTATTATTCTTGGAGGGTTCTTAATCCAAACAAAGGTCCATTTCATGAACATTTCTACTTTATTAAATATTTATCAAATACTTACTATGTGCTACTTACTGTGCTGATAGCTAGGGATAATGATACCCACACCCCCATTTTGGTGCAGGAGATACACATAGACAACTTTTTTTTTTTTTTTAACGTGGTAAGTGCCATCCTGAATACAGAATAGTTCATTCTGCTTAGGGAAGACGTTAAAGAAGAAATAATATTTGAGTTCAGCCCTGAAGGTTGGGCAGGACCTTATCAGGTAGACAGAAAGAGAGTATTCCAGGAAAAAAAAAAAAAAGAATAAAACATTAGGAGCAGAGTCTTGGAAGTACAAACGTCATTGGCTAGAAGGCAGAATTGGCAGGTAGAGGACGGAGGAACAATCAGAAAGGTAGAGTAGCCAGACTATAAAATGTTTAGCTGAGGATTTGGGACTTCATTTTCTAGGCAGTAGGATGATGTGGAAGATAGCAGGGAAGATATATGATCATGTTTGCATTTTCAATAGGTAATTAAGCCAGCGCTATGGAGAATGTGTTAGGCTGTACCACATACTCTGCTAGGTTTTTGTTTTTGAACACTCTAGATGCATTCTGTCAGTTAGCAAACTTCACTCTATTTCCTTTTATTCCCTGTATCTAATTGTTTACCAAGTCCTAACGATGCTTTGCTTTAGCTTGTTCCTTCCATAACTGCCTGACCTCCTTTCCTCTACTCAGAAACCTCTGAAGGTTTTCCGTCATCCACAGGACAAGGCTCATATCTATCCGACTAGCATTCAAAAGTAGTGGCATGCATTTTTCACTACCTCTTAACATAGATCTTCTCCAGCCAGATCGATCTTCCCACATTCCCTCATCATTTTTTTATTTCTGGTCTTTAATCATGGACTCTCTCCCTCTCTTATTTCTCCAAATCCTACCTCTCATTCTGGTTCTGACTTCTTTGCATGTCCCTGGTCACTCCAGGCCCCACTAGTCTCCAGGTTCTAGAAGTTCTTAAGACCTTATTTTCAAATGCACGAGTATTTGGTACTGTATCATTTATACTGTTGGCTGTTTTATCTGCATATGTCTCTTCTGTCTCTAACTAGATTGTAAGTGGGTATAGTTGTAGCTATAAAATTAAAGCCTTGATATTTATCTTAGACAAATGAAAACAAGACCTGGAGAAGCCCTTATTGATTGTTTAGATTCAATTGAAGACACCAAAGGAAATAATGGGGATAGAGGTGAGTATATTTCCTAATTTTTTTTTATATTTCTGGTTTGATTTACAAATGATAAGTCATATCACCTGGAGAATAAGATGTGAGACAGCATTATGTGTAAATATAATTGTGAAAGTGAAAGAGTTAAATCTACATAAGACTTTTGTCACACTTAAAGAGAAGAAAGAATAGGTATGAAACCTGCAGCCCAGGGAATACAGGTTCTTCCTCAGAACTTTGGTCCTTCAATAAATCCCAGTTTTGAAATCAGCTTTCTCCAACATAACTATTAAAACTCCAGGATTCCTGTCTGTAAGGAGCATGGGATAGTTCTGACTTTTGAATCTGCCTCCCCACAAAAAGAATAAATATGCCATAGCTTTGCTATCTGGAGCCATGCTTCCTTTTAAGAACTCCAAGAGTAACTCACAATGTCCCAAGACTGACACCTGGAGATGAACATATGGAGTACAAATTTAGGGCTGTATTGTGAAGTTTATTTGTAGGTTAAGCAATGAAGAATCATGTGAGATGTCTGAGGAGTAGCCAGAGTTGGACTCTAGAGTCCTTCCCACCCCAAACCAAATCCCAAAGGCTTGAACTTTGAAAAGTCCCAGGCTTCATATAGCTGTAATGGAGCCAAGTCCAGTGACCAGGTCTTATAAGCGTCACTACTGTTGTTTAAGAAAAAAAATAGGGGATGAGTAGGCAGCTTAGTACATCTGAAAAGGCTTTTTAGGGGAAAGGAGGTTTAAGAAGATGGGTCATAAACCTCTTATTCAAGAGAAGAGTAAGTGGGGGGGGAAAGGAGCAGACCTCATTCAGGTAAGAAGGATCAGTAAATCCTAGAGAAGGAACAGTAACCCTTAGCAGAACAGATAAGGAGGAGCAGTAAATCCTAGAGACTGAACAGTAACCCTTCTTGGCAGAACATGCTCACTGCAGCCTTTCTTTTTTTTTTTTTTTTTTAATTTTTAATGTTTATTTTTGAGAGACAGAGAGAGAGAGAGTATAAGCAGGGGAGGGGCAGGGAGAGGGAGACACAGAATCCGAAGCAGACTCCAGGCTCTGAGCTGTCAGTACAGAGCCCGACGCAGGGCTCGAACCCATGAGATCATGACCTGAGTCGAAGTCGGACGCTTAACCGACTGAGCCACCCAGGCTCCCCAACACTGCAGCCTTTCAAGTGGCCACTTGCTCTTTGGGTCTTTATTCTGGTCTGCTCTGGAGTGGTATGTGAACAGCAAGTTTAATTGTGGGCCTTTCTTCCCTGTGAAGGGAACCTGTCATAACCAGCAGCCTATAGGCACATCCTGTCAGTGGCAAGGGCCCATCCTTGAAAGACTGCTTAGATCACATTTATGAAATGCTTCCTAGTGTCAGCCAGGCCCAAGTGAGAGTGAGGTATGAAGATTTCGCAGCAAATAAGAAGTCTTAGTTTGTGCCTTTGAGAGTGGAATAATAATCTCTAGATGGCTAGATCCTGACAAACCTGAATTAACTTAAGGAAGCCCTGAGAAGGTTTCGTTGTTCTCATACAGACTGGCAGGAACTCTTATGTGACAGTCCATCCACCAGTCCAAACAAAGACTACGGGTAATAGACCATTTTTTAATTCACTGAGCGCTCATTAAGTATAGAATCATATACTAGCACTTCAGAGTAGAGAGGGCAAAACACCTCTCTGCCAGAAGTCTCCATCATAGTGCCTGAAATCTTCCTATTAATAAAAATAACTGTATTTGTACACATCTCAGAAACAATTCCCCAGAAAATGGCATTTTACAGGAGTGTGCAGAGCTGCTGGTTAATAAGAAGGTAGAAAAAGAGAAGGGGATTCCTGTCTTCTAGCCGTCTCCATCCATTCCTTCCCAGCAGTTTGAAAATGACCAAATTAAGGCATTACAAAGTTCAGGAGACTCATGTTAAAACTATAAATACCCCAGGGTGCCTGAGTGGCTCAGTCGGTTAGGTGTCTGACTTCAGCTCAGGTCATGATCTCACAGCTTGTGAGTTCAAGCCCTGCATTGGGCTCTGTGCTGAGAGCTCAGGCCCTGGAGCCTGCTTTGGATTCTGTGTCTCCGACTCTCTCTGCCCCTCCCCAACTCGTGCTCTGTCTCTCTCTCAAAAATAAATAAATGTTAAAAAAAAAAAAAAACCACACCAAACTATAAATACCCCAAAAGATTAGCACATTTAATCCATTTCAACTAAGTAGCCTGACATGAAATTATCAGATTAGCTTTGCACACTGAAGCTGTATGAGAATGAAACAGCCATATTTCAATGTTTGGGAGATTAGGAAGAACAGGGACAGTTATATTTTGGTGTTTGGGAAGGGGTTTTCAAAGAGGAAAGAGCATGACCTGGCTATAGATTACTCATCAAGAGAATTCTGTGGTTATAATTTGTTGAAGAAATATTGGGGTTAAACAAAGTTAAGGGAATTTTATTCAGGATATCTCAAAACTATCCTAATATGCTAATTGCATTCTAAATCTGTAAGACACATAGTTTACCATGCTCAGATTTACTTGACTTTTTTTCCTCAGAGCATTTATAGAGATGACTATTTCATAAGACACACTTTGAGAAAGGAAGTTATCTAACTCTATATTTCAGTATAAGAATGTCAGTCTGAAGCTAGGAATGAAAAGCATAAAGCCTTAAGTAGAATTTAGCCTGGCCATAACTTCATATGAGCAAAAAAAATTTTGTTTATAGCAAAAAAAAAAAAAATGGGTATGTAAGTGTGGCTTATATAAATGAGAACTGTTTAAGAGAGTACTCCTGTGGCAGGGATTAGTGTATATATGAAAGTCCTTTGAGAAGGGTGATTTCACTGAATGAGTTTGTAATTATGCCATCCCATACTCATTCTCACTTGTACATTTTTGACCTGCTGGGACCTCCCAGAGCAACTTCCACCAAGACCCAATTCTCTCTTTTAATCTGAGTTAAACCAAGCTGTTGGCATTGGATACCTGTATCCCCTCTGTAACTATCAGATTTTGTTTCTCTGGGATTCCAAATCATGCACTGTATACTTTATATAGGATAGATACGAACAATAAACACATTCAGTTGCTAAATGTATGAAAATATCTGTGAGGATTACTGCTGATACTGAGCCAGAAGTTCTACGTCTACCTCTTTCTGTGCTGCAAAAATGGGTCCTTATATAAGGTAACCTATTTTTGTTTGTTTGTTTGTTTGCTTTTAGGGAGACTCTTAGTAACAAATTTAAGAATTATCTGGCACTCTTTGGCATTACCCAGAGTCAATCTTTGTGAGTATTTTTGTTAGATGACATTAAACAATAAAAATACTTTGTCAAGTGAACTTGCACAGTGGCTTTTGATACCAAAAAAGCTGTACCATGAAATATGTGGAAAACTTAAATTGATAAAAACTTGAGCAGCCCTGTATAGACTGTATCATTATGCAAAAGAAATGTTTTTCAGTCTGTCCATTTTGTCTCTTGGACATGAGGTTAGTGCTTTTACACTGAATGGTTTCGCTTTTGTTTTTGTTCTTTACTTACCTTTGACAACTTGCTATGACCTGTTTAATCCCAAAAAAGAGGGATCTAAATTCTAGTAAAAGTGCAACCTTTCATTGTGTTAAATTTCATTTTACTTATTTTTTAAAACTATTTTAGATTATCCAGCAAGACTTTTTCTCTTGAGGTAGTGGTACTAAGCTGTTCAGTGAATAATACAATATAGGTTTTAGAGAAGCAAACTTCCTTTCTCCCATGCTGTGAACGTTGTTTGTGCAAAGAGGCAGAATTGATATTCTAGTTCTTTTAATTATTTAACTTAAATTTGTAAAAATGTTTTAAAGTATTTTATATATATTTAATTTTTTTTTCTCTCGGTTGATTGTATCATGTTCTTGAAATTCTTTGCTTGAATTTTAGCTATCGGTTACAACTGCATATTGAACATTACAACAAGGACTGCTAACTCTGTAAGTCTGAACAATCTTATTGAAATGTATGTACTGAAGAAACATTAACTATTTTGAGGTTGGACTTTGTTTTCACTGTAAATGAGAGTTGCTCCTAAAGTCTGAACTTTTAAATAAATTTCTTCTTACAGAAATTACGAGGCCAAAGTGAAGCTCTTTATATACTAACAAAATGTAACAGTACTCGTTTTGAGTTTATATTTACAAATCTGGTTCCTGGAAGTCCTAGACTTTTTACTTCTGTGATTGCAGTACACAGGTATGGTAATACTTTATGGATTATTGAATAATTTTAAGGCAATTCTATGATATAGAGGTTTAGAGGATAAAGTTTATCTTCCTGCAAGCTCAAGAAATTACAATATCCTGAGGATATATAGAAGAACATACTGCATTATAATTTAATAAACACTTTTAAGTATTTATAAAATACATAAGACTACTGAAAATTCAAAAAAAAAATTTCTACTGAAGGGGCGGCTCAGTCAGTTAAGCATTCAACTTCAGCTCAGGTCATGATCTTCCAGCTCATGGGTTCAAGCCCTGCATCAGGCTCTGTGCTGACAGCTCAGAGCCTGGAGCCTGCTTTAGAGTCCTCGTCTCTCTCTGTCTCTGCCCTTCCCTGCTTGCTTTCTCTCTCTCTCTCTCTCTCTCTCTCTCTCTCTCTCTCTCACAAATAAATAAAATACTAAAAAAAGAAATTCTACTGAAGATTCTATTAAATTAGCTACCAAGGAAGTGACAGTGAAATAGAGAGTTCATTCAATTTAGATAACCAAGTTGGATAATTCAGTTAATGAATTAAAAAGATTGTTTTTCTAGCAGTAGAAGGCATTCTGAGTGTTTTCCCTAAAGAGTTTTATTGTTGTTTTTCTTGTGTGTGTGTGGTTGTTTTGGTTTTATTATTTGCTAAATTCTTTTCACTATGTTAGCTCTTTTTAAAAAAATATTTTTTTTATGTTTATTTATTTTTGAGAGAGAGAGAGACAGAGATACAGAGCACGAGCAGGGGAGGAGCAGAGAGAGAGGGAGACACAGGATCCAAAGCAGGCTCCAGGCTCCGAGCTGTCGGCACAGAGCCCAATGCGAGGCTCGTACCCACGAACCGTGAGATCATGACCTGAGCCAAAGTTGGACGCCTAACTGACTTAGCCACCCAGGCACCCTTCTTTTTTTTTTTTCTTTCTTTTTTTTAATTCTATAAAGAAATGCAAGTTTACACTTTCTCATTTCCGAGCTATGTAGAAACAACATATGTGCACATAGATTTTCAGGTGTCACTCAACTTCATTCTCATGTCATAGATTGCTTTACTGGAATATTTTTCTAGTAAATTATCACGAGTTCATTATTCAGCGCCACATGTTGTGCTTTGACTCATATCATTTCCTCCAAGTTAATCCTCAAAGAGTAGCAGTTTTCTAAGAAGCTGCAGAAAATCTGGAACGCTTCACGAATTTGCATGTCATCCTTGCACAGGGGCCGTGTTCATCTTCTCTGTATCGTTCCAATTTTAGTGTATGTGCTGCCAAAGTGAGCACTGTAGCTCTTTATTTTTAACCAGACCTAAGTGCTATGATTTTTTTAAATCTTGGCTAAGATGACAGGCAAAATATACATATACACATATTTATACACACACACAGAAATATATATAGTATTGTTTTAATTTGCATTTCCTTATTACTAGTGATGTTGAAATTTTTTTGGCTATTTAGTTTTCTATTATAAATTTCTTAATTATGCTCTCATCTGTTACGTATGTTGCAAATTTATTTCTTAATTTCCTAGTATATTATTTGATTTTGCATTTTGTTGATGATTTTTTTTAAATATTTTTTAACGTTTATTTTAAAAAAAAATTTTTTTTAACGTTTATTTATTTTTGAGAGAGAGAGACAGAGCATGAACGGGGGAGGGTCAGAGAGAGGGAGACATAGAATCTGAAACAGGCTCCAAGCTCTGAGCTGTCAGCACAGAGCCCAACGCGGGGCTCGAACTCACGGACCGCAAGATCATGACCTGAGCTGAAGTCGGCTGCTTAACCGACTGAGCCACCCAGGCGCCCCTAACGTTTATTTATTTTTGAAGGGGGAGGAGGGGCAGAGAAAAAGGGAGACAGAGAATCCAAAGCAGGCTCCACTCTGATAGCAGCAAGCCCGATATGGGCCTCGAACCCATGAACCATGAGATCACGACCTGAGCTGAAGTTGGACATTCAACCAACTGAGCCACCCAGGCTCCTCAATTTTTTAATCTACATAATGGTTTAGATTTTTTGAGATATAATTCATATAGCATAAAATCTACCATTTTAAAGTTTACAGTTTGATAGTTTTAGTATTTCACAAGATTGTACAACCACCATCATTACCCAGTTCAGAATATTTCTGTTACCCTAGAAAGAAACCCTTATAGCACTGTAGTCCGTATGTCATTCCCCATTCCTTCCTTCTCATGGCCCCTGTTTTACCACTGTAAAAACCACTGTTTTACTTCTGTCTCTATGGATTTGCCTATTTGAGACATTTAATATAAATGGACTCATACAATATAGTGCCCTTTTATATCTGACATATTTAACTTATATAATGTTTTCAGCATTGATCCATGTTGTAGCATGTATCAGGACTTCACTCCTTATAACTAAATAGTATTACATTGTACGGATATATTTTGTTTACTCACAAATCATAGACATTTGGGTCTTTTCTACTTTTTAGCTATTTTAAATATTTTTCAAATTCTGTTGGACATATATGCCCAATTCCCAGTTCTGTTGGACATATACCTAAACCTTAGCTCTTTATTTCACTTTACTTAGAGATGTAATACGAAAAGGAGTTTGAAGGAAGCATAGAAACTGCTTTTCTTCAATATTAAAAAATAAGAGTTCCCCCACAAATAACTCACAGCATAGTTTCCATTTTTTCCACTGGTTAAACATGGATGATTATAGCACTAAAGGAAATTAAGATTTATAGGCAAATGCTCAAATCCTCCTCTTTCACAATTTTTTAAATGTTTATTTTTGAGAGAGCAAGGGTGAGCAGGGGAGGGGCAGAGAGAGAGGGGGCAGAAGATCCAAAATGGACTCTGCGCTGACAGCAGAGTTTGAGCATATTTGTGGGGCACTCACTCACAAACCATGAGATTGTGACCTGAGCCAAAGTTGGATGCTCATCCAACTGAGCCACCCAGGCACCCCTCCTCTTTCACGACTTATATGTTAGATTAATTAAAGTAAAAACCATAAGTTTGACAATGAGTATTATGATTTATGTCAATAACTTCTAAAGTTACTCAGGCTAAGAAAACCCTTTAGTTTTATTAAATGAGTAAATTAGCCTATAATTTTGTGGAGTAAAATTAGAAGTAACAATCAAATGTGATCCAAATAGGTATAATGAAACTAATCAAAACTAATAATAAATACAGAATTATTTACAGAATAATTATATTACAGAAATACAGAAGAAAATTATTTATTATTTATCAGTAGGAAAGCATGGAGAAAAAAACAAAGGGATTTTATATATATATAAAACACACACACTCGCACACAGATACACACTGTCCTGTGGTCCCTTTTGGAGTTGGTACACATTCATTCCAATTTTCTGTATGGAGGTGGATGTGATCATAATGTTCTCAGGTTGCAATGAGAAAAGTAATTGGACTCCTGTTTATGTCCAAAAAATAATGGTGCCTTTGACTAAAACAGAGAAATGGAATGAAGCATTTTGTTTGATAGGGAAAAGAATTTCCATGTCTAGTATAGGTAAGCATTGTTTTTCAGCTTAGAGGGAAAATCTGTTTCCTTTCATTTGTGCTGTATGATACGTGCTGTCTTAAAAATTAGACATCTAAAAATAAACCTGTTTATTTTTAAAATAAATAAACATTTATAAATGCTATACCAAAATGATAAAGACTAAAAGACTGATCCCCAAAACTTACTGAAAAGCAAATTTTTAAATTTATTATAATAATTACTTGAGTGATGTACATAAAGTATTAACAACTATATATTTTGGTAGGTAGGTAAACATAACTTAGGAAAACCACATTTTCAGGGTGGGTTAGTCTTTGTTTGTTCTTTTTTATAGAGCATATGAAACTTCTAAAATGTATCGTGATTTTAAACTGAGAAGTGCACTAATTCAAAACAAGCAACTAAGATTATTACCACAAGAACATGTATATGATAAAATCAATGGAGTATGGAATTTATCCAGTGATCAGGTATTGTGCAAAAAGCTAATGAACCTTTTGGGTCAGTGCTTTGTAATTACTTTTCCATTTATCATTGAGTTTGTATGTTCATTTAACTCTTAAAATGAGCATTACATCTGATAAGTTAGCATTAGCTCTCAATATAAAATAATATTCTGATTTTCATATTTTCATGGTTTTGTGCTCTTTTTAGTTTAGCAGCATTTGTTCTATGTAGAATTTACAGTTGGAGTAGACCTTGGAGATTATCTAGTTCAGTCTCCATTCACTTATAAATTAAAAACTCAGGCCCCCAAAATTAAATGACCTCACACATCTAGTTCGTCTGAGAGCTATCTTCTTCCCCCTATGCTGTACTACCCTCCAATTCTTGATAACTTATGCTGATGGAGGAGAGCCATGGGTGGAAAGTCATGGAAGCCTTTTAATTTGGTCTTTATGGAATTAAACATATAACTCATTTGGTGATTCCTACATCTATTATTGTAACTTCTCATTTGCTCCTGAAGTTAAGACCAGTTGAAACATACAAGCAACAAATAGTTGGAATAAGTAACAAACCAATTTCTAGAGAAAAATTTGTGTCTTACTAAGAATAGTTTCCAGCCTTTGTGTGTGTTATAACCTAGATTAGACTGATAACCACTGGATTAAAGCTATAGCATTTGAAGGAAAAGCTTTTTGCTAAACATTGAATCATAAATTTAAATTACAATTAATTTCTAGTTTTAAACTCTGATAATGGTTCTATAGTATATAGACAGCTTTCCATCTGAATAACTACTCATCAGGAATCAGCAAACTTTTTACTCTGAAGGGCCAGATGGTAAATATTTTAGGCTTTGCAGGACATACTGTTTCTGTCATAACTTCTCAGACTTGCCATTGTACTAGGAAACCAGCCATAGGCAACTTGTAAACAAGTGAGCATGGCTGTGTTTCAATAAAACTTTATTATGGACACTGAAATTTGAATTTCATACAGTATCCATGTGTCATGAATTATTGTTTTGACTTTTTTCCAGCCATTTAAAAATGTAAAAATTATTCTTGGCTTCTAGGCCATACAAAATGAAGCAGCAAGACAGATTTGTCCCACAGACTGTAGTTTACAAACCCCTGCTTTAGGTAATAGCTTAGATGTCACTTTCTGAAACCTTCCTTTTGTGTTGCCTATGCAGTCTGTACTTAATTGCCACCTCAAATTATTCCTGCTCTGAAATACAGAGCTTGTCTATACCCTCACATTAGATTGTAGGCTTTATAAAGTAGGGGTGGAATTACTCTGTTCAGTTAGATCCTTACCATCTAGCACCACACCTGGCATTTTAAATTAATTAATTAAGATGTTCAGGATTATCAGAAATATTTTATTGAAAATATGGATGTTATTGTAACCTAACTTATGTTTATTGAAAAATAATAAAATAAAATAAAATATGCCCTCCTATTCTTTTAAAAAATCCTTAGGAATTTTGCAAGTTGTTCTGTTCTTCTAAAATGAGAGGAAAGAATGACATAAATAATTACTCCTTCTGAACTCAGACTTAGTATTGTTTAATGGGATGTGCACCAGGAATAAGGAGGCTGAAATTTTTTGTATACCAATTTCTTGCAAAATGAGAGTGGATGAGGAAAATATATATACTTATATATATGTTTATTAACAATGATAATTGAGAAATAAGTGGTCTTTTTTTTTTAATTAATTAATTTATTTTGAGAGAGACAGAGACAGTGTGTGTGGGAGGAGGGGCAGAGAGAGAGGGATAGAGAGAATCCCAAGCAGGCTCTGTGATGCCAGAGCAGATCCTGATGCAGAGCTCGAACCCATGAAGTGGTGAGATCACGACCTGAGCCGAAACCAAGAGTCAGACACTTGACTGAATGAGCCACCCAGGTGTCCCAATAAGTGTCCTTTTCTGATGTTTCAAACCTGCTTATCCCAGAAGAGGGCTTTTTAGATTTTGGATTTGTGAGTTAATGTTTTATGCCCAACCTCAAAGTATAAAATAAATTCCTCTGGTAGTATATGGTGGAGAGAAGGTAAAGGTAAAGGTGGATAATGATATAGATAAATGGTAGAGGCAGCTAATTTTGGTGCCATGCTATTAGGTATTAAAGATTTTTTTTAGCTATCGTCCTGAAGTAATTTTGTTGAAGGGCCATGTAATTGGAAAACAGTTTGATTTATAGTTAGCATTGAAGAGCTATAAAATAACTCTTATGGACTAATGGGGGTTATCACATGTGTTTTGTCTCTCTTACCACAGTTCCCTTGTCTTAACTTACTCCAGGTTTTGAACAACAGTCCTAATAAGATGTAACACTTGTAGAATGCTTACTATGTGCTATACGTTGTGATAAGGACTTTATAGGGGTTATTTAATCAAATCTCCATTTTACATTTGATACAATGCACCAAGAACAAATCTGCCCGTGCTCAGGCAACTGGTATGGCATAATGATTAGAGTCTAACTCTAATCTAACTCAACTGATGGCATAATGATTAGAGTCTAACTCCAGAATCCAGGCTTTCAGTCATCTAGTTGTACTTCGATTCAGTGAATAATGAAGTCATTAATACTCCATGATACTCAATTCTGGTATTCTCTGCTACTGTGATAATCAGAATTACTCTGGTGTTTAGAAAATAAAGAGTAAGTATTCAAACAAATGATCATTGATGTATCTCTCATCTTTCACAGGGAAATTTAGGAACCTTTTTTATTACCAATGTGAGAATTGTGTGGCATGCAAATATGAATGACAGTTTTAACGTCAGCATACCATATCTGCAAATTGTAAGTGCATGCATTTTGGTGACCTTGTTTTAATGTAGATTATTTCTGTTCAGTAGTTAATGGAACTTTCAGGATTAGATGAATTCTATCTCCCTCTTTCCCCCCGCCCCCCAAGTTTATTTATTTTGAGAGAAAGAGAGAGTGCACAGAGGAGGGGCAGAGAGAGAGAGGGAAAGAGAGAGAATCCGAAGCAGGCTCCACACTATCAGTGCAGACCTTGACGTGGGGCTCGAACCGTGAGATCATGACCTGAGCCAAAACCAAGAGTCAAGGGCTTTAACCAACTGAGCCGCCCAGGTGCCCCTCTATCTCCCTCTTTTTAAGTGGCAACAGTGTAGCTAAGAGCAGACTTTTAAAATGTTGAGAATTTACAATTTCAGCATAGAAAAGACGCAACAGTACTTACATTCAAGGGAAACCCCAGTGTTATCAACTTGCTATTAAGAGAGAAATATGCAGGATTTTCAAATTTTTAGTAGTTACCATACAGATTAAGATGTGTCTTTCTTTCTTTCTTTTTTTTTTTTTTTAAGATGTGTCTTTCTTAGGTTCCAGTCAGAGAGTGTTAGCTACTAAAGTTCTCCATAACCTTTTCATGAGGTAGATGTATAGTGGTTCTTTGCAAGTCTTTTTTTTTTTTTTTTAAGGAAATTTATTGACAAATCGGTTTCCATACAATGTTCTTTGCAAGTCTTAAGCATACTGCTCCACACACTTTGTTTGGGCTCTCTTCACACTTTCTGCTTTTAAAGGCAGAATGAAGCCTTTAATTCTGTGAATGAACTGTTTTCATTGTTTACAGAAACAGCATTAATACAAGCTAGATTCATACTACAGGTTTGGTGAAAGGAATCAAGATGGTTTTTAGTGATAATGATTTTAGCTTAAGTTCAACTAAAGCTGTTAAAATCCAGAATAAGAACTAACTACATCTGAGACCAGTCGTTTTGAGAGTAAAGGCGGTTCTTTTTATATCTTCTGCTAAGTATGTGATTCAGTGAAACAGATAGTAAATTCCAATAAACTGAAGAATTTCATTTACATAAGGAAAGTACATATAGGTCTCTAGTGCAAATTAGATGGAACGTAAAAATAGTTAATGAAAATCCTGTGTGATTTGTCTATGGTAATCACCCTTATTGTGGGATATAAGAAGTCTTAAGACTAGGCAGTTTCATTAACAACTATTTATTGAATAGACACAATGTATGTGATATCTGGAAAATGTCATTTTTTAAGACTTATGAGTTTACAAGGATGGTTCTTTGTAAACTGTTCCCAAGCCTATCTTTTGCCAAATCGTTTGATTTCTGAGTTACTTTAAAATATCTGATTGTTAATGTGACAAATATTTAGCACCCACTCTGTGCTAGGTGCTAGAGAGATAGTCGTGAACACCATGAAGCAGCACACAGTTCCTGCCTTCAAAGAGTTGTCAGTCTGGTGGAGAAAACCAACACATTAAACAGAAAATCGTAAAAACTGATAGGAAGAAAATGATTTCTGGCCATCTAAAGATGTATAAGAATTTAATAACCATGGCTGGGAAGATATGACAGAATCTGCATAGGTATTTGATAAACTGGTGTTTGTATTGTTGATGGCTGTTTTATATGCGTTTATATATGTTCTAGCTTGCCTGCCTAATCTGTATTATACTAAAAAATTACTGAGTAGTAAACAACCTTGTGCTTTTTGTTCTTCAAATACGATAGTTTTTGTTATTTAAGAATACAGTTACCAAAAATGGCCTTTGGAATGAATTCAGCCTGGTCCAAACAACTTGCAATCTGATATCATCACACTCTGTCACTAGGACAGTCATATCCATGTGACTTTTAAAAACTAACCCAGCCTTAAAAACCACAAAAGATGCTGGCTCTCCAGTACTAAAAGGTTGCTGGCCTTTGGTTTCAAATACTCAGAAAAGTTGTGGACTCCCTGATTGGGGGGGGGGGGGGATATTTGAATCAGATAATTTTGTGCACATTTCAGAGATTTCCCCTTTGATTACCTAACAAGTTTGCTGCCTGTTTCTAGTATGAACAGTTTCATTTTACTTGATCTCAGTGGGAGTGTGATGCAGGAAAGAGGGAGAATTCTGTTCTTTAGATTATGCAAAGTGGTTACTGTGTAGAAGTTGAAAAACTTGTGTTAAAGAATCACTACTATCAGATAGTAAAACGTGCATTTTTTTTTTCATTTTACATCTAGCGTTCAATAAAGATTAGAGATTCAAAATTTGGTTTAGCTCTTGTCATAGAAAGCTCTCAGCAGGTAAGATATTTTCTATTTGTATTAATCTTTAATAGATTTTTTAAACTATATGACTGTCTATATTTTTAGTTTTATTTCTATAGTAACCAGTTTACATCCAAGAAGAATATTAGCTATAACATGAAGTTATATGAAAAGTTTAAAATCATGCAGTAATTGTCCACATAGGAAGAACCTTGCTTATGTTTGTTTCTTTGTTGGGCAGACATAACCATTATCATCATTATGATTATCATTTTTTTATGTTTATTTATTTATTTTGAGAGAGAGTGTGTGTGGGAGGGGCAGAGAGAGAGGGAGAGAGAGAACCCCAAGCAGGCTCTGAGCTGTCAGCATTGAGCCCAACACAGAGCTCCATCTCGCAAACCGTGAGATCATGACCTGAGCCAAAATCAAGAGTTGGACCCTCAACTGACTGAGCCACCCAGGTGCCCCATGATTATCATTCTTAATGACGGAGTTAAGTCACTGTACTTTTCATGTATTACCTCAATCTCTACCCTATGATACAGTTACTATTTTTTCCCCATTTTACACTCAAGGAATCCGAGGCTTAGAGAAGTTAGGAACCTTGCCCATAGTCTCACAACTAGTAAGTGGTGGGGATAGATTTTGATTCAGGTCTGACTGATTCACAAGAGTGTCCTTGGGAAACACAGATATATACAAATAGACACACACATGCACCCTGAGATTATACGGTATCTAATTGTAATTGCTGTGTCCCATTAGGCCAGTTCTTTGCAGAAATACATTTAAATAAAACATTTACTGGTAAAATCACTGCTCTTCTAAATTCGAAGTTTGAATATGAATGTCTACTCACTCCTTCCCCTTGGCCTGCAGATTAGTAGCTTCCATTTACTGAGTGCTTGCTATGTTCCAGGAACTGTATCAAATGTCATGTGTACATTATTTTATTTAATACAATTAGATAACTGTTTTATGGTTAGAAAGCTGAGGCTTAAAAGATTAAGGAAAATGTTTCCCAGCATCAGATAGTAAATTTGTTGTAAAACACAGAATTTGAACCCAAAAGTATATGCTCTCACCTTTCACAGAATGCTACTTACTTGTTTTTTAAGATTTTTTTTTAAGTAATCCCTACACCCCATTTGGGGCTTGAACCAACCCCAAGATCAAGAGTCACATGCTCCTCTGACTGAGCCAGCCAGTCACCACCCCCCGCCCCCCACCACTACTTAATTTTTTAACACTCTTCAACAACAATCTGTCGTGATCAGGTTCCTTTCCTAATTCTTCAAGGAGAGAGCCTCAGCTAGGCCATTCCCTTTCTTCTTTTAATACGGTTTATTGTTTTTCAAGGTCTAGCTCAAGAAAAGCTTAGTTCCCTTGGCCATCATAATATACAGCGTATTTTTTTTTAATCTTAAACTATCATCTTTGATATTTATAGATGAAATGATGTGATATCTGGCTATGCTTCAGAATAATCCTGAGGGGTGAGAGGAGGAGATTTGGGGGAGAGGGAGGTTAAATATGGAACAGAGTTGGCCACACATTGCTACTTGTCAAAACTAGAGACGGCTACATACGTGCTTATTGTACTCTTTCTTCTATTTTTGTATGTGCTTTCAATTTTTCATTACAAAAATTTTAAATGAAAAAATCAGCTTACCTATGGTGCTCTGAAATAAAGACTACAGTTATAGTTTATCATATACTGTGATTACCATTCCCAGGCTTGTTTTTTCGTTTTTCTTTTTTCTTTTCTTTTCTTTTTTTTTTTGTACAGAGTGGAGGATATGTTCTTGGCTTTAAAATAGATCCTGTGGAAAAACTACAAGAATCAGTTAAGGAAATCAATTCACTTCACAAAGTCTATTCTGCCAGTCCTATATTTGGAGTGGATTATGAGATGGAAGAAAAGGTAATTAGTTCAGTATGTAAAATACAGAGTATGCTGAATTGCTTTTACACATCTATAAAATTCAGACATAAATACATGTGTACAATTTAATTTTGAACTTTGTTTAAAACGATGAATGTACAGACTGCTCAGTGAGCATGACCCCCTCAGCCATCACAAATTTGCAGCTATCCACCTGTCTGTTCACTGGCTGCTCCATCGTCATTCCTGCCCTTCTAGGTGAGAGGTTTATTCAGAGAAGCGTCCATGTGCAAGGCTTCTATGATGTGGAAAGACTTCAGTCTCTCACGCTGTTTGGTTTTTATTCCACTTCTACCTCCCCTTAGCATTTGGGCAAACCTTACAGGCCTTACAGATACAATGCTTTTCTCACAGAGCCCCACCATATAGCAACTCCAGGAGTCTACTCCATCAATAGGGCCAGGTCCATTCCCTATTCATCAGTGCCTCTGACATGCCAGTTAGGAAGTATTTTGAGTATCCTGTCCAAATGTCTGCTCTTTGCTTTCTGTATGATTTCTGGCTTTTGCCCCCATACCCACCCTGCTCTCCAGGTACATGAACTCTCCTTTGGCTTTATTCTTCAGCCTCTCCAACTAGGACCCTTGTCATCTGGTCTGTCACTGGTGTCCTCACCAGCCACTACATCGGAGATGTCCTCACTGTCTGCTCTGTCAGTGGGACCCTTGCCAGAGGTTCTGTCTCTGGTGCCCTCACTGACTACTCTTCTCACAGGTGCCCTTGCTATCTGTTATTTTGCTCCAGCCCTCACCGTACACTGTTACTGGTGCCCTTGCCACCCACTGTCAGTAGTGTCGCTGCTGGCACTCAGCATGTTGAGCCATATCACAAAGCATATACATTACCTGTCTCTTCTGCTCTTGGACTACAGTGCGTGAGCAGAGAAGATCAAGTAGGGCCAGACAGCTAAGTTCAAATCCACACCCTCCGACTTCAGCCAGGCCTTTGTTGCCTGGTAGCACTCCTTGCACGCAGTTTTTTCTCTCCCTATAGTACTCTGTATGTAGCCCCCTCCCTTCCAGCTGAAACTTCTCTGTGGGTTGCTGACTGCATTATACATACGTTCATGTATTTCATCTCCTTAACCATCATTTTCTGTTTTCCTCCCACTCTGCCCTTCCTTCGGCATTCTCCCTTTCACTCGGCCTTCTCCGTACATTGCTCAGCAATGTCAGCCGTCCTCCAGTTCCGTCCACGTACACTGCTGTGCACGACTCCCACATCTTTTGTTCCGACCTCGACACGTTCTCTCATCTTGCCAAGCCTCCAAATATTTATGAAGATATTCACATAAATGAGTGTTCCAAATAACATAAATTGAATTTCTCATTTAAAAGTTTATCTGAGTAATTTAAGTAAATAAATAATTTTCCAAGTCTCTAAGCTACCCTGGGACTTGATTGAATACCTCAAACTTGGCATACCTAAAATGCTATCATTTTTCTCAAAAGCACCACCCTACTGATGGACCTATTTCTTTATTTTTAGCATTAGTCAAAGTCAGCCGTGCTCAAAAGCTGAGATTTCCTTTTTTGTTTCTCTGATTGTCTTATTTCATGCATTCAGTCAATCATACAGCCTCCTCCCTTTTCCTATCCCTTTCTTTACACTCACACCACAATTACTGTTACAACTTTTCCTTCCAGAATAATGTTGTGGAACAAGCATGTTCCTTGGAACCTGGCAAACCTGACTTTAATCCCCATCTCACCATTTATTTGTGATTCTAGGCAAATTTGAAGTACAATTTTCTCATTATAAAATGAAGATAATCTCTCTCACAAAGTTATTGATCATGTCCATGAAATGCCTGGCATATGAGAGGCACTCAGTATGTTAATTCTCCTACAAATTCTCTGCTTTTCATTTCTTCTCTTTTCTTCTTTTTTGATCCGCAGTGCATAATAATAGCCAGCCATAATGACTCACTCTTATCATCTTGTGTTAAGCCCCTACTCAAAAGCCACCTCTTCAGGGAGGTCTTCCCTGACTACCATCTAAAACAGCAGCCTCCGTCACTTTTTTGTCATTTATCCTTGCTTGCTGGCTTGCTTGCTTCTTTTATTTTTGGTACCACTCATCAGTCTTCATTGTAAATAATCTCCATGCAGTCAGGGATTTTCATCTATTTTCTTTAACCACTGTATCTCCAGCAATCAGAACTAACACATAATAGGCTCTTAGTGAATATTCATAGATGCTGAATGGCTGCATTGAACACCTACTGTTCCAATTCACTGCTCTAAGAACTTTATATGCATCATTTCATTTAATCCTCCCAACAGTACTCTGAAGTATAGTATTATTATCCTTATCTCACAGTTAAGGAGTTTGAGGCTTAGCTAGGTTAAGTTACTTATACACAGTTACACAACTGTGAATGTGGTTGAAACATTCAGGCTGTCCTCAAAGAATCAGGTCGCTCTTGTCAAGTAATACACTTCTACCCTACACACCCCTCCCACCAATTACCTATAGTATAGATAAAGTCTAAATTCTTTGGGCTGGTATTAAAGAATTTCAGTAGACACCAGTCTACATTTCCTACCTTATCTGCACAGCCACAGTATCTGGTTGTACAGCCTGTGCACTGCCCAACTATAAGAACCTGGTAAATGTAGTGTGAATGATGCTCCTTTGAGGTTGCTCAATACAGTAGCCCTGCTAGCTTCTTCTGTCTCATGGGACTCTTATATTCTGACCATACTGGATTATTCATCATTCTTCAGCCACATCCTGTGGTTTCTCACCTTTGCTGATGCTGGTCCCCTCTGCCAGGAATACCCTTTCCCCTAACCCTACCTATATGGAAGCCGTCTTCATCCCAAAAGGCCTACCTTATATGCCACTTTTTTCTTCATGAAAATTTCTGGGATTCACAAGCCAGAAGTCGTGCTGTCTATATACATTTTTATTATAATAGATAAATTGCATTTGTTACAGCTACTTTTCATTGGTTAAACCATATGATATTAATCTTTGACCATTTTTGACTAGTAAAAATGGCAATTTCATATGTTTCAACCTAGTATCTAATTATTTGTAATTGTGTTTTATCTGTTGCTCCCTTCCCACGAGATTACAGACCTTTTGTAAGGACAGGAACTTTTTACCCTTGGTAGTACTAGCATAGTGCCTAACACACCAAAGATACTAAAACATTTGAAAAATGAATATCAGTACCATATTTTATTTCGCTTTACCATTAGAATAGTCCGTGCAAATCATAGTTCTTTTACTTTTCACAAATTCTGTTTAATGACCATTTCAGTTTTAAGGAAAATTGGAAATTTGCTGTTATCCGAACTTAGTTTTTTTTAAACCATGTGAAAGAAAATCAGATAAAGTCCAATGAGAGGTTTTTTCTTTAAGGATATCTCTAAGTATCATATTAAGTATGTGTAAATTTTCCATTTTAATATTTTTGATGATATTGACTTCATATTTAAAACCTTGATGTTTAACTGATTACTCAAGGTAATTTTAATAGAATATAAATTATCATGTACCTGGGTGGCTCAGTTGGTTAAGCCTCTGACTCTTGATTTCGGTTAAGGTCATGATCTCACAGCACATGAGTTTGAGCCATGCTTCAGGCTGCTGGCAGTGCAGAGCTGCTTGGGATTTTCTGTCTTCCTCTTTCTTTGCCCCTCCCCTGCTCTCTCCTCTCTCTCTCTCTCTCTCTCTCTCTCTCTCTCTCTCTCTCTCTCACACACACACACACACACACACACACACACACAAGTAAATAAACAGAATATAAACTATGCAGTGATTTTTCTAAGATTTGAGTAGTTTGCAACTGTTTTATCCTTTTACAAGTATTTACAATTCTCACAGCACATTTTACTAAAATTATTTGTTGAATTACTATTACCTCTTTGATGCATTTTAACATCTGCTGATTTTTAGCCACAGCCCCTTGAAGCTCTGACAGTTGAACAGATTCAAGATGATGTAGAAATAGACTCTGATGATCACACGGACGCTTTTGTGGTGAGCATGATGAAGACGAGCTGCTGAAAATCTTATGATTTTTAAAATCTGAGTCATGTTTAATTAAGTAATGGCTTAAGTATGTAAAACACCATAGAACGTGAGACTTTTTGAGAGTTATCTTACATATGAATTGGAAAGCAATTTTTTCTTTAAGTTAGGAACTTGTTCTTTGAAATTACCTTTAAGTTACCAAACTGGGAAATAGTTTGAGAACACAATTATTCGGAGGATTTCAGATCTGCAAAAGATTTTTCATACCTAAGAATAATAGAACATGCTAGTTAATTAAATTAATTTAAAAATCTATACTTTTCATAATTAGTCTTTATGAGATGGACTTCCCTTTGATTTATTGGCATATTACCTTAAAAAGGATATTTGAACAATGAACTTTTCTGTTGCAAATTTGTATTATTTAGCTTTCATAGCCAGAATAATAATAATGCTTTCTATATATGGTGGTGTATAAACCTGACTAGCATACCTCTCTGGGAACAAGTATTTTTAAACAAGTGTGAAATTCGTGTAAAATATTTAATTATAAACTACTACTACCTCAAATGTATGCATTTGCTGATACATTGAAGCACTGATTGCTTTGTTTTGTTTTGCCAGCATCTTCTTCTAAACCAAAAGTAGGGATAAAATTTTATAGCTTTTAAGTCATTCTTTTTATCTCCTTTCAGGTTAGCAATGCTAATTATGTACTAATTACAAAGCACATTTTTTGGAGCTTAAAGCTTGTAGTCACTACTAATGATTGGCAAGTTAAATCTGCTGCTAGCATAGTAAAGATAGATGACAAGAGCATTAGACAGAATGAAACAGAATGTGAAATATATGTAGTTACACAGTTGTTTTATAAATGAATTACCTATTTCTTAGTCCACTCACCTATTACATGTTGAGTATGTGAAATATTATTTTCTTTGTCTTATAGGCTTATTTTGCTGATGGCAATAAGGTAAGGACATTTTACCTATAGTATATGAAAAAAAACTTTCTATATTCTGACATTTAGTATTCACAAAACTTATGTGAATCCTATTTTTTGTTTTTTTTTCCTCTTCCTTGCCCACCTTCTTCATTCCCATCTCATCCTCTTATCTCACAAAAAGCAACAAGATCGTGAACCTGTATTTTCAGAAGAACTGGGGCTTGCAATAGAGAAATTGAAGGATGGATTCACCCTACAGGGACTTTGGGAAGTGATGAGTTGATCTTGAGTTGAGCTGGATTTCTATTTAAAGATATCTCAAGATTAAAGATACTAGTCGCCTGCTATAAGGCATGGAATAGTTTTTACATTTACAGAAAAAGCTTTTAAGAAAGAGGGGTTTTTTTTAATGATTAAGGAAAAACTCATTTATCTAAGATTTTATTGCCTCTCTTCTAAAAATTATATTTAAAATTGTAATCATCACATATCTGGTTTGTAAATATGTTTATTTTTTATCTAATGCTTGTAAATTATTAGTCTGCAGATATTAAAAGACTGTATCTTGTTGGGTTAATAAAGAACTTATGCAGCACCATTTAATGTTTTGAAAGCATTATTTAAAACAATAAGATTATTCTTATGGAGTTATCAAAATACTGCTTTTTTAATTTTAAAATCTGGTAAATGAATTATCAAAAAGCTCCAAATGTAAACCAACTCTAATATAAATTATGACCCTTAAACTTGTCATGTTTAGGTGACCATTTCTGTAAAACCTAAAAATTATAGCTAACTCTGAAGTATATCAACCCCTGTGTAATGTTTTGGGCACTATTTTATAAGTAATTTCAATATAGATTTGACAAGAATACATTTATTTAGTAAGGAAATAGTTTTAAATAGTTTGTAAATAAATAGTTCATTTATTGACTTTCTCCTTGTTTGTACTTATTGAAACTTCTTTGAAGTTTTCAAAAATAGAGTATTCTCAGATTTCTTGGTGAGCTAAGATTTGGCAACTTCTCTGGCATCAGTGTTTTTTGCCGCTGCTTGGGTATAAAGAAACATTGTAAGGAACCTTTGTCAAATCATTGAAATCAGCAGAAGGAGCCCTCTTTCTCTAAAGAGAAAGGAGTGTTTTAGAAACATTAAAATGAGATGCAACGGTATGTACAACCATAAACACATAGTACAACCAAATGTTAACCTGAGTTTAATAAAAATCAGTGAACAAAAACTATACATTGCTTTCTTTATCTAAAAAGGAAAAGATTTGTACATTTTTAAAGGATGGGGTTAGAATAAACAACCTATGTTAAGGGGAGAAAAGGCTGTTTGAAAAATTTATACAGGTCACAAAATGCTGCCAGGAATATATTTAAATAGTTTTTCAAGCAAAACAGACTTCATAATTGCTTACTAGTAAGGAATCTTAAATGTCATAGCATGGTGTTTGCATCTGACTCATTAATCTTTTCAAATGTTAGTTGTTACTTGTAGAGAGAAATGAGTCATTTATTGTTTAAACACGGGAGCAGCTGTTCATTTTTTCTAGTGTGTTAAAACCTTCACTGACATCTATAAATGGAAAAAAGAGTCAATGAGCTCTTCTTTCAGCTGTTGTTTTAGCAGCTGACAGTACCATTGACTTCACTGTGATGTAAAATAAAAGAAAAAATCTTTACTCATGGGTAGAAACCTTGAAGTTTAAAAATACAGAATTCACTGATCTGGGGGCATTTATTCATTCGACAAATATTTATGGAGCACACAAGGCCCTGGGGCTATAGCATTGAACAAAGCAAACCAAAAAAACTTCCTGTCTTCATGGAGCTTATATTCTTTTGAGCATTTTTATGAATACCATAATTTGAAATTATACAGTATTTCTATAGCCCCACTGAGTTCGGAAACTGTGACAATATAATTTTATAATAAAATAGTTCATGAAGAGGTATACAATGTCATCTGCATATAAACAAAGGATCAATTTTTTTTCAAATCATGACTTCTGCATTCCCTAATCAATATGGTGTTCTATTATAATCAAGAACTTAAATTACGATTTCAGTTATATATTCTTTTCTTTTTCCTTCTATAGTCTTGTTTTCCAAATTATGCAGGTGATATATAGCACTTCTTCCTCAGTCTGCTGTAGTCTGTTGATAACATTGTTTTCATGGAGTTATATCTGTATTTTAACTTTTTATTTAATGAAAGGTTATCTTCAACATTTAAAATCACAGAGTATCTTTAGTAAATCATATTATATTTGAGTTTTTTCTTTCCCTATTGTTGACTTTTAACTATTTCTATTTCTGTCTAAGCTTGATGATTCCTTTTAACCTTTTGCCTTTATTTTACTTGTCTTATTATTGTTTGCCACATCAGATCCTTTGTAGAGCAAGGCAGGGTATGAACAAATAATTTTATCATTTAATTCAATACAAATTAGGGTTTTTCCATTTAAGAATAAAGATAATTCGGAATGTCTTAGAAAACTAGCAATTTCTCTGTATTTATTATTTCAATTATGGTGGGGTATTATTGATGGTTTTTAAAAATAAAATTACAGTACATAAACAGAAGTTTTTAAGTTTCGTACTTCTAAAAGAAAATTGTAAATCCCACTGTTTTAAATAGAAAATAAAAATTCGTATGTAACACTTATTGGAAAAGGGATTTTGCTTATGAGTATTCAGATGAACTCACCTCATATTCTTGACCTTTGCATCATTAATTCAGACAGCCAAGGAGTTTGCCACTAGACCATTTTTAGCGGACTGACTCATTTTTTATGATTCAGTTTTCTGTTAGTTCAATAAACATTTTCTTTAAACATGCCTTTATTGACATATGCTGTAATGCTTTATGTATGTTAAAGCTTTCTACTTCATTTAAATCCCCTGTTTCTTAGCTGTTTCCTTAGTGATTAAAAGTTCCAGTTGTTCCCTTCAATCTATAACAGCTGCAAGAACAACTCTTCTTTCCAAACCAGCTCTCCTAAATTCCCGTTGTTAGAGTGGGTATCTATATTTAGCTGGTGGGATTAAATTGCAAAGGCTTCAAGCTGGGCAAAGCACACTGATCTGCCTTTTTACAGCTAGACCTGTGTGCTGCGAGGAGCTAAGGCCTTCAGTGTCCCCTTCCTTACCCAGGTTACTCACAAAATGGATTCCCAGCGGGAACTCACAGAGGAACTGCGGCTTTACCAATCCACCCTTCTTCAGGATGGTCTAAAAGATCTCCTGGATGAAAAAAAATTCATCGATTGCACCCTAAAAGCAGGTGACAAAAGTCTTCCTTGCCACAGATTGATTTTGTCAGCTTGTAGTCCTTACTTCCGTGAGTATTTTTTATCTGAAATTGATGAGGGGAAAAAAAAGGAGGTAGTATTAGATAATGTGGATCCTGCTGTACTAGATTTAATCATCAAGTACCTGTACTCTGCCAGTATTGATCTCAACGATGGAAACGTGCAAGATATTTTTGCCTTGGCCAGCCGCTTTCAGATCCCCTCGGTGTTCACTGTCTGTGTTTCCTATCTTCAGAAAAGACTTGCTCCTGGCAACTGTCTAGCCATCTTAAGATTAGGACTTCTTCTTGACTGCCCGAGACTTGCTATCTCTGCCCGTGAATTTGTGTCTGATCGTTTTGTACAGATTTGTAAGGAAGAAGACTTTATGCAACTATCTCCACAGGAACTGATATCAGTCATTTCAAATGACAGTCTAAATGTGGAGAAGGAAGAAGCGGTATTTGAGGCGGTGATGAAATGGGTGCGAACAGACAAGGAAAACAGGGTCAAAAACCTTAGCGAAGTGTTTGATTGTATTCGTTTTCGCCTTATGACAGAAAAATATTTTAAAGATCACGTTGAGAAAGATGATATAATTAAAAGCAACCCAGAACTCCAGAAAAAAATCAAAGTTCTCAAAGATGCCTTTGCAGGTAAACTCCCAGAACCTAGCAAAAATGCAGAGAAGTCTGGGGCTGGGGAGGTGAACGGTGATGTTGGTGATGAAGATTTACTTCCTGGTTACCTGAATGACATTCCCAGGCATGGAATGTTTGTCAAAGACCTCATCCTCTTGGTGAATGACACAGCTGCCGTGGCTTATGATCCCACAGAAAATGAGTGCTACCTCACTGCACTGGCTGAGCAGATTCCCCGAAATCATTCTAGCATTGTTACCCAACAAAATCAGGTGTATGTGGTAGGAGGACTATATGTGGATGAAGAAAATAAAGATCAACCTCTACAGTCCTACTTCTTCCAGGTAAGAAGGGCTGGTTTTCTAAAAGTAGAGACGTAAAGGAAAGGCTGCTGTTTACTACCCAGTTACCTGATGTGTGAATCATTCAGGCTGCTTGCATTTTATTCTACTGGATGTCCTATGCAGTCCCTTGCACCTTTGCTACTTACAGAGCTGACAAAAGTACTTAGATAAGTTAACTTAATTGCTTGTTAATATTTAATAAAAGGTTTGGTGAAGAATGAGGTTCTAATTAATGTGTAAGTGATGACTCAGATTTTCTTTACACTCTTTTAGCCACAGTGTTAAGTTTATAGCTGATGGTGACTATAATCCTTCAAAACTCAGTGTGTTAGTAAAACCTAAATTGAAACTTTTAACCCATTAAGTAGGTTAATGTATTTCTCTAAACTGTAGTACTTTCCACATTGCAAAAATTATAATTGGTCAGATTTTCAGCCTTTTTCCAGGTTTTCTTGAACTGATTTGAAATTCTTAAGGGTGGAATTTTATCTGTTATTTATGTTTACTGCCTAAAATATAATTTTGTTGAAAATGAAGAGAACTTATGTAACTTAATTTACACACTTTGGGTTACCTTCTGGGAAAAACTACAAAGGTGTCACTAATTTGAATTCATCAATTATATTTAGAAATTTTTATTTACGATGATTTTTTATTTATGACAAGTGACCACATGTATTTGGATCAGAGTTGTACTTCAACATCATTCCAATTTAATCTGTTTTGTGAAACCACAGATGTGTCCAAGAAACCAAATACTCCCAACTAAACTCTTTATAGTTTGTTTGAAGTGAGTTTGTTTCATATTATTAACACATTATATTTTATCCGTTTATGAAGGAATCAGTGGCTTACCCTTTATCTTTAATAATGCCAATTTTTAAGCTACTTTGTAGCTTACAGCTAGCTCAGATGAGTTTGTTTAGATCATAGCTACTCATGGCCTGAGGTTTATGGGCACTTGAACTGGAAAGGCCAGAGATAAGTGTAGAATGTCATACCACAGTCACTGTGTGCTCTCAGTGTGTGACATGCTGTGCCTTCACAAAATACTACCTTTAACCAGGTTTTCCTAATCTTGAAAAATGTAATATATATGTTAATCATTCTTAATTTTCAAAGTTCCATTGAAAAATGTTAACTATGAAATACAAAAATAAAACAGAAGCTATAATCCTAAGTGTTTGAATGCATGCCAGAAAATTTCCTAAGCTCTAATTTTAAAATCAGTGAAATTTCAGAAAAGCCAAATTGAATTTAAAAGGCAATCATTATATCTAGGAAGTAAAAATGGCATAAAACACACATGGACACACAGGTATCTAGAAATCGTAGATCAAGGAATACTTAACAGTATTATCTTTATTCTCTTCCATCCTGTTACTACTTTTTTTTTTTAATTTAAATCCAAGTTAGTTAACATATGGTGTAATAATGATTTCAGGAATAGAATTTAGTTATCACTTACATATAACACCCAGTGCTCATCCCAACAAGCTCATCCCCCCACCCCCACCCCTCCAGCGACCCTCAATTTGTTCTCTGTCTTTAAGAGTCTCTTATGGTTTGTCTCCCTCTCTGTTTTTATCTTATTTTTGCTTCCCTTCCCCAATGTTCATCTGTTTTGTTTCTTAAATTCCACATAAGAGTGAAATAATATGATATGTGTTTTTCTCTGACTGACTTATTTCACTTAGCATGATACACTTTAGTTTCATCTATGTTGTTGCAAATGGCAAAATTTCATTCTTTGTGATCACTGACTACTCTTACTTTTATGGGCACAGCCTCTCATTTCTGGTTCAAGAAACCTGTTCCATGTTCTTTATAGCTACAAAAACAGTTACACAAAGTTGAAAAGGTCAACTCTCTGTCATTGCCCATGACTTGCTTCTCTTAAAAGGGACAAATAGTGCAACAAGATGCCAGGATAAAAACACCTGACTGTAAGGAGGGTTATTTATGACTCACAAGAAAATATATGAGAATTTCATGTTTTATATTGTATTTTTCTGCTTGATCCCGTCTGTTTAGAATGTATTAAGTTAGGAGTAGTATGATCTTTGATTGTGTACTATAAATAGATTATGAGAATTTTTTACCTAAGAGAGGGTTGTTTGTTTTGTTTTGTTTTTCATAGAATTAAAAGATTCATCAAATCTTTGAACAGGATCCCATTTTAAAGTAATGTAGGTCCAAACCCTGATTTTAAGGATGAGGAAACTGGAGCCAGACAGGTTAAATAGCTTGACAGATCATCTATAAAAGAGCCTGATAGACAGTACTGTTACATCTGCTGTACTAAGTGCCCTGATTGGGGAGAGGATGGTGATGTGGACACTCCTGTACAGTGTGGGCAGTTAACTCTTTAGTCTGGGATCGTAATTGCTGTTCCCAGTTTTAAGAAACAGTGGATTTATATAGCTTGTTTTTGAATATCACTTAAAAGCTCTGTGCTTGACCAATTATTTAACCTTTCTGTGCCTCAGTTTTCTCGTCTGTAAAACAGAGATAATAAAAGTGGCAATCCTGGAGGACTGAATGAGATTACCCGTGTAAAGCATTCCGTACGCAGCCTGTCACAGAGTCCAAACTTCATAAATGTTCGTTACTATTTCTACTATACTACACACCACTTTCTTGATGAAAGGACTTTTTTCCAAAAATGAAAAAATTAGCGATCACAACCTAGATGTTAAAATTTGTGAATGCAGACCTAACAATGCATATGTGAGGATTAAACTGCTCATTTTATCTAGTCTTAATTAGTACTTGCTTTAACCAAAGTTACGAGGTGAAATACACATAGGCTTCTACAGAGACCCTCCCTTGACCACAGCCCTTATTATCTGCACCTACTCTTGGTATCCAGTTATTCTGGGGTTTATTCCTTCTTCTGCTACACAGATGTAGCACTACAGAGAACAACAAATCTGTAACTGCACTCCTTCAAAAAGCAATTTTCTCATGCCTTCATGTCCTAATATGCAAAGTGGAAAAACGTAAAATTACCAATAGTAAGCGCTGAAACTGATACCTGCCACACCAGAATTACCTACCCGAGAGCATGGGCACCTAGAGAGCTGTCTGAGGCTTGCAGAAGTAGCAGCAGCAAACACAAGCAAGTTACTTCCTAATACAATTTTTAAAAAAGACAGAGGCGAGGGTTTTTCCAATGACTTCCAGCAAAAAGCTAGGAGGTTATAGCCAGAACCCTGCCTATGTCAGAAATAATAAAGCGAAACAGAGAGAAACCTACACAGTTTTGAAGAAAAGAAAAAAGATATTGCCTAACATCCCAGTTGTCTGTGGACTGAGCGACAGGTCCAGCTGTCCTGGCTTGGGGAGCATGTTAAATATAGCATTCGGGGGTCACTCACATACACCCTCCCCACAGTCACAACTTCTCTTTCCCCAAGGAGCTAACAGTATTAGGATGCTTTTCTCGAACCTGAACAAGACAACATGGGAAGAAACTTTGACAAGAAACCTCACAGTTCTTTTTTTTTTTTTAATTTTTTTTTTGACATTTATTTATTTTTGAGACAGAGAGAGAGCATGAACAGGGGAGGGTCAGAGACAGAGGGAGACACAGAATCTGAAACAGGCTCTAGGCTCTGAGCTGTCAGCACAGAGCCCGACGCAGGGCTCGAACTCACGGACCGCGAGATCATGACCTGAGCCGAAGTCGGCCGCTTAACCGACTGAGCCACCCAGGCGCCCCGAAACCTCACAGTTCTAACCAAACTCTAGTGACTCTGTTCTCTTCTTTTTCCAGATTTTGTTACTTTTGGCTATTTTGGTAAACCAAGCAGAATTTCTCATTTTTCTTGGTAATCCAGAGGTAAAATATGATATTTTGGATTGCAGTTTTATTTTACCTGCAGCATCTTTGATTATCTCAGTGTATTCTTTTTTTTTTTAATATATATATATTTTAAGTTTATTTATTTTGAGAGAGAGAGAACAAGCAGGGGAGGGACAGAGAGAGAGGCAGAGAGAGAATCCCAAGCAGGCTCCATGCTGTCAGCACAAAGCCCGATGCAGGGCTTGATTTCACAAACTGTGAGATAGTGACCTGAGCAAAAACCAAAAGTCAGATGCTTACCCAGCTGAGCCACCCAGGCGCCCCACTATCTCAGTGTATTGTAAACAACACATAGAATATAGCATATTTCTTGGAACGACTGTAACTCTTTTCTAACAAGCTGTACAATTCCTTATATATTTTTCTTTCAGCTTGATAACATAGCATCCGAGTGGGTTGGACTTCCACCTCTGCCATCAGCCAGGTGTCTCTTCGGTCTGGGAGAGGTAGATGACAAAATCTATGTAGTTGCAGGCAAAGACCTTCAAACAGAGGCTTCGCTGGATTCAGTATTATGCTATGATCCCGTGTAAGTTGCCATGACATTCCTGTTTCGTAAGCATTCAGGTATATGAATGCTCATTACATATTCATAGCTTTAGAACCTAGAATTAACTGAAAGCATAGAAAACGTGTTTCAAAGCATAGAAATTCTACCATCTTGTCATTTCAGGACTGCAAAATGGAATGAAGTTAAAAAACTGCCTATCAAAGTCTATGGCCATAGTGTGATTTCACATAAGGGGATGATATATTGTCTAGGAGGAAAGACAGATGACAAGTAAGTACCTAAAATCTCCTTATGGTTTACATCCAAATGATTTTCTTTAACATTTTTTTAAGTAAACTCTACCCCCAACGTGGCGCTTGAACTCACAAACCTGAGATCAAGAGTTGCATGCTTCACTGACTGAGCCAGCCGGGAGCCCCTCCAAATGATTTTGTTATTGCAAGAGTTCTTCCCTCCTTTCATCTGAATCTACATACTGAAATGAGACTTGGTTCTCACTTATAACATTTTGGAAGTGAAAGTTTCAAAATAAAATTTTGAAAAGCTATTGGAGGATATTATAAATGATTTCTGAAGGGAAACTGTATAAAAGTTAACAGTTGCTAAAGTACCAAAAAATAAATAAAACTTGCTAAAGTAAATGTGTAGATATTCAGCATATTGCTAGGAACTAGCATGATACCGCCCTCATAAGCATTCTTACAGTTGAAAAGCAGCATTTAGGAGCATAATCAAGTCTTTTTCATTATATTTCACTACGTTAAAGCCAGTGGGCTTTCTTATTCTTTTGGCCACAACTAGATAAAAACTAAGTGTACCTCTTTAATGTTATATCTAAAATATAACTGCTAAACCAATAGTGCATTAAAATATCATGGATTTGTACTTTACCTTCATAAAAGAATTTAGATAGGTGAGTTTGAAACTGAGGAGCCTGGTGACAGAAAAGAAAGCAGTTATTTCCTAAACAATGTTTCACTGATTTACTCCTGGACAGAGTAAGAATATTTAAATATTTTGATAGTCAAAATATTTAACAACAACTGGTCACAAAGAGGCACTGATCAAACAGAACAGCTGCATCTGGTACACCCACGGCTGCCTAGTTTCTTGTGAGAAAAACAGGATGAAGGTTCATATAACTTGATTTCTAGGCACTTCTCAAGGGATAGGTAATTAGGAAAAGGATCTTGTTACTCAAAGGGAGAAGTGACTTCAGAGGGCTCCAAAAGTCAGTCGGTTAAGCCAGGAGCCTGTCTGGTAAAATGAAGATTTTCAGTTTAAATAGTGAGAACTAATGTCCTGCCTCTGAAAACTCTGCCTAATTTGGCTTGTCCTCATTTGCCCGAGCTGCTTAATAAATAGAGATAATCCTGGAAAGGGAACCAGAATTAAGAATTATAAGGGCAAAGCAGGAAAGGAGAGTAGAATATGGAAATGTGCTAGAAATAAAGAACTCTATATTCTGAGTTAACAATTAATGGTTATTATTAAATTAAAATGACAAATAGCACAGGAAATGTGATTTTAAAAAGCAATGGGAACCTAACAAGCGGAAAAAAAAAAAAAAAAAAGAAAGAAAAGAAACAGACTCATTGATATAGGAAACAAACGGTGGTTACCAGAGCGGGGAGATGTTGGGGACGGGTGAGATAGGTAAAGGGGATTGAGAGATACAAATTTCCAATCATAAAATAACTCATGGGGATGTAATATACGGACAGGGAATGTAGTCAATAATATTGTAACAACTTTGTATGGTGACACATGGTAACTAGACTTACCTAGGGGGATCATTTCATAATGTATAAAAATAAATCACTATGATATACATCTGAAACTAATACGATATGGTATGTCAGTTATACTTCAATTAAAAATAAAATAAAATAAAAATAAATGACTAATTGTTTAAAAAGAACAATGGGTTTTTATACAGTCTATCCATATTCAAAGATAACATATTCTGATATTTTAATATTTGCCTTAATCCCAGCCATTCCCATAATTTAAAGGAAGGCCATATTACAAACTTAGTGCAAAATCTTATTTGGGGTATTTTTCCTGAGTAAATAGGATGGAAAATGTGTATTAAGCAGTGTTCTGACTTTGAAAATCTAGTGACCCTGCCAAATGATTTAAATTGTTTCCTTCAAGTGGTATTAGTAACTAGGAAATTGATATGTCAGTAAGAAGCATACAGGTCTTGTTGGTAAGAATATATTAATCTTGAGAGTATGATTAACCAAGACAGCATTGCTTGATGAATGCCAAAGAACTTTGAAATGAGTCATTATCTAAAAGTAAGCACTAAATCTCACTAGTTAACACCACTGAATTTGAAGAACATGATTTTGTATCATGACCTTGTCAAGAAGTTTTAAAATAATACTCATAGTCAAATATTAGAGGAAATGCTTCTACTCCAAATATCTGGTCTTTCATAACACTAAGGAAAAAAGTTGTCCTCCTAAAACGTTGGGTGTTGTTTGTTGGCTTTTTTGCTTTACCAAATATATCCAGGGGCACCTGGTTGGCTCAGCTGCTACAGCATATGACCCTCGGTCTTGGGGCTGCGAGTTCAAGCCCCACATTGGATGTAGAGCTTACTTTAAAAAAGCAAAACTAAATAAAAAAGCCCACAAATATATCCAGTTGATGAATTATTATTTAGCATTTTGAACTCCTATCAGTAAATTATGGATAACCTTAAGGAACTCTGAGGAACATACTAAGAATAATTCAGATGAGTACAGGTTTTCCTGGTAGCATTTAGCGTATAAAACTGCTCTCCTACTGGGTGTTGTATGGAAACCAATTTGTCAATAAATTTCATTAAAAAAAATAATAATAAAAAAAAATAAAACCATCCAAAGGCTACCTTCTGCAGGCACAATGAAACAACTTACAAAGCTCTATCAAACCTGGACTTTCTTATATCATCTAATTCTATTCTTTCTCCTAAAATTCTACGTCACCCACACTGACCTTTCTCTTCCTTGAGTATATCAGCCTTGTTTTGGCCTCAAACCTTTGCATTAGCTCTGCTACCTGAATTTCCCATAACTAAATCTTAGACTAAAATACTATCTCTTCAAAATTCTTTGATTACCTGAAAAAGGCAACCATCATACCACTGTACTTTAGTTCCTTGCATACCTCTAAATAATACATAATCAAGTCAGTTTATTTTTATTATTCTCCTGTGAATTATTATTTGATTACTTTCTTCCTACTTCCTTTTAAATATATATCCCTCAAGAACAGAGACTTTGTCTGCTTTATTCAATCTTGCAATCCCAGAATTGAGAATATTATCTGTCCCTTAATAAATAGTAAATACTATTAATATTAAATATTAACTAGTAAATAGTAAATACTAATTGAATGAAACATCTGTAAATGTATCTTTAAGTATGTCATACTTTATCTTTTAGTAAGGGTTGACTTTTAAAATGAGGAATTTGAGGTATAAGATTTATAATATTATTTCCATTTCAACTTTCTTCTGAAAATTACAGTAAAATTATTTTTTTCCAAAGTACTTAGAACCAAGCATCTTTACCAGCATAAGCAATGATTATAACAAATTATATAACTGATTTGCAACAATGCTGCATATGTAAATTATACTTTTAATTCTCATCATCATCTCAAAAGCACTTGCTAAAATGTTCAACCCCCTGAGCAGATATTATTATCTGATTGTTCGGTATGGAGATTTCTTTGGAAGCAATTTCTCATCTATTTTACTTCTTTTTTTGATTCTCAGTGGATTGATTTTGTCAAGCTTCTAAGTTTTTACTACTTGTTATTAAATTAAAGAGAATTGAGGCATGCTTCTAAAAAAAAAATAAAAAAAAATAAAACTGCTCTCCTTACTCATCTATTCAGACGACTAGTTGTCTAATCTATAGCCTCAGACTTCTTAAAATACACTGGTGTATTAGTAGTATACTAAAATGAAACAAGCCGTCATATTATGGAGTTAAATTTAAAATAGGTACTTTCATACCTAATTATTTTTTAAATTAACTAAGTCATTCCTAGGAGATTCAAACAATAAGATAAACTTAACATTTTTGTTACTTGGCACAAAAAGGGTCTATGATTTTTTTTTCAACTCTATCTGTGTCTTCTGTTGAATTTAGCAGCAGATAGGATTAAAATCCACTCTGGGCGATTGCCGAAAGGAAAGGTACTCTACCATCCAGTAGTATATTTAAGTTATAAAATAGTTTTAGTGCCCACATTGGCAATTGTCCTTCACTTGTGTCATAGGCTCAGATTCAGAATACTTGTGAGTTTTTCTAATTCTGCTTTATGTATCTGAGATGGGAAGCAATGTTAAACGATTAGTGAAATTGCTTCTTTCAGAAAGGAAGGTTCTAAAAGGACCATTTTGTTGTCTTTTATGTTTACAGAAAGTGTACAAACAGAGTGTTTATCTACAACCCAAAAAAAGGAGACTGGAAAGATGTGGCTCCAATGAAAATCCCTCGTTCCATGTTTGGGGTGGCCATACATAAGGGCAAGATTGTGATTGCAGGAGGCGTCACCGAAGATGGCCTTTCAGCTTCAGTAGAAGCTTTTGACCTCATAACCAATAAGTGAGTTGCTGTATCTTACCAAAGCATATGAATCATTCTACTTTTTTAACTTTGGATGAAAATGAAGCTTTCTGATTAGGACATGGGGAGAGGAGGGCAGGGAGGCAAGGATTAAGATGAAGTATGTGGGTTCCTTCTGTTATTGGGTGTGAAAAGCCTAACATTTTGATGCATTACGTGTGTTTGCAATTTGGAACACATAGTTCTCAAGTTAATGTTGGAGTGTTCAATTTGTCCTTATTTGTTATTAACTTAACGTTATGAATTTAGTCGTGCAAAGGTAATACTTCTGAATAATTATATACATGTGGGTGAATATACATGTTTCCATATGGTGTTTTGATTTGAAATGTGTGGAATGAAAAGACCTCCACTTGGCTTATGATATTTGTAAAGCATGAATGCTTCAAATGGTTAATTCTTTTATACTCTTTATAATTTCTTAAAATTTTCACTTATAAGCTTTTATTGGCTTAAAGTTAATATGAAAAGACATTTGACAGATATCGTTTATGTAAAATTAGTCTTTTTCAAATTTTTGAGTTCACTCATCTAGATAAATACATAGTTTTTACACTCCTAGTTTAGCAATGAAGAAAAATCAGAGCACTGTCATTACTTTTTTAAGGAACCATGTATGCCTGATTACAAAATACACTTTAGTATCTGAAAATCACCAAGGAACTTTTATGGATTTAAACGATCATTAAAAATCGTGTTTTTGAAAACTATCATATAGGTAAACACTCATAAGAAGTTAAAGAAGCAGTGCACAGAACTATAAACACTCTATGTTCATAGCTTTTTCATGTGTATGTATAGACATTTATATTTATAAATCTGTATGCTTTTTGAAAAAAACAAAATTACACTAAAATGTTGCTTATGATTATGTCTGGAGGGTATGATCATGGTGGTATTTGTTTTCTTCTATACCTTTTTGTATTTCCAGGTTGTCTATAATGTATATGTGCTATTTTTATAGTTAGAAAAACAAATAATATGTTTAGAGAAAGGTCCACTTTTAACGACAGAGAAATAGAATAGAGAGTTGCCAAAATGACTAACTCATTCTAGACTCTTGATACCTCCAACTGATTTTATTAATTTTATCATTAGTTGTCCTATTTCATATGGCTTTAAACATTAAAAAGTTCCCTTAAATCCTTTATTTAAAAAGATGAAGTCATTAAAAAGAAAATTACTAACTCTAGTTTCTCAACTAGGTTAATTACATGCCTTGACTGCAAAGGATTTAGAGATTTCTCGAGAAATGATGGAAACCCGGCTTTTTAAAAACTTGTATTGCCATTCAAATGAAATCCAGCACAGTAAGACTCAGGAGCCCTAGAAGTGCACCAACCCCCCAGTTTATGGCACACATTTTGATAACCATTGCTGAACACGCTAATTGATGAAGGTGAAATAGTCCAAGATTGACATATTGAGGGCTTTATATTTAATCTGGTTACATCTTTCAAATAAAGAAATATTTAGCTATTTTTCAGTAGAAAAACTTAATCTTCTAATTTTAGATGTGTATGCTAACTTGAATTTTTAAATTATTTCACATAATTGTTCAGTAAATAAATTTGGCATTTCCTTAGGTTTTACACTGACTGTATTTTCAATAATTCCTAGATGGGAAGTAATGACTGAATTTCCCCAAGAAAGAAGCTCCATCAGTTTGGTCAGCCTGGCTGGATCCCTGTATGCCATCGGGGGCTTTGCCATGATTCAACTGGAGTCTAAAGAGTTTGCACCCACTGAAGTCAATGACATATGGAAGTAAGTTTTTTTGACTCCAATTTTTTGGACCAAAGATTAAATCAAATAACTGATAACCGATAAAGCAATTTTGCAGTAAAGAGTAAGCCAGACTTTCCCAACATGTATGCTTCTTCTTGATAGTAGCTTAAACACTTTTCAAACCTAATTGAACTTTTGCACGTGCCACTTACTTGATGATCAAGTACTGCTTCTAATTAGCTGTGTGCTTGGGAAAGAACTTATCTAGGCCTTTTTCTTAATCAGTAAAATGAGATTCGGACTGTTGATTCTTTAATAAAGCTCTACTCTGCTCTGAAAGTGTACTACACTAGGCATCCAGTAGAGTGAGGGCTGCTTCCAAACCTTTCTACCAGAGGGTACTTTATATCCTAAGAGTTCTGAAGAAATATGTAGTTAACTTCTTGAGTTTTCCACAAATTCATTAATTCTACTTTGATTCTAACTTAAACCATTTTTGAGTTTTTGAAGATTCAGTTATAAAAGCTTTTTAAAAAAGAAACAAGTGAAAAGGAGCAATCCATTTTACCCCTCAGATCGATGCTGGGCAGGTCTCCGAAGGATGACACTTGCAGTGGTTAGTCAGTTGAATATTTTGAAGTTAGGCTTGAAATGAATGTAGTATTTATACAGTGTGTGGGGGGTGGTGAATTTTACCATAGTTTCTAATGCAGTGAATGTCCCCTGGAGACCAAGGCACATACAGGAAGTCTTAGGAGCAGAAGTGTAAGTTGTGTCATGGAGAGCCACATAGTTGGGGCAGGGCATACAGTATGCAGATATCTGGTTACCACTAGGATACCACATGTGTCTGTCAAATGGCACCTGCTGCCTTCAGCCCAGGCACTGTGCTTGCTGATAAAAATTTATAGGAGGCAGATCTCAGTTGCCTGAGGTAAGCATTAGTGAGTTGATACCATACACTCATCCAGAAACTGCCAAATTCATGCTTTCCCTCTCAGCTGAAGGCCAGCCCCCACTCTCAAGGATGGATGCTCTTCCTTGGTCTGTCACCAGATTGTCTGGAACCTTGGTACTCAAAGTATGGTCTATGGACCACCAGTGGTGGCATCTCCTGAGAGCTTCTTAGAAATGCATAATCCCAGGTCTCACCCCAAACTTAATCAGTATCTTCATTTTAACAAGTGATTTGCTCACTCATTTAAATTTTTAGGGAGAGAGGGAGGCAAACCATAAGAGATTCTTAAAAACTGAGAATAAACTGAGGGTTGATGGGGGGTGGGAGGGAGGGGAAAGTGGGTGATGGGCATTGAGGAGGGCACCTGTTGGGATGAGCACTGGGTGTTGTATGGAAACCCATTTGACAATAAATTTCATTTTTTTTTTAATTTTTTTTTCAATGTTTATTGATTTTTGGGACAGAGAGAGACAGAGCATGAACGGGGGAGGGGCAGAGAGAGAGGGAGACACAGAATCGGAAACAGGCTCCAGGCTCCGAGCCATCAGCCCAGAGCCCGACGCGGGGCTCGAACTCACAGACCGCGAGATCGTGACCTGGCTGAAGTCGGACGCTTAACCGACTGCGCCACCCAGGCGCCCCGACAATAAATTTCATTTTTAAAAAAATAATAAAAATAAATAAATTTGTAGGGATAGCTTTGGAAGAGCGATCAGTGAAGGCATATCGCCAAGGCCAAGAGTAGAAAGTGGATATTACTGCTTCTATACCTGACCCACCACATGCCTTATTCCCTGGTGAACTGAAAGGCTGAAAGACAGGTGGCTTAACCAAGGAATTATTTTATGCATCAAACATTATTTCCTTGTGTTGTTGTAATAGTAACTAGCTATGTAGAAGGCAAGAAAAAAAGTAGCTATAAAGGGAAGTTAAGTATTACTCATCTTTCCCCACCCCAAAAGAGGAGGAGGAACAAAAACCAGAGATTTCCAGGGAGGAAAGAGGCTAGACTTAGGGAGAAGTTGAGATGGAAAAAGTCTGGAAGCAGTAGGGAAAAAAAGAATGAAATAATGGAGGGCTGAGAAGGTTAGGGTTTTTGGAAAACAGGGATAAGGTCAAAGAGTGAATAGGCAGTGATCCTTAACCCTGGCTGCACATTAAAATCACCTGGGATGGGGGTGCCTGGGTGGCTCAGTCAGTTGAGCGTCCGACTTCGGCTCAGGTCATGATCTCACAGTCCATGAGTTCGAGCCCTGCATCGGGCTCTTTGCTGACAGCTCAGAGCCTGCAGCCTGCTTCAGATTCTGTGTCTCCCTCTCTCTCTCTGCCCCTCCCCTGCTCATGCTCTGTCTCTCTCTGTCTCAAAAATAAATAAAAACATTAAAGAAAAAAATTTTTAAATCACCTGGGATGCTTTCAAAATATACCAGCGCCTGGACCTTAACGCAGGCCAATTAAATCAGGATTTCTGCAGTGAGGTCCCAAAACCTTCTCAGGTGATTCTACTATGCAGCCAGGGTCAAAAACACTGATGTTAGGGAATGGTGCTGTCAATCAGCTGAATCCCACATGAGCCACTGTGATTCCTAACGGTGGTCAAAAGCTAAGTTGCTTCAGCAGGAGGATGTTGTAGGCAGCAAAGTAGAGCATCTCCTGCTAAAAGTAGCCCTTACATTGCTGAGGGGAGCCTGAAAGAAGCATCCTCTCTGATTATGTTTGATTTTGCAATTAGGACAGTGGTTCCCAAAGTTGCTTGCTCACTGGAATCACGTAGGGAGCTTCAAAAAGTACTGACACCTCTTTCCTACCTCTATGGACTATGATTTCATTTTCTAGAGTATGGTCTGGGCTTTTAAACTTTCAAAAGACCCCTGGATGATTCTAATATGCAGACAAGTTTGGGAACCGCCAGATTGGGGAAAGGCAAGAATGCATTCATCACTGTCTGCTTGGCTGTAAAATTTTAAATTTAGGTACTGGTGTTTTCCACTTGGGTGATAAAATCTAGAGCAATAATTCTCAACTCTTGCTGCATATTAGAATCACGTCAGGAACTTTAAAAAATGTTCTTGCCCAGGCCATACTCCATACCAGTTAAATCAGTCTCTGGGGGTAGGACCCAGGCATCAGTATTTTTAATGTCTCTAGTGGTTCCAAATGTGCAAGTCAAGTTTGAGAACCAGTGATCTGCTGTGGTTTCCAAGGCAGCATCAGCACCACCTGTGTACTTGTTAAATATGCACATTCTCAGGCCTTACCTCAGATCTGAAACTCTGGGATTGGGGGGTCCAGCCATCTGTGTTCTAGCAAGACCTCCAGGTGACTCAGATGTGCACTGAAGTTGACGGCCACTTAAATTCTACTCCTGAAACTAATATTACACTGTATGTTACCTAACTAGAATTTAAATAAAAACTTGAAACATTAAAGAGAAAAAAAAAGTTGAGAGCCACTGATCTTCCAGAAAGGTGGCTGCCCACTTGTCCTCAACTTCCTGGTGAATCTCTACTCACATTTGCAGAGATGAGAACTATGGGTATACCACATTCTAAACATATAGACCCTTTTAGTGTGATATGTAAAAAAAAAACCCAAAAACCTTCCATTCTCGTATTTTTTGCTGAAATCTTTCCATTATTTAGGATTGACCAAGCTGAAAGTAAAAATATAACTGTCACTGGGGCACCTGGGTGGTTCAGTCGGTTGAGCATCCGACTTCTGCTCAGGTCACGATCTCACAGCTGTGAGTTTGAGCCCCGCGTCAGGCCCTGTGCTGACGGCTCACAGCCTGGAGCCTGCTTCAGATTCTGTGTCTCCCTCTCTCTGCCCTTGCCCTGCTTGCACTCTGTCTCTCTCTCTCTCAAAATAAATAAACATTAAATTTTTAAAAATTAAAAATAAATAAAAATAGAAAATACATAACTGTCAGGAAGCAAATGCTTTTAAGCCTCATTTAACCTGATATTGTTTAAATGTGGTCACTTTTTCTTTAAGTCACTTAAAACCGTTCTTTTAATTTGTTGCCCCAAATTTTGTATAGATAATCAAAGTTCTTCCCTTTATTAGTGGTAAAATATTTTTTGTCTACTTTTCTCAATGTAAAAATCACTTGGTGTACAGTACAAATCTTGAAAATTAAATTTGGACTATTGTTAAAATTAAGTCAGATAGGACATATCTTACATAAGTATGAGCTACTTTTAAAAATTATTACTTTAAATCATCATCATAGAATGATTTGGGGGTATTTCCTTTGTGCCAAGTATTAATAGCTTCTGGAGGAGGGAGAATACTAAGGTGAATAAGATATATTATTTGCCCTCAAATACCTTTGAGCTTGTTGAGGACATAAATATGAGGAAAAATTTTCAATAGAATGGTAACTGCTCTAATAGATACTATATAAAGGACAATGTGAGAAATGAAGGGAAAGCTACAAAAAGGCTTCAGAGAGAGGGCAGCGTTTAGGAATTCCTCAAGCAGAGAAGGCATTCCAGGCACCAGGCAGAGTAGAGGCACACATATTTCAAAGCAATTCAAGTTCCTGTATCTTTATAGCCGTGAATATTCCCTGAGGGAACAACCTAATGTTAGTTCTTACCTAACATCAAATGCAAACTCTAATAGTACTCACACAGGACAATAAAGCAGAAGGGAATGGATTCTTCTGGAGTGATCACTAGCATCAGCTGCCATGGTGGGTACCACTGTATGGGAAGGATTGAAATTATAATCAAGGTGACCAGCTGTCCCTGACTTTTCAGTTCTTACTCTTAATGTAGAGTCTGCTGACTTTGACTCATAGCAACCAGCCATCTTTATCAATCCAAATGTGAATGAATGATTAACTATTACTCTTCATCTCTGCACAGTCTTTGATTCCCAGAGAAGGCTTAATTAACTGCCTAAACATCCGGATTAAATACCATGGCGGTAGTTCAGACATATGCTCAGAGAAAGCATATTTGAGGAGGAATTCAAATGATATTGTACCAGTCAGCTGTGTCCTCCTCTAGTTAAGAGCCAATGGGTTTTTCTCAAAGACCCACATTCGTATATTTAATACAAGGAAACGTACAGAACTATCTATTTAAAAACTGCTTATTGATTACTTTTTTTTTCTCCATCAGGTATGAAGATGATAAAAAAGAATGGGCTGGGATGTTGAAGGAAATACGTTATGCTTCAGGAGCTAGTTGCCTAGCAACACGTTTAAACCTCTTCAAACTGTCTAAACTATAAACCGGGAGGTGAAAAAACACAATAGAATGGAATGTGGTTTGTTTGGATAATAGGGCTTTAATTTATTTTGTTTTCAAAAGCCTATACAGAGATTGATGTAGAAATTATTCACTAATTACTGTCCATGAGGTTAGCAGTGGGTGTCAAAACCTCAGTCATTGAATCTTCAATGTAACAATCATTGTTTAAAACCATTTTCTAGTAGGAAATTAAGTATTAAATTGAACAGATTATACCTTTTGTTAATCTGTCTCACTCGATTGTAAAGAAATTTTCTAAATTTGAGTTGTTTACTAATTCTTTCATTTGCATTGTTATGGTAACTTTACACTCATTTTCTATTATAAATGAAATTGGAGAATGAAACATGTATATCTACATTTTTTAATGTTTAAAATGTCAAAAACTTTCCCTCGTGCTTCAAGATATGACAAGATTCTATGCATTATATTAAAGATTACATACCATGAGAAAACTTTGGAAATGCTATTTAAAAAGTATAATAAATGGGTTTCATTTGAAGGGGAAAAAACCTCTAAGTAGTCAATTTTAAGTGGTCTTTTTTTCTCCATTCCTTTTGTGACACTAGTATATTGTTTATGATTTAAATCAAATTTAATTTTTTTGGGGGGGTACCTGGGTGACTCAGTCGGTTAGGCGTCCAACTTTTGGTTTCAGCTTAGGTCATGATCTCACAGTTCCTGAGTTCCAGCCCCGCATTGGGCTCTGTGCTGACAGTGCAGAGCCTGTTTGGGGTTCTCTCTCTGCCCCTCCTGCTCTCTCTCTCTCTCAAAATAAATAAATAAACTTTTCAAAAAAATTTAGTTAAAACCAGTAAACCAGTCTTCAAACCATTAACTACAGTGTCTGTGATAGGAGGGTTGGGGACTGTCCTTAGGAAATGAACTGATTCTTTAATTGCTGGGCAGAAGTTGGGGCCAGTGAGGTGTATATTTGTGTATTTGTCGGTTTAAGTTTTATCTATATATTCCATGAAAGAGCTACCTATTTGCAAATTTCTGATAGAAAGGTGACTGGGGTGCCTGGGCAGCTCAGTCAGTTAAGTGTCCAATTCTTGATTTCCACTCAGGTCATGATCTCACAGTTCATGAGATCACGCCTCACATGGGGCTCTGCACTAATAGCACAAAGCCTGCCTGGGATTCTCTCTCTTCTTGGTCCCTGCTCAGGTGCATGTGCATGCTTTCCCTCTCTCACAAACTTTTAAAAGAAAAAACAAAAACAAAAACAGAAAGATGACTGTATTATTGCGTTTTCTAGGATGTGAAACCCTATACTCAAGCTGTTTGTTGTTAGTATATGCACTAGGCTGGCTCTTCAGTGTGTCCACAGCCATCACATTCAACTCTGTGCAAGTCACCAAGTAATCGTCGTTCGTGGGTTTCACATGCTTTTGCAGACATGTTCGACTTCTAGCCTCACACATGTCGCTTTCTGAGAAATCTGACTTGGAACTAATTTGGAGTATTCCATTATTATTTGTCAAGCAATTTCATAAAGAACAGATGAGTGTTCATACAGTTTTATTGTCTCTACCATAAATATGGAAACATATCCAATAAAAATCAGTTTTATTTTGGATCTTTGAAGTGGAATCTGGCTACTTTTCTGTATTGACAGAAACTATTCTAAACTATCCAGGATTATATAATCAACAAATCCTGAAGGTGGGAAATTCTACAGATTGTTCAGCAGATAAACTGTTTCGAAGAGAAAGGGATGGTGTGAGATACTTCTAGATTAAGACACATTTAAAAGGTTGTGGGGAGGCAAATTATGGTGTCTAGAGATGCAAACCTGAGTGATAAAACTGTAAGAGGAAGTGCTTACTATAAAAGCAAGACAGGGATGCCTGGGTGGCTCAGTTGGTTAAGCGTCCAGCTCTTGATCTCAGTTCAGGTCTTGATCTCAAGGTTGTGAGTTCAAGCCCCGTGTTGGGGAGAGAGTGCAGACTGACACAGACATGATATTACATTGTAAAAATAATGCTTTGGGATGATGGAAATGTTCTGGAATTAAATAGTGGTAATGGTTGCACAAACTTGTGAATACTCTAGAAAACCACTGCATTGTATACTTAAAAAGGGTGAATTTTATGGTATATGAATTATATCTCAATGAAAAAAGAATGCTTTAAAAAAAAGAATGTTTTGTTTATAACAACTCCAGTTATTTAAATAGAAAGATCATCAAACAAAAATATGTAAGAATATATACATAAATAAAACCATTTGGGTAGGGCAGCCTAGAGGAAGGAGAGTACGAGATGTGGTACACTAGAAGTCACATTACGTGTAACAGTAAGTGAAAGGTACAGCAGGGTCATTTAATCAAGATTTCCCTGTATTCAAAGTACACAATAACTAGGTTTTCATTTATATCCAAAGAAAACAATTTATAATCCTCCTCAGTCTAACCATTTTTAAAATTTTTTTAACGTTTTTATTTATTTTTGAAAGAGACAGAGCATGAGTGAGGGAGGGGCAGAGAGACAGAGAGGGAGACAGAGAATCCGAAGCAGGCTCCAGGCTCTGAGCTGTCAGCACAGAGCCCCACATGGGGCTCAAACTCACGAACTGTGAGATCATGACCTGAGCCGAAGTTGGACGCTTAACCAACTGAGCCACCCAGGTGCCCCAGTCTAATCATTTTATTCTTAAAGTGCTTACTTTTTTTTTTTTTTTTTTTTGCTTACTGTTATGTATTGCATTTCACACCATGCAAAGTAATAATATTTTAAACAAGTGCTTCAACTAAACCTAAATCAAATATCAACACACCAAAATCCATGCAGGACACATGTTTGGTTTTGCTTTTTTTTAAATGTTTATTTTTGGGAGAAAGAGTGAGCGGGTTGAGGAGGGGCAGAGAGAGAAGGGCACAGGATCCAGAGCAGGCCCTGCGCTTACAGGAGAGAGCCCAATATGGGGCTCAAACCCATGAACCACAAGACCATGACCTGATCGGAAGCTGAACGCTCAACCGACTGAGCCACCAGGTGCCCCAGGACACATGTTTTATAGCTATGCTTAAGACTCAAGGCATTCTGGCTACCAACTTATTTTGGGACAGAATGAATTTAGAAGGTCATGAAGTCAGAAGATAGCAAGCTTCAAATGCTAATTACCTGCACTTACACCAAGTAGCCTGAGGATAGTTACAACATGGCTTTCTGCTGAGCACAAATATACCACACTTGGAAGAAGGGCTAGGGATTACGTCCCATAGTAGGTCCCTAGTTACTATTTTATTAAATAAATGTGTTGTAAGGCAAGAGAAAATCATTATTCCCCCAGCATGTATACGATCAGACCAGGTCAAGTTTGGTCCTCTTTCTGGGGTGCCCGGGTGGCTCAGTCGGTTGAGTGTCTGACTTCGGCTCAGGTCATGATCTCGTGGTTTGTGAGTTCGAGCCCCACATCAGGCCCTCTGCTGTCCACACAGAGCCCGCTCCAGATCATCTGTCCCACACCCCCTCTCTCTCTGCTCCTTCCCCGCTTGCACTCTCTCTCAAAAACAAACATTTAAAAAAAAAAAAAAAAGATTGGTCACTTTCCCCCTCAGCTACCACTCCATTTCTTTACTTCCATTTATTTATTAAAAAAAAAAAAAAAAAAAAATCCTGTCTCCTCCTGCTTTCTATTTAAACCAATCAGGCTTTCACACCTAGCACTTCACCAAAACTACTCTTTTCAAGGTTACCAATGATTTTCATGTTGCTAAATTCAACAGTCATTTCCCAGTCCTCATTTTAGCTGATGGCAGCATCTGATACAACTGCTCACCTCTCCCTCCTTGAAATGCTTTCTCTACTTGGCTTCTAGGAAGTGTTAGTACCTATGACTTTCCCTCCTACCTCGCTGGCCACCTGTGGCAGATACACAATATGCACTGCTGTATTCCCAGCACCTAAAACAGTTACTGACACTTAGTAGGCCCTCAAAGAATGAACTGTAAACGATTCAAGTTTCTTCAGAGCTACAAGTCTTTTATATTAAGAATTTTATACAATTTCCCAACCAGATAGTAGAGAAAGATTAAGTATTGGAGAAAATAAAATGTCTGCTTAATAGGTATTCAATTGACCTTGAAATCAGTCAATTCTGTACTATCATTTTTCAGTTGAGTCAGGCCCCTTAATTAAAATAAGTTAAAATGTGACACACCAGCATCACGAATTTTAATTTAAAACTACGGTCATGATTTGCCTTCTCCAAATATACATTCTCTCAGGTAGTCCATCCGAGCTTCCTTTGTTGACAGTGCCATAGAGTTCCATTCAAAATGAGGGATCTGTAAAATACGCAACGTAGTTTGAATTTAAAGTTTTAAAGCAACAACAAAAAGCATCAGAGAAGACTTGTAAGCACTACTAAGCCAAACTGTAGGAGCCTATTAAATTAGCTCACATAAGCATAAACCATTTTCAGAAGCCAGGTGGGTCCTTCTCCCAGATAAAGCCCAGATACCTCCTTCTGCCTCACGGCTACTTTCACCTTCCTGTTCCTACAATACCAACAGTGGACATTTTTTCCTGTGTACCTTTCCTACATACACACACTAGCCTTTTTCTCTTGTATCTCTACCCATCTCCACAGTGCCTCTCTCTCTCGTAAGATAAATAAATATAAAAACCAACAGATCTTCTACAGATAATAAAATAAATGATTTTTATTTCCTATTCAAAAAACATGGAGAATGTCTGTTTTGGAGATATTTTAATATAACTGTTTTTTTAATATTAAAAAAAAGGTAATTCTAGAACTGTCACATTAAAAGGGAACACATACTGGATGGACCTAGAGAGTATAATGCTAAGTTAAATAAGTCAGACAGAGAAAGACAAATACCATTATGACTTCATTCCTGTGTGATTAAGAAACAAAACAAATGAACAAAGAAAAAAAGAGACCAAAAAACCAGACTCTTTTTTTTTTTTTTTTGAGAGAGAGAGAGAGAGAGATAGAGTGAGCACATGCGTGTGCATGCATGCAAGTGAGGGAGGGGCAGAGGGAGAGAGAAAATCTCTGCTGACAGCTCAGAGCCCAACACAGGGCTTTGTCTCATGACCGTAAGATCATGACCTGAGCCAAATTAAGAGTCAGACGCTTAACTAATTGAGCCACCCAAGAGTCCCAAACACCAGATTCTTAAATACAGAGAACAAACAGGTAACCACCTGTCAGAGAGGAGATGGGTGGAGGGGAAGGGTGAAATAGATAAAGGGGATTAAGAGGTACAAACTTCTACTTGCAAAATAAATAAATTATGGAGATGAAAAGTAGAGCATAGGGAATTTAGTCTGGAAGACTGCAAAATGTTTGAGGACAGATGATCACTACACTTAATTGTGGTGAGCACTGAGTAATGTATAGAATTGTTGAATCATGTTGTATACCTGAAATGAATATAAAAATGTATGTTAATTATACTCCAATTTTTAAAAAAAGAAAACACATGTACATCTAGTTTTCTGAGTTCTTTAGGGGCAGAATTACATCAGTATTTCATACCTGAATTACACGATACCCCAAAATTTCCAAATGTCGTTTTTTCATAGCAGATTTCCCCTTTAAGTGAGGGATGTTTCTACAAAAAGCTCTTGAATCCAAAAATTCCAAAGCAATCCTACACAAGATTAAAAATATATATATTTACTTCTGAAATCAAAATGAAAAACTAAGTAATTATAAGCGTTTCAGGAACAAAGTTACATCTTCATAAATTAACAAAAACCAAATGAATATATGAGTATGCTAAGTTATTATTCTACTTAAATTGGTAACTAGGGACAAATAAGGCTACTCATTAGAACTTACACCATATTATAGTAAAAATTTCCACGCTTTCTCATTTGTTTCCTTGTCCAACATATATTTATTATGCAACTACCATATGGAAGGCACTGTGAGGGACACAAACATAAAGAGATACAGCTTATAGTCTAACAAAACATGTGATACATATTAAGTAACTGTAATGCAGTGTAGGAAGTGGCTAAGTGCTATGAGATAAGTAGAGATGTATGGGAGCTCCAAAGAAGATACTATTTACTTCCACTGAGGACAATCAGAGGGTTAGCACTTTAGTTAGATTGCTAAGCTTTGGACAGCAAAGGACAGACAGTAAGTCAGAAGACACATGAAAAGCAAAGACACAGGAAAAGATGATATGAGCAGCAGACACTCCTACAATTAATCCTTGTTAACAGAGTTCATTAAGTTATGCCAAATTTAACGTTTAATTAACACAATCTGAAACAAAGAAATAAGATACCTTTCAGCTCCTGGTGGCAGTGTTGATCCAGTTATTTGGGTATTTGATTCCCAGTGCATTTCTGGTAGTTTTCCCAAAGTTATATTATTGCTTCCATATGGAAGAGGTTTTTTTCTTTTATCTAAGATACACTCAAAATCTAAGGAAGTACAGGAATCAACAGTATGAATTAAGTAAATTCCTACAGGTATAGGTTTAAAGATATATTTTATTTACTTAAAAAATTTTTTAACATTTATTTTTGAGAGAGAGACAGAGAGTGAGAAAGAGAGGGGGAGGGAGAGAGAGAGAGAGCGAGCGAGTGTGAGGAAAGGGCAGAGAGAGGGAGACAGAGGATCCGAAGCAGGCTCCGCGCTGTGAGTGCAGAGCCTGATGCAGGGCTCAAACTCACAAACTGTAAGATCATAACCTGAGACGAAATCAAGAGTTAGCCACCTAAACGACTGAGCCACTCAGGCGCCCTAAAGATATATTTTAAACATGTATATACATATATAGAGACATACATATCTATAGACACAAAGAATGATGTACCTCCCTAATTACCCAACTTGTTTTATAAGATCTGGTCCAATGGCACCTGTCTTTGAAAATCAATCAATAAAAATCAACCAACAAGTATTACTAAACTAGATTTAGCATGGAGTTATATTTAGCACTGGTACAGGCCAAATCACATTAAGTTTTATTTTAATCCTCTTAAATCTCCTGGTAACATTTGGAGAAAGCTAAACCCACTCATCTGAAGGAAAGTTTCAAACATGTATCCTGTCTTTCCTGCAGGAACTGTACATGAGAGTAACTAAATAGTTGATATGGGTAAGTTCTTTTTAGACAAAATCCAGCTAATGCAGAAGAAATGATACAGAATATCACTACTTTACCACCCCTAACGAATGATGGATTTAGACAATAATTTTAATGGCTAATAAAATCTGTAGGTGAAAAACTGATAGAACTTTCTAATAGATAAGCTGATGAGTCTTTAATATAATAAAAATAAGACAAGCAGCATAGTGTGTCTTCTCATATGATGCACTAACAAGTTCATACCACTTATGAAATAGTGTGGGCAAAATAAATAAATGACAGGAATCTAGCCTGAATCTAATCAAGCCCCTAGACCTAAGGACTGGCTTACAGGAAAACAAGGGATGCAGGAGCATGTTGAATGATACAACAGGGTTGCAACTGGAAAAGTCTAGATAGTGAAAAAAATTTTCTTTCAATAAATAAATTGTAAGGGGAAAAGAGAAAAGTAGAACTTAAAAATGTAATGTTTGGATTCCAATTTCAAAAAATAAACAGTAAAATAAAACATACAAAAGACAATTGAGACATTCAAACATTGACAAGCTATGTGATATTAAGAAATTATTGGGGCGCCTGGATGGCTCAGTTGGTTAAACGTCCAACTTCATTTGGTCATGGTCCAACCTTCGTTTGGACAGGTCATGATCTCACAGTTCCTGAGTTCCAGCCCTGTGATCCGGCTCTCTGCTGTCAGCAGAGCCCACTTCGGATCCTGTTCTCTCTCTCTGCCCCGCCCAAGCTCTCACGTATGCACTCTGTCAAAAATAAACACATATTTTTTTAAGTTTACTTACTTATGAGAGAGAGAGAGAGAGAGACAGAGAGAGAGAGAGGAAATGAGCAGAGGACAGGCAGAGAGAGGGAGAGGGAGAATCCCAGGCAGGCATTTGCTGTCAGCACAGAGTTCGACCTGGGGGGCTTGATCCCAGGAACCACTGAGCCACCCAGGCTCCCCAAAAATAAACATTTAAAAAATTATTATGGGGGCGCCTGGGTGGCGCAGTCGGTTAAGCGTCTGACTTCAGCTCAGGTCACGATCTCGCGGTCCGTGAGTTCGAGCCCCGCGTCGGGCTCTGGGCTGATGGCTCGAGCCTGGAGCCTGCTTCCGATTCTGTGTCTCCTTCTCTCTCTGCCCCTCCCCCCTTCATGCTCTGTCTCTCTCTGTCTCAAAAATAAATAAACGTTAAAAAAAATTAAAAAAAATTATTATGAATGGCTATAGGGGTGTTCATGATGGTACTGTGGTTATGCATCTTTTTAGATATACATTTTAAGATGGTATGTCTGATTTGCTTGAAAAGGATCAAGTGAATTTTGATAACTGTCGATGCTGGGTGGAGGTTCATCATGCTATTCTATCTTTGTACTTGTTTTGAAATTTTTTTGTAATAAGAACAATGGTAAAAATATTTAAACCAAGAAAAAAAAACAGGACTGAAATGAAAAAAAGAAACAACAAATGAAAAGGAGGAAAGAGTAGGTTTAGTTATCTGCTTTTTATACATAAGGGAAACTGAGGCACTGAAGCAACTTCAAGTTAAGTATCAAACATGAAATATAGTTCTCTCATTGAAGGAATGAATTCTGGAGCTATAATGCCTAGGTCAAATACTGGCTCAGCCATTTGCCAACTATATAACCTTGGGCACACAATAATGTCTCTGGGCCTCAATTTCCTAATATATGAAATAGAATAATTTATGTATCTAGTAAGGGCATAATAAAGAAGTTTATTATATATAAAGCATTGAAGACGGCATCTAACATGTAAGAAACAATATGTAGTTATATCAATTGCTATTGCTGTTGTTGTATGAAACTGCAGCATTGTTTGACAGCTGCATGTACCAACAAAATATCCTCAAAAAAAATCTAAGGATTAAATAAACATCACATACTCACTCAATGAAATATGTATGAAGTCACTAAAAATAATATATATCTATGGGCACAGAAAAATATTTACAATATGTAAACATAGCTACAACCACTATATAGAATAAGCCCTTTTTTGTTTTAAACAAGTTAGAAAAACACACAGTAAAAGTAAACAATGATTAAACATGGTAATTCTTTTTTGTTATCTGTACTTTCTGGGTTTTTTAAGTATATATTTTGTAATTTTTTTAAAAATGTGTGTCTTGAGGCTCCGTAGCTCAGGGGTTAGAGCACTGGTCTCGTAAAAATGTGTGTCTTTTTTGGGGGCGCCGGGGTGGCTCAGTCGGTTGGGCATCCGACTTTAGCTCAGGTCATGATCTCATGGCTGGTGACTTCAAGCCCCGTGCCAAACTCAGTGCTGACAGTTCAGAGCCTGGAGCTTGTTTCGGGTTCTGCTTCTCCTCTCTCTCTGCCTGTCCGCCACTCACACTTTGTCTCTCTCTCCTTCAAAAATAAATAAACATTAAAAAAAAATTTTTAATATGGGTTTTTAAAACCCTAAGCAATGCTTCCAATCCACAGTTATTAATCATACTATTATACTGTCTTAATTATGCCATATCCATATACACAAATATTACCAGTTAAACCTTATTTTAATGATTTATATACATTTTCACATAAAAATAAGCCTCTTGATAGCAGGAAGTACAAACATGAGTTGGAAATACAATGGGATATAGTAATCCTGGTTTCAGTACTAATTACATGTTATGCATGATTTGTAATACATGATTTTTTTTTTACTTCTTTCTTTTCTGTATTTTCCAAATGTTTTACATAGATGTGACTCTAATCAGAAAGAAACATTAACAAAAATAATAAAATGCAGTAACAGGAATGAAGAGCCAGTCACAGTGCCTGTCACAAAGCTGGTGCTCAATAATTTTAAATTATGAGATGGAGTTACCCACCATTTTCACATTCATACTTTAGTGCATTTCCTTCCTTTAGTGCATTATTTTTACAGGAGTATATTTTAAAATATAGAAATATATAATTTTTTTAATGTTTATTTATTTTGAGAGAGAGAGAGAGGGAGAAAGGGAGTAAAATGGGGTCGGGGGGAGGGTGCAGAGAGACAGGGAGAGAATCCCAAGCAGGCTCCTGTCAGTGCAGAGCCCGACACAGGGCTCGATATCACAAACCATCAAGAAAAATCAAGAGTTAGATGCTTAACCGACTGAGCCACTCAGGTGCCCCAAAATACACATATATTTTAAACAGTGCAGATTAACAGGAGTATGCAGACACAGTCCCCAATCTGTGAGTTTTCAACTTTACAATGGTACAAAAGTGATAAGCAGTCAATAGAAACCATACTTCAGATTTTTAATTTGGATCCTGTGTGGGCTAACATGCACTACAATAATCTCTTTTGATGCTGGGCAGCAATAGTGAGGACTGACAACTGACACAGTTAGAACCATCCTGTTTTTCACTTTCAGTACAGTATTCAATAAATTATATGAGATATTCAATACCTTACTGTAAAACAGGCTTTGTGATAGATGTTTTTGCCCAACTGTAGGCTAATGTAAGTGTTCTGAGCACATTTTAGGTAAACTAAGCTAAACTGTGATGTTCAGCATGTTACAAGTATTAAATGCATTTTTGACTCACAATATTTCCAATGTAAAATGGGTCTCCTGGGATATAACCCCATGGTAAGCCAAGGAAGATCTATGTCAGTCTTTTAAAACAACCCTGTCACAGGGTGTAGGTCGTCCCCCAATACCTAATACTTCCATTCATTTTTAATAATAGAATTAGCTGAGTACATAACCCGGAATAAAAACCACATTTTCTTAACTTACGCATAGCCAAGTGTGGCCATGGGGTATAATTAAAAGCGGTATGTGCAGAGGCGCCTGGGTGGTTCAGTTGGCTAAGCGTCTAACTTTTGATTTCGGCTCAGGTATGGTCTCACAGTTTGTGGGCTAGAGTCCCGTGTCAGACTCCACATGTTGGCAGTATGAACCTTGCTTGGGATTCTCTCTCTCCCTTTCTCTCTGTCCCTCTCCTGCTCATGCTCTCCCTCTCTCTCTCTCTCTCTCTCTGCACGCCCCCCCCCAAACAGTATATGCAACTTCAAGGAACGGTACTTAAGGGACACCCTTCCCTTTCCTTCCCTCCCCCTTCTGCTCAGATTATAGATGTGATAAAGTAGAAGGAGTCATTTTGGACCAAAAAGTGGAAGCTACATGTTGAGGTTGTAAATTATAATAAAATAGACGGATCCTGAACTTTAATGTTCACGGAGCTGGCATCCCAGCCTTGGATGCCAGTTACACATACAGGAGAAGGAAATAACTTTAAGTTCCTATTATTTGTGGATTTTTGTCACTCATAGCCAAATATAATCCTGACTAACATAAAACCAAACAACTGAGAATACGTGTTTTGTAGTACAAGATGAGGGTATTAATGACTATTGGGTTCAGCCTTCGGCTGAATACAAAAATCACACACACACACACACACACACACACCATCTGATCACCCATTTCTGCCCAAACATTTCTTCTTCACAAGGCAGACCATTATTTCATTTTTTGACAAATCTTTCATAAAACTCTTATATTGACGTAAAATATTCCTTTTTTTCCTGTATTTTTATTCTTGAGATAAATATCCACTTCTTCTTTCACAAAGCAATCCTTAAAACATTATGTTATGCCCACCATAACTCTTCCAGTTTTCAGATTAAACATTCCTAGCTTCTTTGTTAAATAAAATTTATTGAGCACTCACTATATTCTAAGGACAGTGCTAAATGCTTTTCATGCAATATGTCAGGTAATCCTATTAAGTGGGCATTATCATCCCCATTTACAGATGAAGAAACTAATAAAGTTCGGAGGTTTAGGAACTTGCTCAGGGACTGGGATCTGTGCAGTTCCTGTCCTCTCTAGTTGTAAGACATGATTTCTAGATCCTTTGTTTCCAGGCCCTATTTGTCACTCTCACAAAATGTAACGCTCAAAAGAAGAATATAATACTAAGATATGTCTGAAGGCCAGAATACAGTGAGACTACCAACTTTCTTGTTATTCTTAATAACATAGTTTAAAACAGTATTTGACTTTTGGTAACCATTTACAGTATTAGTTTATATCAAGCTTTTAACACTTTATAACATCCTGTATGTATGCAGAAGTTTTCTAATCCTAAATTTTATAAAGTTTATGTTAATCCTCTTAAAACCTCATCTTTTCCTTTAAGTCCACATTTGAATTTAGCTATTTTTTAAAGTTTATTTATTTATTTTGAGAGAGAGAGAGAGAGCACACAAGTAGGTGAGGAGCAGAGAGAGAGGAAGAGACAGAATCCCAAGCAGGCTCCATGCCATCAGTGCAGAGCCCAATGTGGGACTCAAATTCACGAACTGAAAGATCATGACCTGAGCCGAGATCAAGAGTCAGACACCTAACCAACTGAGCCACCCGGGTGCCCTGAATTTAGCTATCAAAAAAAAAAAAAAAATCTTATGTTGCCACCCAATTTATCAGCTGGCCAACCACCTTTATGTCATCCATGATGAAATGAGAATGCCTTCTACAACTAGACCACTGAGAAACAAGGTTAACCAGGTTAGAGTTGATCATACGTACCTATGGAAATCTTCATCCAGGTTGATAATCCAACTTAGTTTTTATGATGAGCTTAAAACAATGAAATTGTTTCAGGGTACTTAGTGGAGAGGAAAAGACTTTTGAAGATCTAGGAATGTTCAGTGAATCTGAACCTGGGATTTACTTAGAATTTTTTAAAAATATTTTTTAATGTTTATTTACTTTGGGGGGGTAGAGAGCATGAGTGGGGGAGGGGCAGAGAGAGGGGGAGACACAGAATCCAAAGCAGGGTCCACACTCTGAGCTGTCAGCACAGAGCCCGATGCGGGGCTCAAACTCACAGACCGTGAGATCATGACCTCAGCCGAAGCCAGACACTTAATGGACTGAACCACCCAGGAGCCCCTGGGTTTTACTTACAATTAGTAAAAGATAAGTAAAAAAATTTTTTTGAAAAATAGCAAAATGCTGACGGTTACCAAAGCTAGACCATGGGAACCTGAGAAATCACTGTACTCTTCTATTTCAGTCTGTTTGGAAATTTCCATTTGATGAGACAATTCTACTTTAATTAGTTCAGTCTTCTGGGGCACCTGGGTGGCTCAGTTGGTTAAGCGTCCAACTCTTGATTTTGGTTTATGATCTCACAGCTTGTGAGTTCGAGCCCCGCGTGGGGCTCTGTGCCTATAGCGTGCAGCCTGCTTGCGATTCTTCCTCTCTCTCTGCCCCTCCCCTGCTCATACTCTGTTTCTCAAAAATAAATAATAAATAAATTTCAAAAAAAAAAAACTTTTAAAAATAGATCTACCCTATGACCTAGCAACAGCACTGCTAGGAATTTACTCAAGGGATACAGGAGTGCTGATGCATAGGGGCACTTGTACCCCAATGTTTATAGCAGCACTCTCAACAATAGCCAAATTATGGAAAGAGCCTAAATGTCCATCAGCTGATGAATAGATAAAGAAATTGTGGTTTATATACACAATGGAACACTACTTGACAATGAGAAAGAATGAAATATGGCCTTTGTAGCAACGTGGATGGAACTGGAGAGTGTTATGCTAAGTGAATTAAGTCATACAGAGAAAGACAGATACCATATGGTTTCACTCTTATGTGGATCCTGAGAAACTTAACAGAAACCCATGGGGGAGGGGAAGGAAAAAAAAAGTTAGAGAGGGAGAGAGCCAAAGCATAAGAGACTCTTAAAAACTGAGAACAAACTGAGGGTTGATGGGGGGTGGGAGGGAGGGGAGGGTGGGTGATGGGTATTGAGGAGGGCACCTGTTGGGATGAGCACTGGGTGTTGTATGGAAACCAATTTTACAATTAATTTCATATTTAAAAAAATAATTATAAAATGAAAAAGTGGTCTTAGAGTGATAAAAATTAATAAATAAGTAAACAAACTTTTATAAAAAAAAATTAGTTCAGTTTTCTGAAAGTACCTAGTAACCTGCCAAATACTTACCTATTTTATGGTAATAAGGTGTAAGAACCGAGGCTTTTACATAATTGGTTCCTCCTAACACCTCTGCTAACATTTTATAAATCTGCTGTTGTGCTCCATTCATGCTGCCAGTATCTTTATGAAAATAAAAATAATTACTTCACTTAAAATAGGTTAATCCATTTTTTAATAAAAATCATCCCAATTCTGCAAACCAAAAAACAAAGATTAGTATTTTCAACAAGAGCTTCAGTATAATACCATATGCAATATTAAATTCAGAACAATGTAAGTTCTGTATTTTCTACCAAAAGAGGATTAGTGTCCTAAATATTAAGAAATTCTTATAACACAAATCTCACCTACAGAACGGTTCTACTAAATAGGTCATGGCACTCGCAGCAACTCTGGTGTCATGGTTAGGCTTAGCAAGGTACTAACTAAAGTTTACTTTGGAATTAAACTTTGCTGTCTGACCCAAAGAAAACTCAAACCTTTATTATACTGTTGTTGGCAGAAGCGGTCATGAAACCATGGAATCTGATACTCAGGGCACTCCAAGCAGACAGCTCTATTTAACTCCATAAGACGTAATTGGACCCTCATACTTAAAGATGAACATAAAACTGAAAGCAAAAATAAAATATTAATGGATTTTAACAGGTTTTTCACATTCATTTATTCCCATTATTTGTTAGTACTTTTAGTCTCATATTATAAAATCATCTCATTTGCACACACATGCTTTATATTTTTTAATTATTCAATGGTTTGATTAGGAACAACTCTTATGTCATTTTCACTACTCACAAACATTAGAACTACATTTTTAAAAATACAACCAAAGAATTTTCATTGACCTAATATTTCACATTAGCAACCAATCCTAAAGAAACAAAGATGAGGTCAGTGATTCATATATAACAGTCATTATTTATAATAATGAAGAATTGGAAACAACCTACATGATAACAAATGCTATCACATTCACATCATGGCAGATTATATAGACACTAAAAAAATCATGACATCAAAAAATACTTAATGGCATGCAGAACTGTTCAAAATATAGTTCAATGACCATAGGCAACATACAAAAGTGATATATAAATAATCCAAATTTTGTTTTAAAATACAGATAGATACACACATAAGAACAGGAGACAGAAAAAAAAGATACACTCCAAAACATTATTTAAAGTGGTAGTTTCACTTGGCAAAAGATGATGAGTAATATCTTACTTTTGTTTTTATACTTTTCTATGTTTTCCAAATTTTCTACAAGCAGGAAATACTTTTATAAACAGAAAAACATATATTAACATTCGAGTGCTTCAGTAGAGGTAAAGTTGAAACCTGGCTAAAAGCACAAGTAATAATTTGATAAAATATAGGTACATACGTTCAAGTTGAGAATCCATTTTGGCTAAGAATTTAATGTTAAAAATAGCCTGCAGCAGATCTTCTGGAAAATATTCAAGTGTGGCCAAAGAGAAACCAAGAAACACTAACATGAGAGGATCCAGTACACCTAAAACAAAATTACCATTAAAAAATTTATAATGTACAACCACTTCACATATATATAAGTACACACTTTATTCAGTTCAAACCAGGTTTTTAAAAAATAATACAAACACAGCCTTTTTTAAATACAAACACAGCCTTGACAAAACTCATCTATACTGTTAATAAGACAGGATAGTGGTGAAGTGCTTACATCTGGGTGGGAATAGAGTAGGAAAGGGGGACAGGAGAGAAGGATACTGAGGTAATACTCTGTTTCTTCACCTGGATCGGATTCCTTGGGTGATTCAATTTGGATAAATTCATACTACATGCTAAGGATATGTAAATGTTCCTGTATTATTATTTCACTTCCATAAAAAGTGTTTCAAATTGCTTTGAAAAGAGAAAGAATTCAAAACAAAAGGTCAATGGTGTATGTAAAAACTGGTCCTAGTCTTTATAAATTGGTAACAATATAATATTGTTCAGAATGTGTTAGGTATCCCAGCGTCTGGGTGGCTGGGTTGGTTGAGCCACTGACTCTAGATAAACGCTCAGGTCATGATCTTGCAGTCATAAGATCAAGCCTCACATTAGGCTCCTCCCTTTTTCTCTGCCCTGCTCTCTGCCTCTCCTCTGCTCGTGTGTGCACTCTCTCTCTCTTTCTCTCAAAATACATAAATAAACTTAAAAAAAAGAGAATGTGTTAGGTGTCATTCCAACTTTACATATATATTAACTCACTGAAATCTCATTTCAGTATACGGCAGGAACAATTATTATCTCCTCTTTGTAAATAAGTATACAGAGGCACAGAGAAGTTAAATGACTTGCCTAAAGTCACATAGTTAGCAGCAAGTGGAGGCTAGACTACTATTCTGTGCTGCTGTGTAGGGATCTCAAATATCCAGGCTGAATGTAGACACATGTGAAGCTCAGATTTCATATAGCAGTTCCTCCCTTTCCTGTCCCCCAACAGCATGACACATGTCCCAGAGTACAAGACTAAGGTTATTTAGCTGATTTGCCTCATCCAAGAGACATTTCTGATGAGAAGGAAGGGGTCCCTATTGACAGCAATATTCTTAGAAAGGACAACAAAGATGTTAAATCTTTTCTTCTGGGTTTTTTTGCTGAGTCTATTTAATAAATCAAAATCAAGTCATAAATGAGGTTAATAGTAACCTGTCAAAATTGTATTTATTCAAAATAAAGAAAATTATCACCATTATTTAAAATTTTACTTATAAAGGCTCCCATGAATTTTCCAAACATTCTCTTAGTAAGTCTTAAAAACTCAAAGCTATATTTCTCAACCTTTCTTCTCTTAAACATTTTATTTTTAAAAAAAAAAAAAGGATATGCTTTCATTTCCTTCTGATGGACACAAGACTGAACAACTGGGAGAGCACACTCTAAGTCTCAGATTCAGGTCTCCTCTTTCTACACATAATTCTGTTACTAAAAAAGGGTGTATATGAATGCCACACGTGCATACGCCCATTCATGACTAAATATATACATATCACAACAGCCCATTTTATTTATCTATTTGCAGACAAAGTAGTATCAGACATAGTTCTCATATCATAGTATCGGTCAATGACAAGAGAAAGGAAAAAAAAACAGAATATCTAGATTATAAGAGACTAAAGAGGTTATCTTCCTAATGCAATAGGTGGTCCTTGATTAGATCCTGGGTCCGAAATAACCACTCTGAAGAGTATTTGGGGAACCATGGGCTGTGTATTAGATATTAGGGACTACTCATTTTCTTAGATGTGATAACAGTATTATGGTGAAGAGGTCATTATTCTTAGGAGGTATATGCTGAAGCAATTAGGGGTAAAGGGTCACAACACAACTTACTGTGAAATGGCTCTGAAAATAAGTAAGAGAGCAAGAGAAACAAACAATAAAGCAAATATGATAAAATGTTAACAATTACTAAATCTGCCCATTGAGTATATAGGGGCTCTTTGATTTCTTTCCATTTTTTCAAGTTTGACATTTTTTCATAATAAAAATGGGTACAAACTTTTTTTTAGGTCTAGAACTCATGGCTGTTATGGTTACCCCTTAAATGAAGGATATCTCTTACCACAATGGCAATGGTACCCTCCAACCTACTTACTCAATGTACTGCCAAACAATATACCTACTTAAGTAAGAATTAAGGTGTTGAACGCAAATTCCAAAAAATTCATCACTTTGAGGTGGATCATAGTTCAAGATGCTAAATGGAAGAATAATAGGAAGGATCGCAAAAGGGTGGATCTGTATAAACACAACAAAATGTTACAGTTTAAACTTCAGTAAAACAAAACAAAATTTTAACCTAATTATTATTTTGGGTAGAAATCTTTTTCTAACGTGCTGAGAGTTAAATGAACATGCCTACAGTAAAATGATAAATGCGGCACTACTTATTAATTTTTCCACCCTGCTATAATCTACTTAATCCTACCACTAGTTTCTAGTAACTCTAGTATCAACGCAGAAAAAATTAATCAGATAAAATACAAATTAATTTTGTTAGGTGTAAAACCTATTCCAGGATTCATTAGTCATTAAAATGAATAGGAAATAGTATCACTAATTTCCATCCTATCAGCGCATTATAGAGACCCATCATATAATGTAATTAAGGAAGCTAATTAGTTTATAATCATTAGCATTTATTTTTCTTTCATTGATTCATTTTTTAATTTCATTATTCACTCATTCATCCAAAACTTAATGATTGTCAGGTACAACAGATTTTTATTTTAATTTGGGAGAAATATTGTCTTATAAGTAAAAGCCTTATCTGATATATACAAGAGATTTTAATAAGTGAGCTTCTTCTCACATAATCCAAAAAGCAACATTTTACAAGTAAGTTCCAGAAACAAATCTGTAAGAAAACACACTGACAATTTAAGAATACACAAGTCAGTGTACAGCTTATATTTTTCTCATTTTTCACATTTGGGCTTTTGAATGGAGTCGTTCTTAGTAAAAGTAATATTACAGGATTATAGAAAATAAAAAGAAAATAAAAATCATTCATACTCCATTTCCTAATACAACTACTATTAAGTATTTCCTTCTAGACAATGAAAGTTGACTACAGATCCTAAAAACATTGTAGTGAACCAAAAGATGACTGCTAATCTCCCCAAATCTATACTGCAGGAGGAAGAAACTTTAGAGGAAGAACAAACTGTGGCACCAGACACTAGGATTTAATTTTTAAACTTCAAATTCCAATTAAGTTCTCAAAGTACTTACGATGAACTTATTCTTTTAGAAACTGACAACTACATAAAACTCAATTTCACCTTTTCAGTCTGCTGAAGGACCACCGAAGCTATCCTATCAAGTAGCAAAGTACTGAGGTAGTTAGTTCTAGAAAGAAAAGATGCAATCTCAGCCACATTTTTGTAATTAATTTCATCCATCAAACGGTGTAAAGTAGCAACTGTTTCTTCAAGAAGTGACTCAGCAAACCAGTCTCCTTTTAAAGATTTAAGTTCTTCCCATAACAGATTCAAATTGGTACACTTCTGTAGTCTCTGAAGACCATAGTGATCTAGTTTTTGAAGTAGTTTCAGCTGTTTCCCAGTAGTATTATCCAGATATGTGCGATCATAATGAATCCATCTTAAAACAGATGTGGCGAAACTATTCAGGTCAGTTAGGTCACATTGTGGTAAAACTGCTTCAATTCGAGATACCTCCACTTCATCTAGGTAAGGAGATGGAAGAATGGAAAGGGCATAGACCAGGATGGAAATCTCACTAGGTATAACACTAATTTTCAAATAACTATAAAGGAAGGGGGAGAAAATGAAAAGAACAAAATTAATAAATCATCAACAATAATGAAATATATTTAAAGTCTGAATATATAATTATTATTATAATTAATAGATGTGGTAGGCTTAAAATACAAGTTAGTTTAAGAAGAGTTAGATAAATTCAAAGATGACAGGTCCACAAAGGATTACTAAGAGAAGTCCTAAGATTTTCTAAGGCACATCCCAAATATTTTACACAAAAATGAAACCATAGTCCCTAGCAAACCAAAGATCAGTGTCAGAACAATGTTTCCAGTGCTGTTGCTTGTGACAGATTTTGGGCTCAAAGTTTGGTCTGACCTGTCAGGAGCTGGTATGACCTAGCACAGGCCCTGCCATACTGTGATCACTCAGTAACACTAGTTCCCTTCCCACTTCTGCTATATAGGAAGTCCAACCTTAAAAAAAACAGAAAACACAGAACATACAAGTGACCCCATTTTCTACTCCTTTTTCCCCAAATTCCCATGATAACAGTCTCACCCCCAAAGTAAGAGTCTTGCCACCAGGACAGCAGTTGTTAAATTGCAAATAAAAAACTGAGAACTTTTAAAGACTCTTTTGGCTTAGACGTACTAGAAGAAAAAATCAAATCTAAATTAAAACAAAGTTGTTGAGCTACTTTTTAAAATATTAAATTAGCATATTAAAATAATCATAATAGTCAGTGCTAGAAAGGGTGCATCAACACAGGCATTTTAAACCTAAAAAGCAACAATATCATTTGACATGGTCAATTCCTGTCTAGGAAACTAGACTAAGAAAATAAACTAAAATGTGGGCAAATGTGAACCTATTTTGGGGCTCCTGGGTGGCTCAGTTGGTTAAGCATCCAACTTCGGCTTGAGTCATGATCTCACAGTTCATGGGTTCGAGCCCTGCATCGGGCTCTGGGCTGACAGCTCAGAGCCTGAAGCCTGCTTTGAATTATGTGTCTCCCTCTCTCTCTGCCCCTCCCCTATTCATTCTCTGTCTCTCTCACTCTCTCTCTCAATAATAAATAAACATTAAAAATTTTTTTAATTTTTTAAATATATAGGATTATGAAAGAAAAATAAGTAAGACGCTAGCAAAGATTTGTGTTATGTTAATTCATCATATTTTTACATGGCTAAAATTTAAAAACTAAATATTCAATGAGGGAACACTTAAGTGAATTATGATACAGTCATATGATAGGTAATATCCAGTCATTAAAAAGATTTACAGGGGCGCCTGGGTGGCGCAGTCGGTTAAGCGTCCGACTTCAGCCAGGTCACTATCTCACGGTCCGTGAGTTCGAGCCCCGCGTCAGGCTCTGCGCTGATGGCTCAGAGCCTGGAGCCTGTTTCCGATTCTGTGTCTCCCTCTCTCTCTGCCCCTCCCCCGTTCATGCTCTGTCTCTCTCTGTCCCAAAAATAAAATAAAAAAACGTTGAAAAAAAAATTAAAAAAAAAAAAAAAAAAAAAAAAAAGATTTACAAATAGTTCTAAATGATGTGAGAAAACGCCAAGTGGGTAAGGTTAAGGCGGGGGGTGGGGGGGAATACAAAACTAATCTCAACTAGGAGGGACAAAAAATTTTTTTTTCAATATATGAAATTTATTGTCAAATTGGTTTCCATACAACACCCAGTGCTCATCCCAAAAGGTGCCCTCCTCAATACCCATCACCCACCCTCCCCTCCCTCCCACCCCCCATCGACCCTCAGTTTGTTCTCAGTTTTTAAGAGTCTCTTATGCTTTGGCTCTCTCCCTCTCTAACCTCTTTTTTTTTTCCTTCCCCTCCCCCATGGGTTTCTGTTAAGTTTCTCAGGATCCACATAAGAGTGAAAACATATGATATCTGTCTTTCTCTGTATGGCTTATTTCACTTAGCATCACACTCTCCAGTTCCATCCATGTTGCTACAAAGGGCCATATTTCATTCTTTCTCATTGCCATGTGGTACTCCATTGTGTATATAAACCACAATTTCTTTATCCATTCATCAGTTGATGGACATTTAGGCTCTTTCCATAGCTTGGCTATTGTTGAGAGTGCTGCTATAAACATTGGGGTACAAGTGCCCCTATGCATCAGTACTCCTGTATCCCTTGGGTAAATTCCTAGCAGTGCTATTGCTGGGTCATAGGGTAGTTCTATTTTTAATTTTCTGAGGAACCTCCACACTGTTTTCCAGAGTGGCTGCACCAATTTGCATTCCCACCAACAGTGCAAGAGGGTTCCCATTTCTCCACATCCTCTCCAGCATCTATAGTGGAGGGAAAAAAATTTATACACACATGTGTAAGTATTATCACAAATGTATATATATCACAAACTGTTGTCAGTGGATGAATGAGTTTAGGAATGATTTGTATTTTCTTCTTTATACTTTTTTCTCTTTTCCAAAATTTCCAAAATAATTGTTATACAATGTTTGGCCCAGTGCCTGACACAAAGTAGGTACTCAATTAGTACTAAATGAATATTTTATTCTTAGAGCCACAAAAAATAAATACACCCTTTTATGTAAAGGGAAAAACTTTATCTGTCTGCAGAATTGACCTAGGAGATAGAACTCTCAACATTTGCCAACCTTGTGATACTTGTCTAAAAGTAAACTCCCAACAGATACAATCTCTTCAACCTCCACTTGATGTTTTTCCTGGAAATAGTTCCTCAAATTCCAAAACTTACATGTGCATGTGTGTTCACTTATAATATCACCACATACCCACCAGTATGGCTAAAATTAGAAAATAAAAATATACAAGTGTTGGCAGGGACGTGGAATAGGAATGCTCACATTCTGCTGGTGGGAATATAAACTGGTACAGATACTCTAGAAAACCATTTACCAGGATCTACTGAGGATGAACATATATTTAATCTATGAACCAACAATTACAATCCTTGGTAAATATCTACAGAAGTGCATACATATATCTACTAAAAGATATGTATGAGGATATTCAACAGCACTATTCATAATAGCCAAAAACTGGAAACAAAATATCCACCGCTTATAGAATGAATAAAAATATTTTTGTTATATTCTTACAAAGAGAATACCATACAACAAAAACATGGGTAAATCTCATAAACATAATATTGAGCCAAAAGAAGCCAGACACAAAATAGGAAAAACTAATCCATGCAGTTAGAACTAAGTGTAGCAGTTAATCTGGGAGACAGGGGAAGCAGAGTAATGAGGAGAAATGTACATTATATTTCAATATAGTAAAAAAAAAAAAAAAAAGCCACCAAAAACCAACATTATTCTAGTAGATCAATTCCCTGTGTTCTCTGAATGGTTTCAGGAGCTATTTGTATAAACATCTATGTGAATAGTTCAATTAAATTGTGTTCCTTCCAACATCTACTTAATATTGCTTGCACTGAAATAGGGGAAAGTGAGCACCTATGATTTTCATACAACATCTCCCAATTAGGGTTTGGATAAAATTTTAAATTACAGAGACATATAAGGGCCATCCCTACTCAGAGTTACTAAATTTTAACATTGTCATATTTGCTTCAAGTCATTCTATAAAGGAAATAAAACATCACAGGTAAAGTGGAATCCCCTTGTATGATCCCACTTCTGCTCTTATTTTTCTGTTAACATACCTAGAGGCAAAAGGTATTCTATAATTTAACTTTTTAAAAAAGTTAAATTGTGCAGACCAAATAAACCATGTCCCTGGGTCAGTTTATGAAAATTTAGAACATAAAATTCTTCATTCAGAGGCTAATAAAAGTCCATGCTATATGTGAAAAGGGTGAGGAAACAATAATCCTGCATATTAATACCTTGATAAGAAGGAAGTTATTTCTTCAAGAAAAGAGTGAACTTTCTACTAACATACCTATTAACCTAAATTTTCACCTGATAAAGTGCCACCTCTTATTCTTCAGTTCAAATCCTTCTGAACCTTAACAGCATATACCTTTATTATAATAAAAATCATTTTGAACTACGTGCCAGTCTTTTGATTAATCGCATAGAATCCCATGTCTGGTCTTCCAGGAATCAAACTAAATCAAACTAAATCAAACTAGTATAGAAAAATGGAGGAGAAAAAGATTAATCTAGCTTTAGTTTCACTCAAGACATTATTCTGATCATTAAAATAAAAAAATTTTAATGGAAAACTCCATTTTGGCTCCATTTCCATAAACATCAATGGAAAACTAACTAACTTCCTAGTTGAAATACAAATGTTATATCCATAGAAAAGCAGAAAATGTTAAATTATATACAAAAATGCTTTTGTAAGTAATATTATTCTTAATATCTTATTTTAAAAAGTAGAAATTAAAAAAATTTAATATGTCGTAAGACAATCTAACACGCCTTAAAATAGGCAAGTAAGCAGACTGAACGCCCCTAAATATGAATGCTCCCAAATGGAGTTTTGCCTTGTTGGGCAGCTCCAATTTTTCGTAGTTATTCTATTCCTGCATGAAAGGAAAATGCCTTGGCTTTTGCCGTTATTCATGCCCTAGGGAACTCCTCGCCCTACTGGCTTCATTTCAAAATATACCAAGCACGAGCACTTGCAAAATGGGTATTGGAGGAGACAAGTGTGTTAACATTTTAAATAATAAGCCACTTAATTCTGCCTCCAAAAGTTCCAACTCTCTATGTAATCAAGCAAAACAGATGTTGAGTCTAGATTATAAAATAAATAAACACTTCGATTTTAACCTTACCTATGCAGTAATTCTCTGAGTTTCACAAAAAGCTCTTTATTTTGAAAATGGAGAAAAATCAGTGCTCGAGTTATCTTCAATAACTCTATCGGTTTATAGTTATCCAAATGTTTATGCAGAATTGAAGCAATTCTAAAAAGAATGATAAAATATATTAAAAATTCATTCACTTATTTATTAAACATTTACTGAGGAGCTCTTTCATGCCAGACATACACTGCTTTAGAGGAATGAATAAAATAAGGTTTTCTGTTCTTGAACAGCTATCTCAAGAAGGTGACAGAAATGTAAACAACAAAATAGAATGATATAAGAGCTATCAATGAAGTGTGAATGAAATAATATTTAATTATTAATAGTAAGAGGAGGAGGGCGCCTTGATTGCTCAGTTAAGCATCTGACTCGATTTTGGCTCTAGTCATGATGTCGTGGTTCGTGAGTTTGAGCCCCACGCCGGCTCTACACTGACTCCCTCTCTCTCTGCCCTTTCCCTACTTGTGTGAGAATTCTCTCATTCTCTCTCTCTCTCTCTCTCTCTCTCTCAAAATAAATAAATAAATATTTAAAAAATAATAATAGGAGGGAAAAGCATAAAGTTTCACTTTCTAAATTAAAAAGAACTCAGAAAACAGCCATCAAATTCCACATCTTCCCCCAAAAGAAATCTTTATCAGGATTTACTAACAATTACCAAAACTGATTTAATTCTCTTCCTTAAATCCACTGGCCCTCTAATGGAACTGATTAAAAACAATGAGAAATGCGCCAAGAAATGGGGCATAAGGAATACTTTAAAAAGGAACATATAATTGATAATAAAACATTAAGTATATATCTGAACTATGTATTTTTTTTCTTCTTAAATTTCAAGTAAAAGAAAGACAATATATGGAGGTATGATTTCAAGGTAACAACTGTGGTATGAAACAAATCAAGTTCACATAGATGACCTCCACTTTCCAAGACTAAAATGTTCTGGCTTGAGAATAACAATAGCAGCAAATGAAGTGAAAAATACTATAGACAATTTAAAAATCTCTACCTTAAAAAACAAGCTGTTTAATAAACAATGCCTTAAGTGTTAATTCCTTATTTCTTCAAAACCAACAGCTAAATTATAGAAAAAAAATAAGGCATCCTCAAAAAAAAAAATAGTTACTTATGAATGACAACTAAAGATAAGGCCATGAATTTCAGGAAAGACTACTTTTTATTCAGATGTGAATTTCTGCTTTCCATCTCTTCCATTGCTCCCATCACTGCCAAGGCTTGCTGGCTGGTTAGCTCCTCTGACATTAATAATATAGTTGATTTAAGTCTAGAAGAAAAGAAAAATACTTTTATGTTGACTAACTGATGAAGCCTATGAAAGTTTTGTGTTTTTTTTTAAATAACAGTTCTGAGGTAACAAAAAAATATAAACAAAAACTGAATTCTATATATAATTCCAATTTTCTCCCCACCTAACAGGGGATAATATAAATATAATTGAATAAAGAAAAATATACTGTTTTCATCAAAGGAATTAGGCTTCAGTACAATCTAATCTTAAACTGTCTCTTAAAAAATACAGACAAAAGGTTTTTAAACTGATTTTCAAATAAGATAAAGTTATAATGATTATAAAATACAATAATCCAGTGAAATTCAGGACTATAGAGCTAAAGAATTAAAAACTGGCATTCTAACAATATCCCAATTATTCTAAATTGAGTAAGATCTGATCAGGAAGTCAATATACCTGCATATTAACAGAAATCTTACCTACTAAATACTTGCTGTGACACTATAAACTGAAAATTTACAAAGATGATCCATTTTGAAACCATCCAAAATTGCACACTAATACAACTATCTATATATAACTGTATCTTTTAGAATAATTTAGAATTATTCATATTGGATAGCTCTACACCATCCTTTTCATCAACCTTATCAAACATTTTCAAATCCAGCTTCTCCTCAAAGCTTTGCCCAGTCATTTATTGTCTCTATATTTTTCTTTCATTTTCCTGTCTACTATCTATAATCACTAATTTGAGTACTTATTCATAACTATATTGCAGTATCGTGGTATTTATGTAATTCAATTATATATACATTTCTATCCTTCCAATTGGAATATAAACTGCTTGAAGGCAGGCGCCCAGTTAAATTCAACTTCTGTACTGCTTTAGAATATGAGATTCCAACAATACTTAGTGACCAAAAATAAATAATTAAAAAAAAAATTCCAATAAAAGCTTTTTAAGTAATCATCTTGTTCCCATCTTCATACAGTCTCTTAAAATGTCTTAAATGTCTTCATATAATTCACAGGACTCTTAAAATTAAAACTCTCCTTGTGTGTCCTTTGCTAACAGAGTAATAATGATGCAGATACCTCTATTATCCAACTCCTGGAACCCCTGCTTAACTGAACCTACTAATCGTACTTATCTCTTGGCTCATACCTAGTAATCATTCATTAACTTAATGTTTGCTCATCTTTATATCTGAAATAGTCCTATCTACATCAGTGTCAGGCAAAACTGCAAATTTTTTAAAGATAGGAGATAGATAAAATTCACTCCAACCTAGCAAGGGAACACTTACCAAGGTGCTTAAGAAATGCCTTTGATGACAAATGTGAGGATCACAAAGCAAAGAATGGTCCATTGTTAGCACTAATATAATTCTGAATATTCCACACCCTATACTGGGGGTGGGAGAGTCTTATACCTGTGTGTAAAGCCTATCAAATGGCCCAGGAAGGAAGAATAAAAGCACTTAAGCGGCATTCTCCACAGAGAATATCCATCTCCCTCATCCTTTGGGTTCGCCACCACCAGGAAGTCATTGGCCCTTTCTCAGAATTTAGCAGTAGACTAGCAGTAGAATTTAGCAGTAGAGATGTAAATTAGAACATTCAGAGAAAGCATCAAGGAGCCGACATAAGAGATCATTCTCCCTTCCAGGACTGCATGGGGGTGACATCTGTGCCTTCTAGAACTGCAAGGAGGTCTAAGCTTGCAAGGCCCCACAGAGTCTCAACAAGAAAAACAAAGCATTTTTAGCCAAACTTACTGTTCCTTTTCTTCAGGTCCTGCCATGGGTCCCAATGCTACAAACAGTTTTACAAAGCTATGAGGGTGATTGAACAGAGAAATCATTTCAGTTAGCCTCTTTTTAGCCATTTTAACAAATTCAAAACTATGAAACTGTAGAGAGTGATATAGACTAAGTATTTTACTGATGGAGTCCAAATCAAGGTGGTTCATATTGCTTAAAAATACCGTATTACACCTTTCTAATAGTGGGTAATAACTATATTTAATATTTCGAAGAAATTTTACTATTCTTCTTGCAACGTTGACCTGGGAAGAATCTATGGTATCAAAAAGATGTTCTGTTTTGTTCACTAATTGGTCTTGAAAATGTTGTGATATTAAAGAAGATATGTTGACCATCAATATAGACAAGGACCTAAAAAGGAAACAAATGCAAAGATTTTTACATTATTTAAGAATAAAAAACAATTCTAAGACTAAATGATTAGATATGGAAGAGAACTAGTTAAAATATTACAGGTTTTATACCACAAAATTTTTCCTTTACTTACGGGACTTGAACACACATCTAGTAATTAAATGCCTTTAGATTTAAAACAAAAAAAAATACATCGAAATAATATCTTTTGTTGAGTGTGTATAATATCTCATTCTATAGATAACTGCCTTGAAGGAAAATATTTCAGTGAAATTCACTCAGAAATCACTTTGGACCAAATGCCTATGAATGCACCATTAAAAGTCTCATTTTATATTTTTGGAAGTAGACTTCGCTTTGTTGCCCCTTTCTCTGTATATCTGTATCTTACTAAAAAAAAACTTGGCAAAATGTTTCTTACTAATAAATGATTTCACATTTTTTAATGCCTCATGCTAGACAGATAGCAATATATGACAGTAAGTACTGAACTTCTGGCAGCATTTAATATTTCTTCACCAAAAAATACTTTTAAGGAACATAACTCTTCCAGTTATTAAGGAAGACATCAAAATTACAAAGGTGAAGTTCCTGCTTTCAAAACGCAGGTGTTACACAATACAAAAACTGAGCCTGAGTGGCTCAGTCAGTTAAGCATCCAAACTCTTGATCTCAGCTCAGGTCTTGATCTCAGGGTCATGAGTTCAAGCCCCACGTTGGGCTCTATGCTGGGTGTGAAGCTGATTTTAAAAAAAAAATCAGAAAACTACAAATATAAAGCATCATAATGCACCCAAAATGAATAAGGAATGCAAAATGTAAAATACATACAACAAATGTTTGGGGATGATCATTAGAAAATATCTACAGAAAAGACATGAAAATGTAAATATAAAAATATCTCAATCATTAGGATAGGGAAATTATTTACATTTATTTTTGTTTCCAAATTTCTTCAACATTTTCAATAAAATATATTTTAAAAACCCAGTTGTGAGGCGCCTAGGTGGCTCAGTCCATTAAGCATCCGACCCTTGGTTTTGGTTCTAGTCATGATCTCATGGTTGGTGAGTTCAAGCCCCACATTGGGCTATGTGCTGACAGTGTGGAGCCGGTTTGGGATTCTCCCTCTCCCTCTCTCTCTGCCCTTCCCCCACTCACTCTCTCTGTCTCTCTCTCTCTCTCTAATATAAACAAACTTAAATAAAAATTTTTATATTAAATTAAAAAACTCAGTTGTACAATCTCTGGCTTCCCTACTCAAATGTTTAATGCTAACATTAATTAGTAACCTATCATTGCTATTTCACTTAACCATAAAACCCCCTGAAATGATTTTTTAAAACTGTATATTTATTTGTAATTGTAGTTTGGAGTAGGGAAATGTCCAAAGATTTGACTAGATTCTCAATGGAGTCTATAGGAATTTTTTACACTTAAAAAAATTTACACTGATTTTAATTGTCTCGGCTTTTACAAGTTACTTTGGTGTATGGGTGTGAAAACAGAGAGAGCATAAAATATACCACTGTAATGGTGTAAAATATACCACCATTATTTTAATGTTTATTTTTGAGAGAGAGAGAGAGAGAGAGAGAGAGAGAGAGAGAGAGAGAGAGAGAGAGACAGAGCACAAGCAGAGGAGAGGCAGAGAGAGAGGGAGACACAGAATCCAAAACAGGTTCCCGGCTCTGAGCTGTCAGCACAGAACCCAACGTGGGGCTCGAACCCACAAATGGTGAGATCATGAGCTGAGCCGAAGTTGGACACTTAACCAACTGAACCAGCCAGGTGCCCCTACCATTTTAAACATTTTTAATCATACCATTCAGTGATAATAAATATTTTCACATTGTTATACAACTATTACCACCACCTACCTATAGGACTTTTTCATCTTCTCAAACTAAAACTCCTTGGCCATTTGAATAGTAACTCTCAATTCTTCACCCCCGCCAGCCTTTAGCAATAACCATTCTACTTTCTATTTTTATGAATTTGACTACTTTAGGAGTTCATATAAGTGGAATCATAATATTTGTCCTCTTGTGTCTGGCTTATTTCACTCAGTATAATGTCATCCATGTTGTAGCATGTCAGAATTTCCTTCCTTTTTAAGGCTAAATAATATCCCATTGTAGGTATGTACCACATTTTGACTGTCCATTCATCAATCAAATGGACATTTAGGTTATTTCTACCTTTTGACTATTCGAACTAATGCTGCTATGGACACTGATGTATGCTATAGACTGAACTGTGTCCTCTCCCAAGCTCCATATATTAAAGTCCTAACCTCCAATGTAACTATATTTGGAGACAGGGTCTTTGGGAAGGTAATTAAGGTTAAATGAGATCACTGAGGGCAGGCAAACTTGTTAGCTTGCAAGTAAAGTAAAATCTCAAATCTTTCACAGATCTCAACAATATCATGTTACACTTTACATGTGTAAACAATATCATGTTTACACTTTCCCACAGCAACATTGCAAAGCAGATGCAAGGTAGTACTATTTTTTTTTTAATTTTTTAAATGTTTATTTATTTTTGAGAGAGAGACAGAGGGTAGGCAGGGGAGAGGCAGGCTGAAGCAGGCTCCAGGCTCCAAGCTGTCAGCACAGAGCTCAACACAGGGCTCGAACTCACAAACCACGAGATCGTGACCTGAGCCGAAGTCAGACACTTAGCTGACTAAGCCACCCAGGTGCCCCAGTAGTACTATTTTATAGATAAGGATACTAAAGTTTCAAGAGATTAAAGTCACATAGGTAAGAAGTGGCAATCTAAGTGTATATGCATCCAAAGCCCAGAACCTCTCCAACCACATATTTACCTAAAATAAATTTACCTTAAGTCCTCTATGGTTTCCAGTTTCCTGTGTACAATATCAGCTATTTTTCCCATTAATGGACTGAAATATAAATGTTGATTTGCTAGGCAAAAGGAAAATTTTGATAGCATATTAATATCAAACCTATGAAAAGAAATATACAAAGAAGATCATTACTATTTACTTTCACTTAAAACACGATACACAGTTATAAAATAAAAAGCAATCAAAAGTACTAATATACTACTAACACATTATGAATATAAAAGGAATGTTTCTAAAATGTTGATTATTTATTATTATAAAAGTAACAATTAAAAAGTCAGATACCTTTGGAATATTTTTAAAAGGGAAAAATCACAAAATTATTTGAATCACTTATTAATTTTTTGAGGTGACAGAACAATTTCAACACAAGGCTGAACAGTAACAAAACAACCACTGCTACAACCATGCTGTAAAAAACTCCAGAATTTTTCTATAGGAAAAATAATCCTATTTCTTCAACAAGTGAATGGCAAGACAAAAGAGAGGAAAGAAGAGTTGTTACAGATTTTAAGACTCTTGGGAAAAAAAAAAAAAAAACAAGACTCTGACTTCACTAAGACAAGCAGAAGAAAGTCCACAGCAGCACAATATGTAAGAGTAAAAAACTGCAAACAATCTAAATATTTATCAAAAGTACAACAGATAAATTGTACATATTCATAAAATACTACACAGCAATAAAAAAAGAACAAATGACTGAATCATGCAACATCATGAGGGACTCTTTAAAGCATATTAAGCAAACTGAACTAGACATAAGAGAATATACTATAGGCTTCCATTCCTATAAAAACAAAACTAATTTATGGTATTAAAAGTCAAGACAGGGACGCCTGGGTGGCTCAGCCAGTTGGGCATCCCAACTCTTTTGGGTCAGGTCATGATCTTGGTTTGTTAGATCAATCTCCACATTGGGCTCTGCACTGACATCAGAGCCTGCTTGGGATTCTCTCTCTCCCTCTCTCTGCCTTTCTCTCTCTCTCTCTCTCTCTCTCTCTCTCTCAAAATAAATAAATAAACATTTAAAATAATAAATTAAAGTCAACATAACAGTTATCCTCATGGTAGGGGGATGTGCCTGGAGAAAACATGAAGGGAACTTCTGGGCAACTAGTGATGTTCTATTTATGATCTTGGTAATATTACACAGAAGTGATCAGTATGTGAAAATTCATCAAGCTGTACACTTCGGATTACTGTAATATGATGATATTCTTCAATCTAATGCTTACTCACAAAACGAGAGAGAGACACTTGAGACAAAGCAACCAAATATAATGTGTGAATCTTGTTTGGATACTGACTTAAACAAATTGTCTATAAAAAGACCTTTATAGAGCAATCAAGCAAATCTGAACACAGACCAGGTATTAGGTGATATTAAGGAATTATTATTTATTTTTCATAGTGATGATGCTATTGTGATTATATTTTTTTTTATTAATGATTATACCTAGATTTCAATTTTTTTACTCTTATTTTTCACTCTTTTTTTTTTTATTAAGTAGGCTTCATGCCCAGCATGAAGCCCAACATAAGGCTTAAACTCACAACCCTGAGATCAAGACCTGAGCTGAGATCAAGAGTTGGACATTTAACCAACTAAGCCACTCAGGTGCCCAGCGATTATATATATTTTTAAAAGACAGTTCATCTCCCAGAAATACATACTAAAGTACTTACAGATGAAATGATACAATTTAAACTATACTGAGGGGTAGGGAGAAAATGGGAGGTGACCTAGATAAAACAAGACTGCTTTATGTTGGTAGTTGTTGAAGCTGGATGATCGGTACATGGGAGTTCATTATACTAATGTCTCTAGTTTTATAAATGTTTAAAATCTTTCACAATAGATTTATAAATTTGAATTTCAAATACATGCTGTTTACCCTTGGTATGATCCATCATATAGTGCTAATTCATAACAATACATCCTATTTGAATCATTATGAATTATATTTATATAACATTTATAAATATTTTAGCAAAATCATTAACAACTAATGTAACAAAAAATTAACATCATAGGCTACAGACTATAAAAATCATAAGTTAATATGTATTTTATGACACTATTAAAAATTCTATATGTGGAATACAAATTAGTTTTAAAACTTTTCATATATTATCATGCAAAAAATATTGCTAAATATAAAAACATATAGGATAAAATCTTCTAAGCTATTTTGAGATAAAAAAAATTTAAGTCTAATTGACTTGGAAGTACAATTGTACATTTGTAATTTAACTGTTTAATAGAAAAACAAAAAGAAAGTATTTTACAAGTGATTTGTTCAAGCTGCATAATACACATTACAATGTTGCTTTAAAGAAAAATAAAAAGTTTTGAGTTATTGTCAATAATGACCAAATTTAACCCTAAAGATCCAGTAGTTTATACTGCTCATAATAGAAATAATATTATTTTCCTTATTCTCAATAAAAGATATTACAGATAAAGAGAATGCAAAAATGGAGGATGAGAAGACAATGAGTTTAGGTCATGAGATTTACTAAGAGCACAATGCTGTAAATGAATGTAGAGTTTCTCGACCCAAAGAGCTATTCGATCCTGTTTAACCTAATCCAGCCCATATAACAAAGGCCCACTAGAGTTCATCCATACAAAACCGCAATTGTAAGAATTTATCATGGTTTATGTTTTAAGAAGCAATATGCTAAAGGGCATGAGATGGGATAATAATTAATAACCAGTGAAAAGCCTGCTCCACTGTCTACAGATAAATATATTGTTTCTTCTGTATTTTAGTCAATTCTTTCCTTTCTGCTGTAGGTTTCTAATTGGTTTAGGAGAGTTGTTCTCCTAAGAGTTTTTTGGTTTTGTTTTGTTTTTTACTTTTTAATCTCCATTACCTATTTCAGCCATCCCCCCACTCACCTCCCTTCTGGTAACCACCTGTTTGTTTCCCTGGTTAACAGTCTGTTTCTTGGTCTGTCTCTCTTTTTTTTTTTTCCTTTGCTCATTTGTTTTGTTTCTTAAATTCCATATACAAGATAGATCATATTGTATTTGTCTTTCTCTGACTGACTTATTTCACTTAGCATTATACTCTCTAGCTCCATCAATGCTGTGGCAAATGGTAAGATTTCATTATTTTTTGTGATTGAATAATATTCCATTGTATATATACACACACCACATCTTTTTTACCATTCATCTATTGATGGACCCTTGGGCTGCTTCCATAGTTTGGCTATTGTAAATAATGCTGCTATAAACATTCAGGTGTGTGTATGCCTTTGAATTAGTGTTTTTGTATTTGGGGGTAAATACCCAGTACTGCAATTACTGGATCAAAGGGCCATTCTATTTTTTTATTTTTTGAGGAACCTCCATACTGTTTTCCACAGTCTACATAAGTTTACATTCCTACCAATAGTGCAAGAGGATTCCCTTTTCTCCACATCTTCAGCGACACCTGTCGTTTCTTGTGTAGTTGATTTTAGCCAGTCTGACACATGTGAGGTGTTATCTCATTGTAGTTTTGATTTGCATTTCCCTGATGACTGATGTCAAGCATCGTTTCATGTGTCTGTTGACCATCTGGATGTCTTCTTTGTAGAAATATCTGTTCATGTCCTTTGCCCATTTTTTAATTAGATTATTTGTTCTCTAGGTGTTGAGTTGTATCAGTTCTTTATATATTTTGGATACTAACCCTTTATTGGATATGTCATTTGCAAAAATCTTCTCCAATTCAGTAGGTTGCCTTTTAGTTTTGTTGTTTCCTTTGCTATGAAGAAAAATGTTTGTTTTTATGTAGTCCCAATAGTTTATTTTTGGTTTTATTTCCCTTGTCTTAGGAGATGTATCTAGAAAAATGTTGCTATGGCCAACGTCAGAGAAATTACTGCTTGTGCTCTCTTCAAGGATTTGTATGGCTTCAGGCCTCACGTTTAGGTTTTTAATGCATTGCACTTAGTTTGGTTTATGGGGAGAGAAAGTAAGCCAATTTCATTCTTTTGCATATGGCTGTCCAATTTTCCCAACATAATTTGTTGAAGAGATTATCTGTTTCCCATTGTATATTCATTCCTCCTTTGTTGAAGATTAATTGACCATATAATTGTGAATTTATTTCTGGATTTTCTGTTCTATTGCATTTATCTATGTGTCTAGTTTCATGCCAGTACCATACTGTTTTAATTACTACTGCTTTGTAATATAACTTGAAATCTGGAATTGTGATACCTCCAGTTTTGTTTTGTAGTTCCATACAAACTTTAGGATTGTTTGTTCTAGTTCTATGAAAAATGCTATTGGTACTTAATAGGGATTGCATTAAATCTGTAGATTGCTTTGGGTAGTATAGACACTTTAACAATATTTGTTCTTCTTACCCATGAGCATGAAATGTCTTTCCATTTCTTTGCATCATTTTGAATTTCTTTCACCAATGTTTTATAATTTCCAGAGTAAAATCTTTCACCTCTTTGGTTAAGTCTATTCTGAGATATTGTATTGGTTTGGGTGCAACTGTAAATAGTTTTCTTAATTTACAATTAAGATTGTTTTCTTAATTTCACTAACGGCTGCTTCATAATTAGTGTATAGAAATGCAACAGATTTCTGCACATGATTTTGTATCCTGCGACTTTACTGAATTCATTTATCGGTTCTGGTAGTTTTGTGGTGGAGTATTTAGGATTTTCTACGTCCAGTATCATGTCATCTGCAAATATTGAGAGTTTTACTCCTTCCTTACAATTTGAATGCCTTTTATTTCTTTATGTTGTCTAATTGCTATGACTAGAACTTCCAGTACTATGTTAAATAAAAGTGGTGAGAGTGGACATTCTTGTCTTGTTCCTGACCTTAGAGGAAAAGCTCTCAGTTTTTCACCACTAAGTATGATGTTGGCTGTGAGTTATTCATATAAGGTCTTCATTATGTAGAGCTATGTTCCCTCTACACCTAATTTGCAGAGGGTTTTTATCATGAATGGACGTTGTACTGTCAAATGCTTTTTCTGCATCTAATGAAATGATCATATGGTTTTTATCCTTTCTTTTATTGATGTGAAGTATGACATTATTTTTAAAATATTAAACCACCTTTGTATCCCATGGATAAATCCCAGTTGATTGTGATATATAATTTTTTTAATGTATTGTTGAATCCAGTTTGCTAATATTTCACTGAGGATTTTTGCATCTGTATTCATGAGACATATGGGCCTGTAGTTCGCTTTTTTTGCAGTGTCTTTATCTGGTTTTGGTATAGGGTGACACTGGTCTCACAGAATAAATTTGGAAGTTTTCCTTCTGTTCTCTGGAGTAGTTTGAGAATAGATAATAACTCTTCTTTAAATGTTTGGTAGAATTCGCCTATGAAGCCATCCGGTCATGGACTTTTGATTTGGGGGAGTTGTTGATTACTGATTCACATTGCTGGTAACTGGTCTGTTCAAATTTTCTATTTCCTCCTGCTTTAGCTTTGGTAGCTTATATGTTTTTAAGAGTTTATCCATTTCTTCCAGGTTATCCAATTTGTTGGCATATAGGTTTTCATAATATTCTGTTACAATTGTTTGTGGGTTTTTTTGTTGTTGTTGTTTATTTATTTTGAGAGACAGTGCATATGAGAGCAGGCGAGAGGGAAAGAGAATCCCAAGTAGGCTCCAGACCTCCAGCACAGAGCTCAGCGTGGGGCTTGAACCCACAAACTGTGAGATCATGACCTGAGCCAAAACCAAGAGTTGGATGCTTAGCGAACCAAGCCACCCAGGCAACCCTCTGTTACAAATTGTATTTCTGTGGGTGTTGGTTGTTATTTCTTCTCTTTCATTAGTAATTTTATTTGGGTTCTCTCTCTCTCTTTCACTGTCTCTTTTTTTTTCTTTTTTTATGAGTCTGACTAGAGGTTTACCATTGCTGAGCTTTTCAAAGAATCAGCTCCTGCTTTTATTGATATGTTCTATTGTTTGTTTTATTTGTTTGTTTAGTTTCTGTATCATTTATTTCTGCTCTAAACTGTATTATTATCTCCTTCCTTTTGCTCAGTTGGGGTTTTGTTTGGTTTCTTTGGGTTTTTCTAGCTCCTTTAGGTGTAAAGTGAGGTTGTTTATTTAAGACTTTTCTTGCTTCTTGAGGCCTGTATTACTATAAACTTCCCTCTTAGAACCACTTTGCTGCATCCCCAAGACTTTAGTAACTTGGTTTTTTCATTTACATTTGTTTCCATGTAATTTTTGACTTCTCATTTGGTTTCAGAGTTGACCCATTCATTGTTAGTGTCATGTTATTTAACCTCCATATATTTGTGTTGTGTTCCATGGCTTTTATTTTTTATCAAGGTATAACTGACATACAACATTATATTAGTTTCAGGTATACAATATGATGAATTATTTATATATACTGTAAAATGAGTACCCCAATAAGTCTAATTTCCTCCTGCCACCATATAAAGTTACATAATATGTAATATAATATTGTTGACTATGGTCACCATGCTGTACATCACAACCCCATGACTTACTTATTTTGTGACTGGAAGTTTGTAACTCTTGCCCATCTTCTCCCATTTTGCCCACCCTCCAACTCTCCTCCCCTCTGACAACCACCAATCTATTGTCTGCACTTATAAGTTTTGTTTTGTCTGCTCATCTGTTTTTAGATTCCCATATATAAATGAAATTATATGACATTTGTCTTTCTCTGGCTTATTTCAGTTGGCCTAATATCCACAAGGTCCATCCATGTGCTTACAAATGACAAGATTTCATTCTTTTTTATGGCTGAGTAATATTCCATTGTATATATACACTACATTTTCTTTATCCATTCATCCATTAGTGGACCCTGTGGTTATTTCCGTATCTTGAATATTGTAAATAATGCTGCAATGAACATAAGGGTGCATATATCTTTGATTAGTGTTTTTATTTTCTTTGGATAAATACCCAGAAGTGGATTTATTGGATCATATGGTGGCTCTATTTTTAGTTTTTGTAGAATATCCATAATGTTTTCCATGGTGGCTGTACTGATTTACATTCCCACCAATAGTGTAAGAGGGTTCCCTTTGCCCCACATCCTCGCCAAGACTTGTTACTTTTTTGTCTTTTTGATAATGGCCGTTTTGACAGGTGTGATATACTTCGTAGTGCTTTTGATTTGCATTTCCAATGATTACTGATGCTGAGCACAGTTTCATATGCCCATTGGCCATCTGTATGTCTTCTTTGGAAAAAGATCTATTCAGCTCCTTGCCCATATTTTAATCAGATTTGTGTTGTGTTGTTGATGTTATTTAATTGTAGTTCTTTCTATATTTTGGATATTAACCCTTATTCAGCTGTATGATTCGCAAATATCTTCTCCCATTCAGTAGGTTGTCTTTTCATTTTGTTGATGATTTTCTTCACTGTGCAAAAGCTTTTTAACGTTGTCTCCTTGGTTATTTTTCTTTTATTGCCATTGCCCTTGGAATGAGATCCAAAAAAAATATCACTAAGAGCAATTTCAAGGAGCTTACTGCCTATGTTTTCTTCCAAGAGTTTTATGCCATTTGGTCTTGTAGTCAAGTGTAGTCAAGCTCCATTTTGAGCTTATTTTTGTGTATGGTATAAGATAGTGGTCCAGTTTCATTCTTTTGTATGTGGCTGTTCAGTTTTCCCAGCACCATTTATTGAAGAGACTGTCCTTTCCCCATTGTATATTCTTGTTGTAAGTTAATTGACCATATGTGCACAGGTTTATTTCTGGGCTCTCTATTCTGTTCCATTGATCTGTCTGTTTTTATGCCAATAACATACTGTTTTGATTACTACAGGTTTCTAATATGACTTGAAATCAGGGTGCATGATGCCTCCTCTTTTTGTTCTCAAGACTGTTTTGGCTGGTAGGGATCTTTTGTGATTCCATACAAATTTTAGGATTGTTTGTTCTATTTCTGTGAAAAATCCCATTGGAATTTTGATAGGGTTGTGTTGACTCTATATGTTGTTTTGTGTAATATAGACATTTTGACAATATAATTTTTTCCAATCTATGACCATGGAATTATCTTTCAATTTATTGGTGTCTTCTTTGATTTCTTTCACCAATGTCTTAGTTTTCAGTGTACAAGTCTTTCACATCATTGTTTACATTTATTCCCAGGTATTTAATTCCTTTTGAAGCAAATATAAATGGGACTGTCCTCTAAATTTTTGTTTTCTAATTGTATGCTGTTAGTGTACAAAAGTGCAACAGATATTTTATATGTTGATTTTGTATCCTATAACTTTACTGAATTTATTAGTTCTCACAGGTTTTTGGTGTTGTCTTTGGGGTTTTCTTTATACAAAATCATGTCATCTGCAAATGGTGACAGCTTTACTTCTTTCTTTCCAATTTGGACGCCTTTTCTTTTTCTTGCCTAATTGCTCTGACTCGGACTTCCAATACTATACTGAATAAAAGTGCTAAGAGTGGGCATGATCTTAGGGGGAATTTTTCAACTATCATTGAGTATGATCTTAGCTGTGGGCATGTCATTTATGGCCTTTATTATTATGAGGGACATTCCCTCTATACCTTCTTTGTTGAGTTTTTTTTTTTTAATCATAAATCAATGTTGAATTTTGTCAAATGCTTTTCCTGCATCTATTGAGATGATCATATAATTTTTTATCCTCCATTTTGTTAATGCGGCATATCACATTGATCTGCAGATGTTGAACCATCTTTGCATCCTTGGAATAAATCCCACTTGACCATGGCATATGACTTTTTTAATGTATTGTTGATTTTGGTTTGCTAATATTTTGTTGAGGATTTTTACATCTATGTTCATTTATGTTCATACTGACTTATAATTTTCTTCTTTTATGGTGCCCTTGTCTGATTTTGGTATCAGAGCAATGGTGGCCTTGTAAAATGAGTTTGGAAGTGTTCCCTCCTCTTCAATTTTTTGAGAGAGTTTGAGAAGAATAGGTATTAAATCTTCTTTGAATGTTTGCTAGAATTCACCACTAAAGCTGTCTGGTCCTGGACTTTTAATTGTTGGGAGTTTTTTGATTACTGACTCAATCTCCTTGCTAGTAACTGGTCTATTCAGATTTTCTATTACTTCATGATTTAGTATTATAAGATTATTTCTAGAAATTTATCCATTTCTTCTAATTGTCCAATTTGTTGGTATACAGTTATCATAGTCCCTTATTAGCCTTTGCATTATTTTAGTATCAGTTTTAATGTTCCTTCTTTCATCTGATTCCATTATTTAAGCCTTCTTTTTTTCTTAGTAAATCTAGCTAAAGGTTTATCAACTTTATCTTTTCAAAAAACCAGCTCTTAGTTTTATTGGTCTTTTCTATTGTCTCTTTAGTCTCTATTGCGTTTATTTCTTCTGACTTTTGCTATTGCCTTCCTTCTACTACCTTTGGGCTTAATTTGTTCCTTGTTTTCTAGTTCCTTTAAGTATAAAGTTAGATTATTTATTTGAGATTTTACTTGTTTCCTTTCTAATAGATGCAAATATATTTATTCATTCTATTTTTATAAATGTTTGTTTGGGTTTTTTTTTTAATTTTTTTTCAACGTTTTTATTTATTTTTGGGACAGAGAAAGACAGAGCATGAACGGGGGAGGGGCAGAGAGAGAGGGAGACACAGAATCGGAAACAGGCTCCAGGCTCTGAGCCATCCGCCCAGAGCCTGACACGGGGCTCGAACTCACGGACCGCGAGATCGTGACCTGGCTGAAGTCGGACGCTTAACCGACTGCGCCACCCAGGCGCCCCTGTTTTCGTTTATTTTTGAGAGAGAGAGAGGCAGAGAGAGGGAGGGAGATAATCCCCAGCAGGCTCATCAGTGCAGAGCCTTATGTGGGGCTTGAACTCACAAACTGTGAGATCATGACCTGAGCCAAAAACCAGAGTCAGACACTTAACGGACTGAGCCACACAGGCAGCCAGGCACTTGTTTCTTGAAGTAGGTCTGTAGTATTATGAACTTCCTTGTTAAAACTGCTTTTGCTACATCCCACAGATTTTGGAAAGCTGTATTTTAATTTTCATTTATCTCAAAGTTATTTTTTTCATTTTTTAATTCATCAATTGGTTGTCTGGTGGCATGTTGTCAAATCTCCACATATTTGTAATTTTTCCAGTTTTTTGTGATTGATTTCCAATGTCATACCATTGTGGTCTGAAAAGATGCTTGATAGGGCTTCAATCTTCCAAAATTTATTGAGACTTGTTTTGTGGCTAAACATATCTGTTCTGGAGAATGTTCCACATATACTTAAGAATGTATATTCTGCTGGTTTTTGGTAAAATGTTTTGTATATATCTAAATCCATCTGGTCTAATGTATTTTAAGGCTAATGTTTCCTTATTATTTGTCTGGATGATCTATTCCTTGATGTAAGAGTGATATTAAAGGCCCTTACTATCATTGTCTTATTGTCAATTTCTCTCTGTAGGTCTGTTAATATTGCTTTATACTTTTAGATGCATCTATATTGGGTGCATAAATATTTACAAATGTTGTCTCTTCCTGCTAGATTGACCCTTTTATCATTATGTAATACCCACCTTTTTCTTTTATCACAATCTGGTTTAAGTCTATTTTGTCTAAGTATAGCTACCCCAGCTTACTTTTGGGTTTCCATTCACATAAAACATCTTTTTCCATCTCTTCACTTTCAACCTGTGTGTCATTACATCTAAGGTGAGTCTCTTATAGGCAGCATATAGATGGGTCTTGCTTTTTATCCATTCAGTCACTCCCTATCTTTTGATTGAAGAATTTAGTCCATTTGGGGGGAGGGGTTGCCCTTTTCATCAAACATTTATTAAATGAATAACTGCACACAGCCTGAGCTGTGTATGGGCTGTTAAAGGCTTGAATGCCTAGCTAAAGCCAGAAAAACTGTTGCCGCTTTTTCATGTTCGCAGAGTAGCTACTGTTCATAGTTTGGCCAGTCCTATGGTCTGCAAAAGGGGTAAGCATCCCAGAACAAGATTCTGCTGAACTGGAATGGAGCCAGGGTAAGTGTAGTGAGCCAACCCCTCAAGGCAGTGATCTTACAACCCATTCTTCCTGGTATCCAAACTCTTATGAAGACAGATGGGGAATAGGCTAGGATGGGGCATATAGATGATAGAAAAGAAATCCAGGTCAGGTCATGATCTCATAGTTCGTGACTTGAAGCCCCACAGCATAGAGCCTGCTTCAGATCCTCTGGCCCCCTCTCACTGCCCCTCCTCTGCTCATGCTTTCTCTCTCAAAAATAAACAAACATTTAAAAGAAGAAGGAGGAGGAGAAGAAAAGAAAACCAGAGAGAGGCTGGTGAAGGGAGACAGGAATTGCTACTTATTGACTTAGTTGTGGGTTCTGCAGTAGAGCCCCTTTGGGTTTTAAGAGCCTTTTTCTGCCTCCTTTCTTCTTCCTGCAACTTCTCCTGCTGTCTAAGCTGCCATGACTGTAATCCAGCATCCATTTTCTGTGATAACAGTGCAACTCATCTTGCAAACATCTCCCTTTGGGCTTTTCTTCGAAGCTGGCCTTTTTCATTGGAGGTACAGGGCGGCCATCTGTGTAAGATCAGTCTGGGAACTCTGTAAAGGGTCTGTAACCAGAGGGGTTGGTAGCCAGGCCCTGCCTGGGTGGAGAAAAACAGTTCCGTGAGGATTCAACCGAGCTTCTGGTTCCCCAGTTCCCCCCAGACCAGCACTCACTGGAGTCACCACTGGCCGCCCACCTAACCCACCACACTGCTGTGCAGCCTCCACACACCTAAAGCAGCCATGCTGAGGCAAGAGAGCTAGAAGTGGGTGTCAGTCCATTTATGTTTAAAGTGGTTATAGATGGTATATACTCATTGTCATTTTGTTAACTGTATTCTGGTTGTTTTGTAGTTCTTCTCTGCTCCTTTTTCCTCTTGCTCTCTTCCCTTGTAGTTTGATGCCTTCCTTTAGTGTTTAGATTCCATTCTCACGATCTTTTGTATATCTATCATAGGTTTTTGCTTTGTGTTTTCCTGAGGCTTACATATATTAGCTTATGCACATCCCAGTTTATTTTAAGTTGATAGCAAGTTACGTTTGAATGCATTCTAAAACTGTATTTTCCCCTTCCCACAGTTTATGTTTTTGATGCCACATTTTACATCTTTTAATTTTGTATATCCTTTAACTAATTGTTGTAGTTATACTTATTTTTACTACTTTTGCCTTTTAACCTTCATACTAAAATAAGTGATTAGTCCACTACCCCTAATATATACTTACCTTTACCAGAAAGACTTTTACTTTCATACGTTTTCTTGTTACCAGTTGCCTTTCTTTTTGGCTTAAAGAAGTCCCTTTAACGTGTCTTATAAGCCCAGTTTAGTAGTGATGAACTCGTCCAGTTTTTGCTTGTCTGGAAAACTTTTTCTCTCCTTCAATTCTGAAGGATAATCTTGTCAAGTAGAGTATTCTTGGTTGGAAGTTTTTTGCTTTCAGCACTCCCTTCTGGCCTGCAAAGTTTCTGCTGAAAAACTTGATTAAAGTCTGGGGGCCAGGGGGTCCCTTATACATAACAAGTTGTTTTTCTCCTGCTGCTTTTAAGATTCTCTCTTTAACCTTTGACATAATTATAACGTGTCTTGGTGTGACTCTCTTTGAGTTCATCTCATTCAGAACTCTCTGGGCTTCCTAGATCTGAATGTCTGTTTCTTTCCCCAGATAAGTGAAGCTTTCAGCCATAATTTCTTCAGATAGGTTTTCTATCCCTTTCTCCCTTATCTTATCCTAACAGGACACCTATTATGTGAACATTGTTCCACTTGATGTTGTCCCATAGGCCCCTCAAATTATCTTTTTTTTTTTTCTTTTCTTGCTGCTCTGTTTGAGTGAGTTCTATTGCCCTGGTCCAAGTCACTAATCTTTTCTTCTGCTTCATCTACTCTGCTGTTGAATTCCTGTAGTATATCTTTCAGTTATTATATTCTTCAGTTCCATGTACATTCTTATATTCTCCATCTCTTGGCTGAAGTTCTGTGTTCATCCATTCTTCTCCTGAGATCAGTGAGCATCTTTATGACCATTACTTTGAAGTCTCTATCAGGTAAGTTACTTATCCCTGTTTCTTGTGTGTGGTTTTTTTAAACGTTTATTTATTTTTGAGACAGAGAGACAGAGACAGAGTACAAGCAGGGGAGAAGCAGAGACAGAGTGAGACACAGAATCCAAAGCAGGCTCCAGGCTCCAAGCTGTCAGTACAGAGCCCGATGCAGGGCATGAACTCATGAACCAAACTGTGAGATCATGACCTGAGCCAAAGTCAGGTACTTAACCGACTTAGCCACCCAGGCACGACCTTATCTCTGTTCTGTTAAGGTTTTTTCAGGAGTTTTATCTTCTTCTCTCATTTGGAACATATTTTTTGTTTCCTAATATTTCCTTAACTTTCAGTGCTTGTTCCTATGTATTAGGCAAAAGAGCTATCTCTTCAGTCTTGAAGGAGCGGTCACAGGAAGACTGGGGTATTTCAGTCTGCTATCTGTAAATTGCTCTGGGGGTTTTAGCTTGCCAAGAACTCTGTAATTATTTCAGTTCCATGGATCCCAGAAACGCAAACACCCCTGGCCACAAGAGGCAGGTGTTCAAAGCACTCCCTCTATGGACTGCACACACCTGTCAGCTTTGCTGGGGCCAAGGAAGAGCACCAGGCCAAGGCAATGCTGCCTGCCTACCAATTTTAGCACTGTGGGTTTGTGGGGAGCAAAGGTCAGGGCAAGCTGGCCCAACAGGTTTGGTGGGGCAGAGCCACAGAAGAACACAGATGCAGAGCAAACAACTTTCACAAGGCTGAAGGAAAGTGCTAAAATGGCACCAGCTAGTGCTGGGTGCTAGCAAGATAGACTGCAAAAATGGTGTGCACCAGTGCCTTTAGCCAGAGAGAGAGCTCCAAAAGACCCCTGTCCCTCTGGCAGGCACTTTAAGCTTACCCAGTGAATCTCCTTCACATATGGCCTAGGCACTTCCAACCTGCCATTTTTGTGCTGGGTCCCAGGACAAGTAAGTCTGCGTGTGAGCACTTAAGGGTGAGTTCCAGTCTCCTATAACCCTTGGGTCTCCTTGATGTAAGCCCCATTGGTTTTCAAAGACAGACATCTGGGAGCTCATCTCTCTGGTACAGGTCCCAAGAATTTGGGGTTCCTGATGTGGGGCTCAAACCCCTCACTCCTCAGGAATATGCTGCATATTTGTTAGATCCCTCCCTTTTGTGGGTCACTGAGTCAGGAGTGGGGTTCCTGGTGAAACCAATCTCTGCCTCTCCCACCGGTCTCAATGTGGCCCTGCCATCTTTGTTGTGGAGTTGTTCAGCTAGTCTCCAGGTCTTTTTCAGAGACAGACTTTCTATATATAGTTGTAGATTTGGTGTGTCTTTGGTAGAGTGAGTAGGATATCTATGCCACCATCTTGAACCACCTCTCCGTTCTGTGGGTTTTTTTTGTTTTTTTTTTTTTTTAATTTTTTTTTTTTTCAACGTTTATTTATTTTTGGGACAGAGAGAGACAGAGCATGAACGGGGGAGGGGCAGAGAGAGAGGGAGACACAGAATTGGAAACAGGCTCCAGGCTCCGAGCCATCAGCCCAGAGCCCGACGCGGGGCTCGAACTCACGGACCGCGAGATCGTGACCTGGCTGAAGTCGGACGCTTAACCGACTGTGCCACCCAGGCGCCCCCGTTCTGTGGTTTTTAAATCCTCCTTTCTCTTTCCCACTTTGATTTTCCCTTTCTTCACTAAAATTTGTTTACTCCACTAATAAGACACCTAGGCTATGGTGATCCCTACATTAAAAAGTTCAAAATTTTCAGAAATAGCTAACAATTTTCCAAAATGAGGTCTGTTATTATCTCAACTCTTTTATAAATGGAGTTTCTCACATATTCTCATATAGCATAAATAGCATGGTTTTGTATAGAATAGACTTCACTGTACTCATAAGAAGAATGCCCTGAACAAATTTTACATTTTTCTAGATGACTGCTGATTATGGCAACATGCTACAAATAAAGCTCTGTATAGTAGAGGAAAGAGATCTGAATCAATCATAGTCACAGCAGTGAACTTGAAAGCATCTAAGTCACCTATGAGTGATGTTCATTGTCTCTCAATAAAGAAGTGATAGGCAAGTACCTACAAATGCTGCTAAACAATGTTAAATAGTTTTCCTTTCTACTAAACTGGTGTCTTCTTTTCTCTCCTTTTACGGTTCCTGAATTTCTAGGTTTTTATAGGCAGCCTATCACTCAGAGAATCTTTCCTTTCTTTTTTTCTTAAGTTTTTAAAATAAATTCTACCCCTAATATAGGCTCAAACTCACAATTCCAAGATCAAGAGTTGCATACCCTACCACTGAACCAGTCAGGGCTCCAAATCTTTTCTTTCTGAAGCAAAAATCTTCCAGAAAAGATTCAAAAAGCCAAATAGCTGTTGCTCCACCTTACTTATATTTTGACTAATTATATATGTGGCAAAGCACACTGTTTCCACTCTTAATTTAAAGAGCAAATATTGGTGCCTCAGTCAGTTAAGTGTCCAACTTCAGCTCAGGTCGTGATGTTGCAATTTGTGAGGTCGAGCCCTGCATCAGGCTCTGTGCTGGCAGCTTGGAGCCTGGAGCCTGCTTCAGATTCTACGTCTCTTTCTCTCTCTACCCTTCCCCTGCTCACTCTGTCTCTGTCTCCCAAAAATAAATAAACATTAAAAAAAATTTTTTAGGGGCGCCTGCCTGGGTGGTTCAGTCGGTTAAACGTCTGACTTCAGCTCAGGTCATGATCTCATGGTTCGTGGGTTCAAGTCCCATTTCTGGCTCTGTGCTGACAGCTGGGAGCTTGGAGCCTGCTTCAGACTCTCTCTCTCTCTGCCTCTCCCCTACTTGCACTCTTTTCTCTCTCTCTCTCTCTCAAAAATAAATAAACATTAAAAATAAATAAACATAAAAAAATAAATTAAACATTTAAATAAACTTTAAAATTTTTAATTTTTTTTAATAAATAAAGAGAAAATATTCAAGCTTTCTTTGTCTCTTAAGGAAAATACACATTCCTCATTCTTTTCCTTTACACAATCAAAATACCCTCAACTAATTTTTCTTTTTTTTTTTTTTTAGTGAAGGTTGATAAGTAGGCAGCAGCTCCCTATTCTTTCTCTACAAGATTTCACTCAGTTAACCTTGAATAGGATAACTGTGATCTTAGAAAATGAACCCAAAGTACTTGCCTTTCCAGTCTTCTCCATGCTTCTGTAACTAGAGCTTCAACCAGTAGGTCATGGGTCTCAGTAGCACACCTCAATAAAATCAAGAGAAAATAATTTTCCATACATAAACATTTTTAAAGTATTAAAAACAATCATGCAAGTTAACAATTATAATGCAAAAGTGAACCTCAAGTTATTATACTCTTACACAGTCTTTATTTCTGGTGCATTCCCATTTCAGTATTTTGATTTCTTGATACGGTATAATAAACATCTACATTTTATCCCATGCCTCTCTCATTCTTTTATCTGTTCAATGCCTTCCACTGAACAATGAGAACATTCAACAATACATATTATTTTAAAAGTACACATAACATATATTACTTTTCTCTGATTAGAAAAATATTTTTATAGGAGAGTTTTGTAAAATAAAGAAAAACTTGAATAGGGTACTAAAACTTATTTATAGGTCTGTACTCATAAACAGCCACCATCATTAATCTGTAGCATTTTTGCTCCATTTGTCTTTTCTACACACATACAGAATATACATATTCCTTTTACAGTTTTTTTTTTTAATTTTGTTAAAAGATTTTATTTTTAAGTAATCTCTACATGCAATGTGAGGCTAAAACTCACAACCCCAAGATCAAGAGTCACATGCTCCACTGACTGAGCCAGCCAGGCACCTCACTTTTACACTTTTGTACCCTGCCCTTTTCAGCATTTGCCCATGACACTACATAGTGCTCAAAACAATTTTTAAACGTTGTATATTATTCCATTAAATGAATATAGTATCATTTAAACATTCACCTACTATTAGAATTTTAGTTTTTCAATATTATAAATAATGCTGGCATGAATATCAACGCACAATAATCTTAAATATGTACCCCAGATTTTTTTTTTTTGCATTTTATTTTATTTATTTATTTACACCCAAGTTAGTTTGTATATAATGCAATAATGATTTCAGGAGTAGATTCCACTGATTCATTCCCTCTGTATAATACCCAGTGCTCATCCCAACAAGGGTCTTTCCTAATGCCCCTTACCCATTTAGCCCACCCCTGCACCCCCAACTCTTCCAGCGACCCTCAATTTGTTCTCTGTATTTAAGAGTCTCTTATGTTTTGTCCCTTCCTTGTTTTTATATTATTTTTGCTTCCCTTCCCTTACATTCATCTGTTTTGTATATTAAATTCCACATGTGAATGAAGTCATACGGTATTCATCTTTCTCTGACTAATTTTGCTTAGCTTAATACCCTCTAGTTCCATCCATGTAGTTGCAAATGGCAAGATTTCATTATTTTTGATTGCTGAGTAATACTCCATTGTATACATATTTACCACATCTTCTTTATCCATTCATATCCCAGATTATTTTCTTAGAGATAAACTTTAGAAGCAAAATTATTGGATCCAAGGGTATCTTTATAGTTCTTGATATACATTGTACCATCAGAACATATAAGAGTTCCTCCTCCAGTACAGCTTCATTAACCATGAATACTTTCTATATAACTAAACCACATACACTATATATTGTAGGTATAAAAATATCTTTTTAACCAATTTCAATATCTTTATAGCATTAAGCCTATATTAGTTTGTCTCCCCAAAATCAGAAACTTTCACGTTGAGTCATGAAGCAAAATTGAACTACATACTGCTTTTAAAACCTGAAAACAAAATTATATTTTACTCTTGAATCCTTTCAGAATTAAAATATGACTTAGGAGCAAAACACAGAAATATAGTTTTTAGGTAAATCATCACCAAGCAGCATTCCTCCATCTGCCTAACACACATGAGTCTTGTGAGGTGTTTAACACAATGTTTTGTGGTCTGGAAACTGCCCTCACTCAGAGATTTACAGTATACATTAACATATTAAAGCTTCTGAAGAGTCCTGCAATAAAGACTTGTTGAATTTTATTTTATTCATCGTTTTCCAAGCTGACATGACCACTGAGAAAGCAAAACAGGTATCTTGCCCATTATCATTACATACTCTCTTCATATACCTCAGAGAAAAAACTTTGCAACCACAGAAAGACCACCAAAAAAGGGAAGGCACTTTTCTTTTAGTCTAACACCACTCCCCCAAATAGGTAAAGCCCTAAGCCCCTTTCCTGTATAAGCTGACTTCCTAATAAAAACAACTGTATCTCTGCTTTGTGCAATGCTGACATCTATAGTTACTGATAATCCTCACAGGTTAGCCAATCAAGTGAGAAAACTTATTTTTCCATGAATGAGACTAAGAAACAGACTAATTGCAACTTCTGTGTGTGTGTGTGTGTGTGTGTGTGTGTGTGTTTCCCTTATATACCTGCTGAATATTTTACTTAGAAAATCCAGTTCTTTTGAAGGCTGGATTCCCTTGCAAATAATGTAAAATTTCTTTTCTTTTTTAATGTTTTCCCAGCTTTATTGAGCTATGACTAACAAGTAAAAATTGTATATATTTAGGTTGCACAACAGGATGTTTGATATACATATATATTGTTAAATGATTACCACAAAGAATATCCTCTAAACATCTTAAAAATATTCAATGATCAGGAATACTATTTATAGGGGGAAAAAAAAAACCACACTGTTTTTCATTTTAAAGAGATTTTTAGAAAACTGATATATAATTATAAACTATAATCATTTCTATAAAAAGTAAAAGTACATTACTTACTGTTGTGTGAGGTACAACACATTCACCAGGGTATCATCATTCATGAATTCCGTTTGACTTGTAGCTAAATTATGAAGAGTAATAAACTGGGGATGGTCTCTGACACACTCAACATTTTTTAAAAAGCTGGTCTTCTGCTTTTGAAACTGCCAAAGTATATTAAATGCACATTCCACCTGCTTTTCTGAAAGTATGGCTTTGCTTTTTTGAATAAGATCAAAGATTTGCCCTTCATTTGTACACTTAACCATTTCGGTAATTAGTGGTTTACAACTGCAGGATCGAAACTGAAACGCTCTCCAGGAAAATGGACAAACAGCTCTTAGGCGAAGCATATTTACAAACAATAAGTCTTTTTTTAAAAAGCTATTTTTTCATTTATGTCACAAATTTTCTTAGGTAGGAAAACTATTTGCAACAAGTAGTCAGGTGTAATATCCTGGTAAAAAGGTAACTATTTCTCCTTCATGTATTTTGCTTCCATTATGATAACTCCAAATCCCATTCCAAAATGCAGCTTCTGTAAAAGGATTGGTTTGACATGGATTAATACCAAATTAGTTCCAAAATTTAAATTAAAGTTACAAGCTTTTTCTGCATTAACTCTAGTTAAGACTTTGTTCCTAGTCTGAAGCAAACAGCAGGATTTGGTCCAAAATTAAGTGTCCGGGAAAAGGGGCTTCTTTCTGCACTCCATTTAAAAAATGTTTGTTAAATTTTACATAGTTTTCAAATTTGACGACAGAAGCAGAAGGGAAAAAAAATCCTACACTCAGAACCATCTTTTTAAACCAAAAGATTCAGGGTGCCTGGGTGGCCCAGTTGGTTGAGTGGTCAACTTTGGCTTCAGGTCATGATCTCAGGGTTTGTGGGTTTGAGTCTCACACTGTCAGCGCAGAGCCTGCTTTAGATCCAGTCTCCCTCTCTCTCTGCCCCTTCACCCCTCTAAAAATAAATAAACATTTAAAAATAAATAAATAAATAAATAAATAAATAAATGGCTCAAACTGTTTGGAATAAATATGTCACCTTCAATATTTTTACAAGGAACAGCCATTAATTCAGAGTCATAACATTTTATTTTATTTATTTATTTTAAATGTTTATTCATCTTTGAGAGAGAAAGAGTATAAGCAAGAGAGGGGCAATGTGGGCGGGGGAGCAGACAGAAGATCTGAATCTGAAGCCGGCTCTGCACTGACAACAGTGAGCCTGACGCAGGGCTGGAACTCACCATCCACGAGATGGTGACTTGAGCTGAAGTCTGACACTGAACCGACTGAGCCATCAAGGCGCATCCAGAACTACAAAAAAATTTTTTTTTCATTTTTTGGAAGGATAGTCTCTGGTATATTTACTTTCAGGATAATTGCTCCTTTCCTCTAGAACCTTAAAAGAACTCAAAGGGTTTGGTCTCTACTGACCTCAGATCAGTTTGAACCAAAAAGCAAGATGATTAAAGCTCCAATCAAGAACTAAGAAATCAAGTAATGTATCAAGACATGGTGAAGCAATATAAGAACCAAAGATAATTATGAAAAAGGATAATTTGTTTTAGAAATATACTGTAAATGTTTTTATTTCTAATTGAGAAAGAACATTTACAAAATCTGGGACTAAAACCATAGCATTTAACATTTCTGCAACATTTCATAAAGGACTTTTAAAATATATCATCCTATTAAATTTTCTCAATTAACCTGTCAGGTAGATATCATTTGCATTTTACAGATAAGGAAAGCTATTTGCAAAAAGGTTAAAAATCTACTCTAACTTGTGAAGCTGAGACAATCACTCTGTTCTTTGAATTCTTTCAACTTGGAACACCTCCTTACGTCAACAAACAAATACTAAAAGATTGCCTCAGAGTCTTGTCTATGGCTATGCTGTCTGTTCACAAGAAAAAACAAAAACAAGATAGAATTGGTATTTTATGATCATCAGTACAGCATCCTGGCCCACGCCAACCTGGGTCATACACATACACAAATAACCCTGTACAGACCAAAGGTATCTTCAAGATTCTCCCGCCTACCCACAACTGAAAATGGAAGCAGCTCAATGATTAGAATATAAAGGTGTCAAGTCCCCAGCTCTGCTCCCAGATAAATGACCTTGGGAAGTCACTTAACAAAAGGAGGGGCCTTAAGACGATGAGAGTAGGGGCCTGTACAAATGACAAGCATCCTCCACGCCGGGCTCACAGTAACACAGAACGAAAGAAAGTGATCTTCCGCATCCCCGCCTAGGAGTGGGCTCACCCCTGCCCTCCTCTGAGCACTGGAAAATCCAATACCGGAAGGAAGCCTCTGTTCTCAGCCGAACCCTGCATCTCGGGCCCGAAAACATGCTGGGTGGAAGAAAACCTGCCGTAGCTACCCAGCCCTGACTTGCAGGTTAAGTTCTTCCCTTAACAACCTCCAACTTTTCTGGAGGATCCCGGGGAAGGCTGCTTACAACGGCTTAGAAGCCAAAGCTATTCCTGGTCCCCAACAAGAAACGCAACAGGCTTGATTGTGTCATTCCCGCCCACGGTCTCCCATATCACATAGTTTTCCTCGAAAGACATCACCTCTCCTCTGACGGTGCCAGTCCCCAAACCAGGAAAAAATGCCGGGACATCGCAGCGTGCTCAGCGGAAGGCACCTACTACATGCCCCAGAGGACGTAGCGGCGAGGCCAATGGAATGGACGTCGCTTACGCATTCACGAGGAATTCTGGTCATTGTAGTTCCACATTGAGAGACTGGGACGACACATCTTAAACTATAGAAGTTATGGGTCCTTTAGGTCAGTGTTCCTCAATCCAAGTTAAGGTTTTACCCCAGTCCATGGAAGACAGATTTTTTTTATAACATATAATAAAATATTATTATTTAGAAAATGAAATTTGAAATGGTAAACATGGAAAAAACACATGTGGATTTTTGTTTCTTACTATATTCAGCATATATGAAATAACTGTCAAGTGGCTACAAAATAAACCCTTACTCTCAGTTTCTGCCCCTGTGACATGGTGAGGCCAGTCTTTGGACCACACTTTTGTTTTTAATAACTTTATTGAGAAATAATTTACACACTATGCAATTTACCCATTTAGTGTACAATTCAATACTTTTCTTAATTTAGGGTTGTGGAGCACCACCACAATTTATCTTAAAATAGTTTCGTAAGTCCAAAAAGAAACTGGGTAACCAATAGCAATCACTTCCTATCCCCCACCCCCAACACCCTAAGCAACTGCTAATGGCAGAACACACTTTGAGTTGCACTGGTTTAGGTTGTTTGGAACCAGATCAACTGATAACAAATTCGAAGACTGAGGTGTTCTTAACGCACAGAGTAGAAAGAGTTTCAGAACAAACGTCAGAAAAAACATAGGGATGAAACTGGGCATAACCTGTACCAATGCCCTTCAGTCAAAGACCTATAGTTAAAGTTGGGATTACTGACCAGTTGCAATGAAGCAGAACACACATCCCAAGGGGTGTCAAATTAAAAAGGTGTTAAAAAGAAAGTATTCATCCCTGTGTTAAGTGATTTTGGCAAGGCTTAATGGAGCTTTTCTCTGGACTGGATGCTGTGAGGAAGCAGGAATAATTCTATTATTGGGTATCTTAATAAACTTTATCCATAGGGCAGGAAGAATGAACTTAAAGCTGTGCTTGACAAAGAGGGAGCAGTCACTCATAATAGCCAGGATACGTAGATGTTTGGTCATTTTTTGTGATTTGGAGTATGTTCTTATTTGTTCTCAGTTCTGATATGATTATGTAATGGCCTTGTTTTTGTCTTGATCCATCATAGCCATACATTGGCCTTGTCTCATGTTGGTGTTCTGTGTAATTGTTCAACAGACTATGAAGGCTGAGCTATGAGGGCCAGACCAGCTCCTGGCAACAATAAGGCCTAAATGATAGTGTCAGGACAGTTAGTTCACTGTTGGAATGTGTTTGTCTCCTTCTCACGTTTGTGGAATTATAAGGAGACTGGCCTAAGAAACAAATACCTGAAGCTTGCCTTTCTCTGGTATCTTGTTTATATAAGGAAAGGAAACATTTTATTTAGTCACTGTTAGCAACTTTTTTCCTTACTTGCAGTCTAGGGCATTCATAAAATATATATTTATGTATAAATCAAACCTGAGAACAAAATCAAGGTAATAATTTAAGTCCACAGTCACAAAATTGTATTGTAGCTAATGATTTAAATCATGAAGAAGCATCTTTTACAAGAGCTAACAAGTGGTTAACAAAGGGTGGCTCTTAATTTCCTCCTAGCAAATGTCAATGCCCTTCAGCCAAAAATCACAAGAAGCCTGTAGTTGAGGTTTATTACTTGTTGCAGCTAGCAAAAATGCATACAGCAGGGAGTCATTTAGCTGCGCAGTAAAAGAGTATTAGAAAGAACCTATTAGAGGATTCTTTGGTTGGGTAATTTTGGGGAGGGTCTACAGAAGGAAAGGTTCACTCTATCTTGGGTGCCATTAGGAAGTTGGGCAAGTCTATGATTGGGCATCTAATACATCTTAACTATAAAGAAGGCAGACTAAAGTGGGGCTAAAGCTAAAATTGGTAAAGTAGCATTCACTCATTTAATGAGAGAGAAATCTTTGGTATTTTCTGTGGCACAGTGACCTTGTCTGATGTCAATGTTCTGTGAGATTGTTTATGTCCAACAGGAGGACAATATGCTTTGAGTTGTGTCAGATTAGTTTCAAATAACACTGAGGCTTCACAATGAGCATTAGGTCAGTTTCTCCAACATCAGAGCATCAGAGACTTTTGTTTGTTTATTTTTGTGTTTTTTTTTTCTCCCTCACCAAGTAATTTGAATGCTTTTTCTCCTGGAATAATTCTGCCAGTATATATATTAAAAAAGTGTTTATTGGATATAACACCAAAAGCACAGGCAAGAAGAGAAAAAACTAAATAAATTGAACTTCATCAAAATTTAAGACTTTGGTGCATCAAAGAACACTATCAACAGAGTGAAAAGGCAACTCACAGAATGGGAGAAAATATTTGCAAATGATATGTCTGATAAGGGATTAATATCCAGACTTTTGAAGAACTCCTCTAAATTAGTGACAAAAAATGTTTTTTCAATGGGCAAAAGACTTGAATAGACATTCCTCCATGGTCACATGAAAAAAAATGTTCAGCATCACTAATCATTAGGGAAATACAAATCAAACTACAATGAGAGACCACTTCATACCCAATAGGTTAGCTATTATCAAAAAAACAGAAAATAACAAATGTTGGCAAGGATGTGGAGACACTGCACCCTTGTGTATTACTTACTGGTGAGAATGTGAAATGGTGCAGCTGCTGTGGAAAACAGTATGGTGGTTCCTCAAAAAACTAAATAGAATTATCATGTAATCTAGTAATTCTACTTCTGGATATATACTCAAAAGAATTGAAAGCAGGAACTTGAGCAGTTATTTGTACAGCACTGTTCATAGCAGCATTATTTATAACAGCCAAAATATGGAAGCAACCCAAGTGTCCATCAACAGATAAATAAAGAAAATATCATATACACATACAATGGGATTTTATTCAGCGTTAAAAAGAAAGGAAATTCTGACACATGCTACGACATGGATGAACCTTGAAGACCCTATGCTAAATGACATAGGCCAGACACAAAAGAACAAATATTGTATGATTCCATTTATATGAGGTACTTAGAGTAGTCAAATTCATAGAAACAGAAAGCAGAATAGTGGTTGCCCGGGGATAGGGGGAAAGGGCAATGAAGAGTTGTATAGAGCTACAGTTTTGCAAGACAAAGAGTTCTGAAGATTGGTTGCACAATGTGAATGTGGTTAACACAACTGAACAATACACTTAAAAACGCTTAAGATTGTAAATTTTATGTTATGTGTATTTTACTACACATTTTAAGTTTAAAAAAAAAAACCTTAAGTTTTTTTATTTATTTAAGTAATCTCTACCCAACCCCCCCAACTAGGGGCTCAAACTCACAACTCCAAGATCAAGAATCACATGTTTCTCTGTCTGAGCCATTCAGGAGCCCTTAATTTACCACAATTTTTAAAAAGGTATTCAATTAAAAAGGGAAGGGCAACCTCACTGGTAGTCAGGAAATTAAAAAATAAAATGATACCATTTTTTCACCCATTAAATTGGAAAAGATTGAAAACAATTTTCATCAGGGTAAACAGACATTTTCATTCAACCTTCAAGTATTACAACCTTTCAGGATACTTATCTGGTACTATATGCCACATTGAAAACTATATGTGTCCTGAGATGCACTTCTGGCCATCTTTCCTGCAGCTTTATAAGCATCAATATTCTAAGGATATAAGGATATATGTAAAAGGATGTTTATTACAATATTGTTTGTCTTAACCCAAACTTGCAACAACTGAAATGTCTAATAGGAGAATGGCTGGATAAATTATGGTATATCTATACTATGGAAGGTTAAATAGATATCAGAAAAAATGTTCATAATATATTTCATGCAAACAAAAGCAATTTAATGTAATATGTGTGATGGAATCTTTTTTTGAGAGACAGAGAAAGAGAGAGAATGCACACATGTGAGTGGGAGAGGGGCAGATGGAGAGGGAGAGAGTGAATCCTTTTTTTTTCTTAATTTTTTTTCATGTTTATTTTTGAGAGAGAGAGAAACAGAGTGTGAGTGGGGGAGGGGCAGAGAGAGAGAGGGAGACACAGAATCTGAAGCAGGCTCCAAGCTCTGAGCTGTCAGCACAGAGCCGGACATGGGGCTCAAACTCACAGACCGCAAGATCATGACCTGAGCCAAAGTTGGATGCTTAACCAACCCAGGTGCCCCGAGAGACACAGAGAATGAGAGAGAGAGAGAGAGAGAGAGAGAGAGAGAGAGAGAGAGAGAGAGAGAATCTTAAGCAGGCTCCATGCTCAGCATGGAGCCCAATTCAGGGCTTGCTCTCACACCCTGAGATCATGACTTGAGCCAAAATCAAGAGTTGACACTTAACTGACTGAGCCACCTAAGAGTCCCTGGGATCTCATCTTTGTTGAAAGAAGGGAGAGAAAGTTCTTAAGTTAATACAGGAATAGAAAAGAAAATCACTGGATACTTCAAGGGAAAAGAATTAGAAAGGATTAGGGGCAATTATTTTTAAATCTCTATAGAATGTTCAAAATTTTACAATAACTTTTATTACTGTGAAATATATGTGACAACAAGCATGCTTCTTTTAAACAATATAATCAAATTGCTCACAGTTTTTAAAATTAATTAATTAATTTAGAGAGAGAGAGAGAGAGAGCAGGGGAGGGGCAGAAAGAGGGAGAGACAATCCCAAGGAGGCTTTGCAATATCAGCAGAGAGCCTGATGTACAGCAAAACCTCACAAACCATGAGATCATGACCTGAGCCAAAATCAAGAGTCAGATGCTTTACTCACTGAGGCACCCAGGTACCCCAACAAGCATGCGTTTTTAAAAAGTCTAACATATTATTGGTGATATAGAAGAAAATTAGAACAATTAATTTGTTGTTTTTCTATGGATAGAAACAAAAAATTTCATTATTGTAAAATAAGGCAAGTTGAGGCACCTGGCTGGCTCAGTCAGTGGAGCATGTGACTCTTGAGCTTGGGGTGGTAAGTTTGAGCCCCACGTTGGGTATAGACATTGTTTAAAAATAAAATCTTTTTAAAAATTAAAAAAATAAATAATGGTAAATTAATTGTAGTAGCCAAGCCCACCAACTTCCCTTCTTTTGGTATCAGACTCTATTCCTCACACTACAAAGACTGAAATGATGTAGGCTAAGCCAAATCTCGTAATTCACACCCATGTCCTAGTAGATGGGTAATGCTATCTGCTGTGATAAATAAAGCCAAATGTCAGTGGTTTAACACATATAGTTTGACTTCTCAACCATATCACATTCCAATGTGAATATCCCTGGTCAGTGGAGGACTTTTCTCTATTCAGAGATTCAGGGAGCTATGCTTCTTTTATAATCTCCCAGGGCCTCAAAACTCTCTGAATCTAGCTGACATAAATAGGAAGAAAGGACATGGAGAAGATATAGTACTTTTGGAAACATCTTGGCCTAGATGTAACATACATAATTTTCACTTACTTTCCACTGATGAAAAGTATTCACATATCTTTACTCAGATGTAAGAGGACAGCTAAAAAAATAAAATAAAAAGTAGGCACGTCAGACATTTCCCAGTGTCACATCCCTCACTATGTAACTGCAAGTACAAATTTTGGGGTCTGTCACTGTAATGCTAATCAAAGACTTCCCTGGCATTTTATAATTGGAGCTGGCAAGGACTTAGATGATTAAGATGTGAGGTAACTTCTTCAGGCTAGAGAATGAAGCCAAAACACAGGTAAGTCAAATAAGACAAGAGACAAGTTCCATGATATTCCATCTATTCTTTCTTCTCTGTATTAGTTATCCATTGCTGCTGTAATAAATCTCCCAAAACTTGGTGACTTAAAACAACATTTATCATCCCACAGTTTCTGTGGGTCAGAAATTCAAAAGTAGCTTAGTTGAGTGGTTCTGGCTCACAGTTTCTTACATGATTTAAGTCAGATATCAACAAGGACTACAGTCATCTGAAGTCTTGACTGACTGACTGAAGTCTTGATTGCTTCCATAGGGCTCACTCACATGGCTGCTGGCAAGAGACTTCAGTTCCTCTCTGACTCTTGCCGGGAAGCCAGTTTCTTGCCACAGAGGCCTCTCCATTTGTCTGCTTGAGCATCTTCATGACATGGCAGTTGATTTCCCCTTGAATGAGTGATCCAAGAGACACAGCAAAGAGGAAATCAAAATGCCTTTTATGACCTGGTCTCCAAAATCACACTGTCACTCTGCCTTTTACTATTCATTAAAAGATAGTCACATTAGAGAATTTATAGACATATTTTAAAACCACCACACTGTGCAGCAGTTTTGTTTCACAAAGCAATACATTCCCAATTTTACCTAAGCTAGCTGAAGCTGGTTTTCTTTTATTTGCAAAAGAGAGTGCTCAACAATACTGGAATCATAAGGCATATACAGTAAGTATTATTGGGGTGCTTGGGTGGCTCAGTCGGTCAAGTGTCCGACTTTGGCTCAGGTCATGATCTCACAGTTTATGAGTTCGAGCCCTGCATCAGGCTCTGTGCTGACAGCTCAGATCCTGGAGCCCTGCTTCAGATTCTGTGTCCCCCTCTCTGTCTGCCCCTCCCCCGAGTGTGTTTTCTCTCTCTCTCTCTCTCTCTCTCTCTCTCTCTCTCTCAAAAATAAACAAACATTAAAAAAATAATAATAAAATAAAATCTTAAATAAAAGAATATTGTACAACCATTTCAGAAAACTCTTTGGCAGTATCTTCCAAAACTTATCCTATCCATACCCTAAGATCGAGCAATTCCATTCCTGGATATATTTCCAACATATATATGAAATATATGCTCGATATACTAGATACAAGAAAGTTCATAGAAACTTTATTCATAATTGCTAAAACCTGAAAACACAAATACCCATGTAAAGTAGAAGAGATAAATAAATTGTGCAATACCCATTGGGATGGTTAATTTTGTGCCAACCTGATTGGGCCAAAGGCTACCTTGATTAAACATTTAATTACAGGTGTTATCTGCTAGGATGTTTCTGGATGAGATTAGCATTTGAATTGGTGAACTGCTGCTCTCCTGCAATAAACACAATGCCTTAAAGCAGGGGCAGATGCAGAGGGAGGTTGTCCTCTTAGTTTCACAGCTATTAAAATTGGTCAAGACCCTTAAATGTACCACTTGCCCAACTGTAGCTGATAATTTACCTAACCTAAATGAGTGAAAAATGTAAATGATCGTAACTTACCCTTCTTTCTATACATTAACAAAATCTAAGTCCCTTTAGCTAGCTCCTTTTAAAACTCACTCACCCCATGTTCCCACAGGGATTGCCACCAGCCCTTCCCCCCAAATACCAGAGGCATTGCTTTTCAACCTAATCTAGGGACGCTTGCCTCTGAAAATAATTTTTAAAACAATATATGTCCTATTTTCTTTTTTTTTTTAATGTTTTTATTTATTTTTGAGACAGAGAGAGACAGAGCATGAGCAGGGGAGGGGCAAAGAGTGAGGGAGACACAGAATCTGAAGCAGGCTCCAGGCAGGCTCCAGGCTCCGAGCTGTCACCCCAGAGCCTGACCGGGGGGGGGTCGAACTCACAGAATGTGAGATCATGACCTGAGCCGAAGTCGGACGCTTAACCGACTGAGCCACCCAGGCGCCCCAATATATGTCCTATTTTCCTAGACAGTCCTGGATTTGGAGTTAAAGATTTGCTTCGGCATTTAGGAACAGTATGTTTGGGGAGGAAGCACTTATCCTCCCTGAGCCTCGATTTCCTTATCTGTAAAACAAGCATTAATAACCTATAACATGGTGTTGCTGTGAGAACTTAAAAAAAGAACATCGGGGCGCCTGGGTGGCGCAGTCGGTTAAGCGTCCGACTTCAGCCAGGTCACGATCTCGCGGTCCGGGAGTTCGAGCCCCGCATCAGGCTCTGGGCTGATGGCTCAGAGCCTGGAGCCTGTTTCCGATTCTGTGTCTCCCTCTCTCTCTGCCCCTCCCCCGTTCATGCTCTGTCTCTCTCTGTCCCAAAAATAAATAAACGTTGAAAAAAAAAAATTTAAAAAAAAAAAAAAAAAAAAAAAAAAAAAAGAACATCAATGCCCTATGTAATTTCCTTTATTCCTCAGCTAGAGCTTTGTTCGTTTCTGTTTTTTTTTTTTTTTCTTCAACTTGTGTCATAGTGTTAACTGGAAGCTGAAGTAGAATCTCCCCAAAGACTGGGCTTACTTCCCAATACTCTTGACAGAGGATGAATGTTTACTAGATGAAGCATTTCATTTCACGAAGGACATGGCAATCTGACGGTTACAAACATTCCCAACCAACTCACACGACAAAGATTAAGTTACCTATGAACTAGGTATTTGACAGGAACCAACATCCTAGAATTACCAGGGAGGGCCTACGTGACGCAAGCAAAGAGAACACCAGGAGATGCGGCCAACCAACGGTGACGTACTTCCGGCGCGACGCTTTCTCTCCACGCCAGGACTGGATTGTGGGGGAGGGAGGCGGTTAGTGGGCTTTAGCGCCTTTTCTGGCGGCGGTAGATTTGAAGCGCTTTTAAAGGACCGGACCCGAGAACTGAAGACTACTGGAGCAGGTAGGTGGCGCGAGGCCCGTATTTTTTCGGTGGCGTCCTATGCAGCAGTCCCGGCGTACGAGAGCGGGAAGGGCCCGAGGAGAGGGGCGGAGCCGACGCGTTAGGCCCCGGCGAGTCAACTACCTTCCCCTCGAGGTATCTGGGCTATCTGGTTCCTGAACTAGTCCCCCAAGAACCGTGGCGCTGGCTCCGCAGCTGTTGCAGCTGGACCAGGCGTCCAGCCGTGCCTCCGGGGCCTGGGAAACGGTCCTCCCCCTGCTAGCCCCCGCCCTCTCCACTTGGGCGCACACCTCCCTCCCTGACGCATTTTGCCGCACAAGCTGTAATATGGCGGCAGCAACGGCGGCCTGAACTCTAGGGAACGAGGGTGATTTTTTGATGCTTCAAAATCGTAAGTCTGATCGCTAATGCGGGGTAGGTGGGAGGTTTGGTGGGGAAGGGGTAACCTGATGTCCTGTCAGGTTAGGATTGGAGAGTGGCGGGCGAGGAACCTGGATCACAGGGGTTAAGATTAGACTGAAAACAGGCTTTCCTCCACTCCGACCTTTTCGTCTTACGGACGGCGGCTGTCGTGCATACTTAAGTGATACAGGCCTCTTAGTTAAGCATTTTACTTAAACTGAAATCCAGGCTCTTCGCTTTTCATCCCAGGGCTGTCTAAAGTTCGCCCACGTTTCCAAGGACCTGTGAGCAGCGCAGGCATTTTAGGAGAAGATAATTACTCTTTAGGAGGAATGCGATGCCTTCAGAGCTCCATATGCCTTGGGGGAAGTGTGCGAATTTGGCTCATCTTTAGTCTTTTAAGGAGCTAAGTCGAGCTCTGCGGGAATGGAGAACTCTCAGTCATTTTGGAAATGTTGTAAAAGCACCATTTTGTGCATTAATCTAATTTATTCTCACACCAGTACTTTCTGTTCAGAACCAAGCTTTTGCAGTAGTGATGACAAATACGTCCAAGAAACAAATGTTTTGGACGTTTGGGGGTCCGTTAACTTTCAGTGGCTAAAACCACATGGAGCGGAAAGCATGTGTGCGTGTGTCCGTACGTAGTCCCATTTGGGAAAGAAGAAAAAAAAAAACGCCAGTAATTTGCGGGTTCGTAAAGATGATGGGTGAAGGGGTGGGTGTGTGAACGTTTTTGAAATAGTGCTCTAAAATTCAGAAAAAGCACAGATATCTAGAATGGCTGCTTTTCTCATAATATTTTTTCTTGGTACCCGAAAAGTTACGGTTCTAGCATTTCCCCCCTTGTTATGTTAACCATTTTAGATGGGATTCTTTTATTATTTTTTTTAAATTTTGTCTTTGTTTATTTTTGAAGGAGAGAGACAGTTTGAGTGGGGGAGGGGCAGAGAGAGAGAGAGACAGGTAGAGGTAGACACAGAATCTGAAGCAGGCTCCAGGCTCTGAGCTGTCAGCACAGAGCCCGAAGGGGGCTCGAACTCATAAATCTTGAGATCCTGACCTGAGCCTAAGTCGGCGCTCAACTGACTGAGCCACCCAGGCGCCCCTAGATGGGATTATTTCTGTCTTAATCAGTTCATTTTTACATCGTTTGACGTTTTCTTTTTTATTCAGGATTATAGGTGCCCTGAAATCCTAATGGGTCTTGTAGTAGGATTCTGCGGGGTTGTTTTGTTTTGTTTTGGGGTTGTTGTTTTTTTTTTTTTTTAACTGTGTTTGCTTTTTAAGGTTTTTTTTGTCTTTGCAGGCTGTTGTCAGGGTTGCCTCCCCCTGCTGTCAGGAGTGTACAAGTATGCAAGCTTCCTAGGTTAGAAAATTTGAATTTGTTTCTGGCTCAACCATCTTTCTGAACCTCAGTTTCTTCATCTGTAAAATACTTTGATTTCAGGCTTTCATCAGCTGTGGGCTTCAAAAATAAATAATCAGATTTGTTAAAATTCTGTGTAAAATTGGCTTTCAGTAATAACTCAGTGGTTCTATGAGTGATACATTTATTGTGACTTTTTAAAGATCTTTCATTTTTGGTACTTGTTATTGTGGTCTTGCAGTGTCAGTGGTCTCTGGGTAAGGTTTTTGTCCTTTTGATACTTTGCGTATTTTATTTTATTTTTTGTTATTTTTTTTTAATATTTATTTATTTTGAGGGATGGGACACAGCACGAGTTGGGGAGGGGCAGAGAGATAGGTGAGAGAGAATCCCAGGCAGGCTTCATGCCATCAGCACAGAGCCAGATGTGGGGCTTGAACTCACGAAATCCTGAGATCATTGCCTGAGTCGAGAGCAAGACTTGGATGCTTAACCAACTGACCACCCAGACGCCCCACATTTTGTGTATTTTAAATGAGATTTTCTGTCAGGCAACTTACATTCTACATGCAAAGAAAAATTGGTGGTGTGAACGAGCTCGAGTAGTTATCAGAACACCATCAACAATTAATTCTTCCAGTGTTGCTCTTTTAAGAAACAGACGTTGATGTTTTCCCCTTATTTTTTTTTACTAATAGGATATTTCAATAGAATTATAATTTGTTACTTAGTTTTAGTGTTCTAAGGTATTAAGGTGTCTAACTTGTCATGTATTAGGAATCCATAGATAATTCAAGTGATTTGAAAAGTTTATTGCAGATCTGCTACAGTGTGTTATTGCACATTTTTGGCTTTAATATTAGCACCAAGCTTTAGTTTTTAGATTTAGGTGTCAGTGGTTTTGCCCTAGTTTAATTCATATGCTGTCTCTGTAAAAACTCTTTTTTTAATTTCTGTGGGGCAAATCTTGCATCTTGAAATTTACTGCAGGCAGTATTGTAAATACTCAGAGAAAACTTCTGTAACTGGGACTTTGTACTTTCAGTACCAGGCAGGAAATCTTTTGTGGTGGCTTAAAATGATCACCAACTTCTTTGTGAGATGTAACTACGTCATACTTACTTATAAATATAGGCATCAATTTTTTTAATATAAAATGTTATTTTTAAAACATGAATGATTCCTTAAGTCATTGATTTTTTTAAAATGAATGAAGCCTCTTTATGTATTAAGCTACTGCTCATTGTGTATAAACTTTAGCTTAAGATTTATTTGTAATTATGTCATTGCATTATGGTCATAAGATAGAATTTAAAATTAAATAAGCTGTTATCTGGAATATTTGTGAATAAGCTAGTTTCTACAGTGAAGCTCTAAAGTACTTAACTAGAAAACTCTTGCTGTTTTCAACTTTCGCTCTCTAGTCATGTCAAATCTATAAAATCAGATTGGACCAGATTAAGGTTCCTTCAAACTTCTAAAGTCTATAATTTATATAGGAATTACCAGATTGGCTAACATGTTGTTGTTACATGGTATAGGTATATTTCTGGAGGCAGTGGTATACATTTATCATTGTAAGAACTTAAATAATTGCAGGTACAGCATTAAGAATATTAGCAGAGATTTCCCAGTTAGTATATGCTTTTTTAGTTTGGTACTGACATAGCTGTACTATATTTTTATGCTCTCAGGTTGTATGTTTGGAAAGCATATAATATCCTATTTAACACTGAACTTGGCAACATTACAGCTTTTCTCTTTTTATGTTTTCTAAAGAATTTCAGAAGTGCCTATACACTGTTAATCATATTTCTACCAGCACAGTGATTTGTGACTGTCAAAGACACTAAGGGAGGGGGCAGTATGGAATATCACAGGTGCCTTTCCTGATGCCTCAGAATATTAACTTTTTTGTACTTAGTTCGCTAGCACTATGGTACTCATAAATGTATTAAAATGTTTTTGAAGCAATCTATTTTCATTTCTCCTTTGATCTCTGAACTACACAGGGTAAAGAGGCTAGTCTGAATGTCAGATTGCCTTTTTTGAAAGTAATCTATGAGATCTGCTATACTTGTAATTAGTTTAATGCAATATGCTTTTAGAAGTGGAAATCTTGTGTGAAAATTGTTACCTGTGTTATTAAACTTAAGCAGGTAAGAACTTTCCATCTTTATTTCTTAGTTCTGAACTGAAGATGCTCCTTGTGGATTCTGTTTTTTAAAAAATAAAAGAAACATTTTATTAGTAAAATGCAGCTCCGTTAGGCAGATTGAGGGAATAAGTTCTGTTTCAGTATGGAATAGATTCAGGGGATGGTTACTGGTAGGCTCTGGGAGAATTTACTGACTACAGATAGATATTAGCTATACTCCATGTGAGAAGCAGTACATTTAGGGGGTACAGTACATTTGAAGCAGAACCTGGTTTTGCTCATGTCTTGATTAACTCGTATTCTTTGCATTTGATCATGTAGTCCTGGGCCAGGCCCTATGCATGGTGTTGAAGATACAAGAGTTTTGAGTTCGAGGACTTTACAGACAAGTTTATGACAAGGAGAATAAGATTCAACAAAGGAGGATCATTTAAGTTTTAGAGAGTCAGGGTGAAGTTCCCAGGAAGGATACTCTGGGCTATTTGAATCTTGTAAGGACACAGGAATTAGCCAAGGGAATCAGAAAGGGCAAAGACCTGTTAATCTTATAGTTTTAAAAGATTTACTGTCTACCTTTTGAAGAGTTATTATTTTACTGACTCCCTTGTACTGTATGAAACTTAAGTTTTTTGAATGTCATAAAGTCACTGCATTATTTATTGCCTAATTGCAAATACCATGTCCTTTACCATATATATTTAGTGATTAGCTGCTTATGTCCTTGTCCTGCCCCTTTGCCCATCCTTCATGTTATGTTAGGATGGCTATCAAAATTGTTTTAGGTACGAAACTACAAGATTAAACTTTTTAACATATGAATTTGTAACTTCTCTGATATTTTTATGAACTATATTTGTTTCAAAAGTTTACACATCCTAGCATTTAATATTTTAAAATATTTACATGATATGTTATTGATATACAAAACTAAGATATTGTTGGTAAACATTTAAAACAACATTGTAATTCCCTCTGTTTAGAAAAAAGAATATACATAACATTTAAAAACTTATAGCTGCCAGGATTTTATCCATTTTTTATATGTTCTGATTTTTTTTCCAGTGAGCCTGTCAACTTTATTGTTTAAAAGTATTTTCATTATGAAAAGAGTAGATGAGGTTTCTGAAGGAGTCAGGCAGGTGAAGTGAGTTCAAGACGTCAAATAGATAATAAATGGTAACAGCTAATAGGCTATAGTTGGAGGCAGACCATGTTTATTGCTGTACAAGAAGGGACACGTTTTTGTTTTTCAAGAAAAATTAGTATCTGGATTTTATGGAAATAGCTGCAACTCTTTTGGGTTAAACAAATTTGCAACAAAGCAGGCTACTGTTCTGAAAGCTTTCATTATATACTGTTAGGAAATTCATGAATTATTTTATTGAAAATTGCATAGACTTTGGGGTGCCTGGGTGGCTCAGTCGGTTAAGTGTCCAACTTGAGCTCAGGTCATGATCTCACGGTCCGCGAGTTCAAGCCCCGCGTAGGGCTCTGGGCTGACCGCTCAGAGCCTGGAGCCTGCTTCGGATTCTGTGTCTCCCTCTCTCTCTGCCCCTCCCCCATTCGTGCTCTGTCTCTGTCTCAAAAATAAATAAACGTTAAAAAAAAATTAAAAAAAGAAAATTGCATAGACTTGATTTTTCCCTGAATTGTATTTTTGATACCTCTCAGCATTGTTTTCCCTTTATTTTTTCTTGAAAAAATGAAAATTAATCAGATGTTTGTCTCATGTTAGATTTTAAGTATTATTGAGTAACACCAGGAAATCATAATTCTAGAGGAAATACTATGTATTATATTTCTGATTAGGTAAAATCTGATTTCAGTAATATTAGAGATATAGTGTTTAGCCATCTTTTTTGTCATCATTGTTCTCACTAGGTATATTTGTTCTTCATTAGCTATAACAGAAGAGCATTTATGTACTCAATATCTGTAGTGCTTTTAATAGTTTGCTGGCTTTCATCTTTCTTGAATTTAAGGCATATTTGATTTGTTAGTTTAGGAAAACTAATTTTAATCTATTTCTAAGAATGAAAAGTATCCTTAAATGGTGTAACCTAAATATATAACCACTTACAGACATGTACATTATGACAACCTAATGTCCAACACAACTATTGAGTAAATTAAGAAATATTAATATGTTAGACTATTACACTATGAAAATGCAATTTTTAAAAATATAACAGGGAACAAATGTTGAAGGAAAAAAGATACGTGTACACGCATTAACACATTTTCTTCATTCATTCATCAGTGGACACTTAGGTTGTTTCCATGTCTTGGCTTTTGTAAATAATGCTGCATAATTTAGAATCAGTGTCAATATTTTCGTGTAAACCCTATCTTCTTTCAGTTACGTTGAGATGTAATTGACATAGTGTATAAGTTTAAAATGTACAGCATATGACTTACATATATTGGAAAATGATTACCACAGTAAGTTTTGCTAACATCTACCATCTGATATAGATGCAAGAAAAACCTTTTTTTTTTTCCTGTGATGAGAATTTTAAGGATTAGTTCTCTTAGTAGCTTTCTAATATACCGTATAGCAGTAAGTTAACTGTAGCCATCATGTTTTTCATTACATCTCCAGTATTATAACTGGAAGTTTGCATCTTTCTATCTTCATTCAGTTCCCCTACCCCCTTTCCCTCAGCTCTGGTAACTAGAAATCTGGTTTGTTTTTCCATGAGTTTGGGCAGGGTGTGTGTGTATGCATACATTTTTAAATTTACCTTTTTTTCCCCTTAGAGTCTACATATAAGTGAGATCCTACAGTGTTTGTCTTTCTCTGTCTGACTGACTTCATTTAGCTTAATGTATCTAGGTCCATCCACGTTGTTGCAAATTGCAAGATTTCCCCCTTTTTTTTTTTAAATGGATGAATAGTATTCCATCGTATATGTACATTTTCTGTATTTTCTTTTCTTTTTTTTTAATGTTTATTTTGAGAGAGAGAAAGAGCGTGCGCATGCACTGAGTGTAGAGGGACAGAGAGAGAGGGAGACACAGAATCTGATACCAACTCCAGGCTCTGAGCTGTCAGCACAGAGCCTGACGTGGAGCTTGAACTCACAGACTGCAAGATCATGACCTGAGCCAAAGTTGGATGCTTAACCAACTGAGCCACCTAGGCGCCCCTCGTTTCCTTTTTTTAATGTACATCTGTTATGTGTAAAATTGGGATCTTTACTAACTTGCTTTTTTCACCTGATACATTATGTATATCCTCTCATTCATGAGTAGTCTTTGATAATTTTTCTCTTTCCACATACGTTCATGTGGTATAAAATTGGAAAGGTAGAGAAGGTTGGTTGAACAGTAAAAAAAATCTTACCCATCTTCCCCAGCTACCTATTTCCTCTCCCACCAGTAGCCTCTGTATTAGACAAGCAAACATATATATATATTTTTTTTTACTTTTCTGAAAAATATACAAAGAAAGCATTCCAAACATATCTCTGTATTTTTTTTTTTAAGTCAACAAAATGTCTTGGAGAGAAAAGTACATAAACTGCTTCCTCATTCTTTTTTATAGCCTTTTTTTATAGCCTTGTACACTGTATGGATATAATATGATTTATGTAATCTACTCTCTGTGGACATTTAGATTTACAGTCTCTTAACTTCTGAAACAATGGCTGCCTTGAACAACTTTATACGAACTTTATTTTGCAAATGTGTGGGATATGTACAAAATAAATTTCTAAAGTGGGTTACTGAGTCGGAGTGTATTCAGTGCACTTGTAATATTGTATGTTGTCGAACTGGCAAAGGATTGTATCCATTTACCCCTTTACTATTGGCAACAATGTATGAGAAGGTCAATATTGTTTATTTTTGTTAGTCTGGTAGGTGAAAAAAGTTATTTTAACCTGTAAGAAGATTTCCTATGGCTAGATGAATACCGTTCATTTCATGAATCATTTATTTAACCAATTTTTTTTCTTTTCTATGTTTTATTTATTTTTGAGAGAGAGGGAAACACAGAATCTGAAGCAGGCTCCAGGCTCTGAGCTGTCAGCCTAGAGCCCAACGAGGGGCTTGAACCCAGGAACCCAGGAATCCTGAGATCATGACCCAAGCCGAGGCTGAAGTTGGACGCTGAGCCACCCAGATGCCCCCCAATTTTTTTTTAATGTTTATTTAAATTTTTTTAATGTTTTTATTTATTTTTGAGACAGAGAGAGACAGAGCATGAGCAGGGGAGGGGCAGAGAGAGAGGGAGACACAGAATCCGAAGCAGGCTCCAGGCTCTGAGCTGTCAGCACAGAGCCTGATGCGAGGCTCGAACTCACGAACCAGGAGTGCATGACCTGAGTCAAAGTCAGACGCTTAACAGACTGAGCCACCCAGGCGCCCCAGTGTTTATTTATTTTAGAGAGTGCAGGAGTGTGCCTGAGTGTGGGAGGGGCAGAGAGAGAGAAGGATAGAGGATCCCAAGTGGGCTGTGTGCTGACAGCAGAGCACCTGACATGCCAGAACATACAAACCGTGAGATCATGACCTGAGCCAAAGTCGGACATCTAACCAACTGAGCCACTCTGGCGCCCCCTACCCATTTTCTATTACTGTACAACTTGTTTGTTTTTTATTTTACCATTGCAAAAAGCACTTCAATGACTACATAGGAATTTTTTTTAAGGGAAAAGGTAGATTTGGGGGGGGGGTGGTTAGTTGTTTTTTTTTTTTTTTTTTTTTTTTTTTTAGTAAATATGGGCTTGAACTCACGACCCCAAGATCAAGAGTCGCGTGCACTTCTGACTGAGCCAACCAGGCGCTCTGAATTTTTTTATACTTAGAATCCTTTTAACAGTACAGTGTTGGTATCTTTTTTCATTTAACATTTTTTCCATGTTATATTTTTAAAAATTGCATTTTCATAGTATAATAGTCTATCATATGAATATTTCTTAATTTACTCAACAGTTTTGCTGGACATTAGGTTGTTTTTAATTATTATTAAACCAAAATCAAATAATATTTCATTTAAAATGGTTACCTTCGGGGCGCCTGGGTGGCGCAGTCGGTTAAGCGTCCGACTTCAGCCAGGTCACGATCTCGCGGTCCGTGAGTTCGAGCCCCGCGTCGGGCTCTGGGCTGATGGCTCAGAGCCTGGAGCCTGTTTCTGATTCTGTGTCTCCCTCTCTCTCTGCCCCTCCCCCGTTCATGCTCTGTCTCTCTCTGTCCCAAAAATAAATAAACGTTGAAAAAAAAAATTTATAAAAAAAAAATAAATAAATAAAATGGTTACCTTCACAGAGATGCCAAGATACTGATTAGTAAAGTGTTAAAGGTTACAGTGAATATGAGTATATTCAAAGTTGTTGGTCTGTAATGCCAAGTTGCTTAGCAAAATCATTTGTGTGGTTTATATTTTTAATTTTACTTTTTTAAAATTATGTTTCTTTGTGTGGTTTTTGTGCTTTTAATTGTTTGCTGCGTGGACCCTGTGGTATTAGTTCCCAAAGGTGGGGGCCGAAGGACAGTGAGAGAGTTTTTTTGGTTGTCAGGTGTGCTGATATAAATAGGGCCACAGGTGATTAATATTCTTGCAGTGAGTTAGGATGGTCATAGTCAGTGAAGAATTGTCCTAGTGCCCCCATTCCTAAGCACTGTTCTATAGTAAAAAGTTAACATGTTTGTTGAAAATATTTCCCCCTTTTTTTTTACTTTTTTAATTTTCTTCTGACAAATAGAAATAATAAATTTTTTTCATGAAGTCAAATCTATTTATCTTCATTATTTCATTGTTCACGAACCTGAGAAATTATTTAATATCCAGCGTTTAGATAAATATTCACATGTATCATTCCTAGTTTCCATGGGGTGAGGGGCACACAGTTTTGTGAAAAAGAAAAGTAATTTCCCAAGATCTTCTAGAGTTAAATGCAAACAACAGTAATAATCATGGAAGTAAGACACTTAAAAAATACATGAATACTTGAGTGGTCTTTTGAAGAGTTTCTTTTTTTTTTTTTAATTTTTTTTTTTTTTTAACGTTTATTTATTTTTGGGACAGAGAGAGACAGAGCATGAACGGGGGAGGGGCAGAGAGAGAGGGAGACACAGAATCGGAAACAGGCTCCAGGCTCTGAGCCATCAGCCCAGAGCCCGACGCGGGGCTCGAACTCACGGACTGCGAGATCGTGACCTGGCTGAAGTCGGACGCTTAACCGACTGCGCCACCCAGGCGCCCCTTGAAGAGTTTCTTTTACAGGTCTCTATTGTTGTAGAAAACTTGGAAAATGAAGAGGCTGAGAAAACCATATGTGACCCTTTCATTTAAGGATAGGCTGTTAGTATTATCATGTATTTCCTACTGTTTTATTTTATTATACATATATATTTGTTTATTTAAAAAAATTTTTATTTTAAATTGGGAAACTACATGAATATATTCTCACTGCAAAAATTCAAGTCTCACATTTAAAGCTAAAGACTACTGGTGTGCCTGGGTGGCTCAGTTGGTTGAGCGACTGACTTCAGCTCAGGTCATGATCTCAGGGTTTGTGAGTTTGAGCCCCGCGTTGGGCTCTGTGCTGATAGCTCAGAGCCTGGAGCCTGCTTCGGACTCTGTGTCTCCCTCTCTCTCTGCACCTCCCCCGCTCATGCTCTGTCTCTCTGTCTCAGAAATAAACATTTAAAAAAGTAGTAAAGCTAAGGACTACCATTGACTTCCATTCCTACTCTTAGTCCCCTCTGATAGAGGACTGTCAATGTTGATATGTAACTCTTTTTCTGTAGAAATAGAGTATTATTTGAGGGTGTAGACAAAATACTTACATGCAACTTGCTTTCTTTTTCTTTTAAGCTAAGTAACAGGATTTTTGGATAGAGTATGTAGACTTTTTAAACTGCTACGTAATATTTAATAGCATGTGTATACCAAAATTTATTTAGCTGTTCTCTCATTGTGGGACATTCTGGATGTTTCCTTTTTGGTGTTACAGTGTTGCAAGACAGCATTCTCACACATGCCTATCCTTTCATGTATATTCATTTATTTATTAAATACTGATTTCTTGCCATGGCCAAGCACTGTTTGAGGCAGTAGGAATTAAGAGAGCAAAATCGAGGGGCGCCTGGGTGGCGCAGTCGGTTAAGCGTCCGACTTCAGCCAGGTCACGATCTCGCGGTCCGTGAGTTCGAGCCCCGCGTCAGGCTCTGGGCTGATGGCTCAGAGCCTGGAGCCTGTTTCCGATTCTGTGTCTCCCTCTCTCTCTGCCCCTCCCCCGTTCATGCTCTGTCTCTCTCTGTCCCAAAAATAAATAAACGTTGAAAAATAAAAAAATAAAAAAATTAAAAAAAAAAAAAAGAGAGCAAAATCGAAAAGGTTTATCACATCACAGAGCTTATATTCTAGTAAGAAGAATAGGTATAAAAACTTGAATTTATAATAAAATATCAATTAGCAGTAAATGCTTCGAAGAAAAATATGACAAGTAAGGGGATATAAAGTGTTGGAGGACAAGGGCTGCACCTTTGAATATACTGGTCAGTGATGGTTTCCATGTGGAGGGGATGCTTGAGCAGTGATTTAAGTGAAGTGAGGGAATGAGCAAGGGGAAGATCTGGGGTAAGAGCATCCCACACAGAGGAAACAACAAGTGTGAAAGACCTGATGAAGGGCTAGGCCTTGGGATGTTTGAAGAACAGCTGGAACACATGTGTCTAAGGAGAAGAAGAATGTTAGATGAAGTCATGGAGGTCATTAGCTGAAATTTTTAGATCTGTGCTGTCTAGTGTAACAGTAGGTATGAGCCACATGCAGTTATTGAGTTCTTGAAACATGACTTTCTGAATTGATAAACACTGGATTTCTAAGACCCACTACCCAAAAAAGAATGCAATATCTCATTAATAACATTTTTATGTCAATTATATGTTGAAGTAGTATTTTGGACATACTGAGTTGAATAAAATACATTATTTGACCTGTTTTGGTTTTTTTTTTTAATGTGGCTACTACAAATTTAAAACTTATGTATGTGACTCATGTTTCTATTGGACAGTGCTAGTTTAGGTTCTTGAAATGCATGGAAAGACATTTTGAATTTTTTTTTTTTTAAGTTTATTTTTAGAGGGACATAGCACGAGTGGGGAAGGGGCACAAAGAGAAGGAGGGGTAGAGAGAGAATCCCAAGCAAGCTCTGCATTGTCAGTGCAGTGCCCTATGCAGGGCTTGAACCCATGAAACTGTGAGATCATGACCTGAGCCAAAACCAGGAGTTGGACAGTTAACCCACTGAGCTACCCAAGCACCCCCATGGAAGGACATTTTTATTAAATGTGATAGATGTTAGAAAATATTAGGCAGAGGAATGAAGTGGTAAATGTACTTTTAAAGAATCATTCCACTTTGGTTATTCTAATAAGAATAGAAAATAGAGAACTAAGTAAAAGCAAGTAAAACCAATTAGGAGGCTATTGCATCATTCCAGATAAGAAATAATAATAATGGTAAAGATGGTGGGAGCATGTGGGATTTTTGGTTTTTTGGGTTTTTTTTTTTTTTTAGAGGGCATGTTGGGGAGAGGGGCAGAGAGAATCTTAAGGGCCTCAGCACGGAGCCCAACGCAGGTCTCGATTCCACAATCCTGGGATCATGACTCGAGCTGAAATCAAGAGTCGATGCTCAATCCCCAGGTACTCCAGGATAATTTTTGAAGCTAAAATTCAGTCAGTGCAGACTTCCTAATAGTTTGAATAATGGGCTGTGAAGGAAAGTGCAACCAAAGACGATGGACAGTAATAATATTTACTGAGTTCTGAGAGAACTGGGGATAAAGAAGTAAAGTTTTGTTCTAGATATATTATTTTTAATAAAGTAAACTTTTTATTGAAATATAGCATACCAAAAGCTACATAGAATGTAAGTGTAGCTCAGTGTTTTCCCAAAGTGAATTCCCCTATGTAAGCAGCTCTCAGAATAAACAAAACAAACACTATACTGGAGCTCCCACTTGTGATCATACTCCATAAATTAGTGGTGGTATTCATTGCAGTTTCGAGGTCCCAGAGCTATAGGATTTTTTACATTGTGCTCTAGAATTGAGAAACTTGGAAAATTATCAAAGGTGTGTCTAAAAGGTTAAGGGTGGGGCATCTGGGTGGCTCAGTCCGTTAAGCATCAGACTTCAGGTCATGCATGATCTCTTAGCTCGTGAGTTGGGGTCCCACATGCTTCTGATTCTGTGTCTCCCTTTCTCTGTCCCCAACCCCCAGCTCACACACACACACACTCTCTCTCTCTCTCTCTCTCTCTTAAACATTTAAAAAAAGTTAAAAAATAAAAGGCTAAGAGTAACTAGGGATTTTTCTGACCTGTCATAAATGATGCCTGGTTTTCCAACTGGGAGTTTGTTTTCAAGAATTCAGTACTGTATGTAGGAAATTAACTGTAATTATAAGCTATTTGGGGCAGTATTATCTATACCATAGTAATCATTTTGTAATAATAGAAATCTCCAACTGGGATATTGTGGTTAAACAAGTAGCTGTAGAAGTTTTTTTGGAGGAAAATAAGTCATTAAAATTTCTCTTCTCTTCCTCCACCCCCACCCCCAAAAGTAGAGAAGAAGGCCTACAAAAATTATTTTGAAGATAAAGGATAATCAGGTACTAAGTAGTTTTTAAGATAAGATAGTTTCCTCAGATTTATGGATTCAACATACCCTCAATTTCAAGTGTGCAGGAATTGAAATTCTATGCAAGTAAACAACGCAACCAACTTGGCAAGATCCTAAAATTACTAAGTTTTTTTGTTTCATTGTTTTCAGGAAGTCTGTGTAGCCTACTGGAGGATTGAAAGTTTAGATTTTTTACTTTGTTTCATGTGAAACAAATTCTAATATCTATTTTACCTGTTAGAAATAAAATTGAGAAGTCATGAGAAAATGGTATTTTCCCCCCTTTCCCATACAGTAATGCCAAAAGTGAATATGCCAAAACTTGGGTTGAATTTTAATGCAATATAATCTATCTTTTGTGTAATTTAATCCCCAATTTATGTGTTTGGGGTCTGTAAAATTGATAAGGGATGTTGGTAGATATATAAACCTACATATGTGATGAAATTTTGTAGAGCTAAATAACAGGCACAAAGATGAGTGCCAGTAAAATGGAAATGTGAATGGAATAAAGGATTATATCAACGTTGTTCTGCTTTTATGCTACAGTTGTGCTATTATACAACAGTTTTCTAAAATGTTATCATTGGAGGAAAATGGGTAAAGTACACACTGTATATTATTTCTTACAATCTACATTGAAGCTACCTAAAAATTGATGAAAGGAGGAATCTATTTAGGATGGAGAATATAGATTTTTCACAGCTTCACTGGACCTTTTGCAGAGCTACCAGCTTAGGATAATTTTCAGAAAAGCGTATACATTTCAATCTCTATTCTGAGCCGATGAAACTGTCATTTTTATAGTCCATAATTTTGGATGCTGTTTAAACTAAGTACCTTTGTTTCTTCTGCTCTTCACCTTAGCCTGTCATTTCCCATCAGGAATCATGATTGAAACATCTAAGTCTTTCAGATAAATGCCTTAGCAAAAGAACGTTAAATAATAGCTATCTGCTATATAGATAAAAGTATTCACACAGAGTAGTATGTCACCTATTGGTATTTTTTGTCTACACTAGTATATCATTATAGGCTCTTGCTCATGATCAGAAAATAGCCTCATATGTAATGTGCTTTTAGTCAGGAAGGAAACCTACTATATATTTCTATCATTAAAATATCCCACTTTCTTCCTTGATAACTTATTTTTGGTATTTTTTAGGAATTTGAATGTTTTTCTTTTTAAAACACCATTTTAATCAAAACTTTTGTTTTTGTTTCCAAGGAGCAAAAGGGTTGGATCAGTCTGTCCTTGATTTTTCTCTATTTAATCTTGTGGAGTTCACTCATCATACAGACAATACAATTTTCTGTTTGAGTGGCAATGTATGTTCAGTTGTTAAAATAAAAGTTTTATTATATTATGGCTAAGGCCTTTCTTTTATGTCTTTTCTATTTGCTTCACAAAATGCAATCTACTCCTCCCTCCCCGCCCACCAAGAAAGAATCTATATTTTCATGGAAGTAAATATCAAAATAAGTTCAACTAAATTTCTAGTTTATGCTCCAGAATTTTTTCCCCCAGAAATTCATAAAAAATTTTTTTTGCTGTTTTGGTCTGTTTGCCTGAAACTGCATTTTATTCATAGATTGAAGTATTGGAGCCATGGGAATAAAGGTTCAGCGTCCTCGATGTTTTTTTGACATTGCCATTAATAATCAACCTGGTAAGAAAATTAGTATTCCTATATAACATTTATAAATGAATATTTAATATTTTAAGTTGGTAAAGTATAAACCAGCTTCTTTCTTTTTCAGCTGGAAGAGTTGTCTTTGAATTATTTTCTGATGTGTGCCCCAAAACATGCGAGAACTTTCGCTGTCTTTGTACAGGTTTGTTGACATTTTCAGTTGCCCTGATGCTAGTCCCATTTAACTATGGTTTTAATTTTCTTATTTAACAGATTTTAGATTTCCCCATGCAGATTATGTACCATTGCCCAGGATGTGAAAGTAATTCTTAGAAATACTACTTAGTTGAGAGTGAGTGAGAGAGCACATAATTGGGGGAGAGGAGCAGAAGGAGAGGGAGAGGAAGAGCGAGAGAATCTTAAGCAGGCTCCGTGCTCAGCACAGAGCTTGATGCAAGGCTCAATCCCATGACCCCCTGGGGTCATGACCTGAGCTGAAATCAAGTGTCGAATTCTCAACTGACTGAGTCACCTAGGTGCCCCTAGAAATACTACTTGCAATGGGCCTTTATCTGAGATTGATTTCTACATTTCTATACTCTCCAGAAAAACACTGGTGATTTTTAAATGAACTAAAAAAATATTCCCGAGGGGAGTAAAAATTCTGTAGTTTAAAGACATCTACATAGTTCAAGAGAGGTATATTTTACGGGGGAAAGCTTTCCTCATTAATTTTTCTTTAATACTGCCTGCTTGATTTTTTTCCTACTAAATGGCTTACTAATTTTTCTTCTCTGTAGGTGAAAAGGGGACAGGGAAATCAACTCAGAAACCATTACATTATAAGAGTTGTCTCTTTCACAGAGTTGTCAAGGATTTTATGGTTCAAGGTGGTGACTTCAGTGAAGGTAAGACTTTGAATCTCACAAAAGAAAATCATAATACTTTGTTAGGTATCATAGACCTTAAAGTTAGACAACTTTAGAAGAGTTCTAAAGTTAGACAACTTTAGAAGACTTCTAAAGTCTCTGGAAGTACTCACAGACAAAAAGAAGGAGGCACATAGGAGATAATTTTACTTTTGATGCATGAATTAATGTCACAAATGTGCTTCTGAATTAAAAAACACTATTCATCTCGTAGTAATTTGTCAGTGTGTGTGTTTGGTTTTGTCAAAACTAGTAATCCTTAACTATAATATAGTTTTTACCTATACTTTTAAATTGTAAAAACACTGAAATTGTATTTTTAGAGACATTTTTGGAAAAAATCTAATTTTTGTTCAAAGGTCTACATAATCACTAGAATCTGAGTGTTCTTTTTTCCACAAATCTTAATGGAGACTTTGTCACATTCTTAACTCTTGTATCATAGAGAAAAGAAAGTAATTTGGGATCTTGTCAGTATTGACTTTAAATTAATATCTTTTATGATTTGCTGTGAACCTTTGAGTATTTTTGATTCAAAGTCATTTAAGCACCTACTTTGTAAGAAGCATTTTGTTTAGGTGGCGCCTTCAAAGAGATTACTGTCTTGGGAGTTCAAGAGTCCATGTTTCTCATTCTTAGGGAATGGACGAGGAGGGGAATCTATTTATGGAGGATTTTTTGAAGGTAAAGATGTTTACATTTAAATTGTATTTTTAATGTTTTCTGTATTTCATTTTTCTCTATTGAATCAACAAGATTATTAAACAGTATACTAATATCCAACTACAGTCAGTGAATCCAAAAGTTAATCTTTTTGTGAAAAAATTTATATGATAGACTTTTTATAGAGGTAGGATTTTTTTGTGTGTTTAGAACATTAATACATCATATTATTTGAAGGGTTTCAATGATCTATAATAAAGTCTTAGAATTATAGTGCTAGATTGGGCACTTCCACAGCTTAACCTTAATCTTTATTAAAACAGATTTAGCAATATTTCATACTAACAGTACTCACATGTTTAGTGGGTCCATTTTTCTGTGTATTTTTTTTATTTTTTTATTTTTTAAGTTTATTTATTTTGAGAGAGAAAGAGAGTGAGCATGAGCAGGGGAAGGACAGGGAGAGAGTAAGAGAAAGAGAATCCCAAGCCAGCGTGGAGCCTGATGCAGGGCTTGAACCCAGAAACCGTGAGATCATGACCTGAGCCGAAACCATAAGTCAGATGCTTAACCAGCTGAGCCACCCAGGCTCCCCTTCTGTGCACTTTAAAAAAAAAAATCCCTTTGATATTTTAAACTTTGGATAATGTTTTTCTCAAATTAAAATTTTCTCTCTGGAATATTTTATTAACGTGAAGATTATTTGAAAGACTATAAACATGAATGTGGAAATAATTTCGTATTTCATATTTTTCACTTCAGGAATTCAGTAAAATTTTATTTCACGTTCTACTTGGGTGGTTCTCGTATTCGAATCCAAGATTGCAAAGCAAGCTACTCTTTGCAATAAATGATGCTGTGGCAGAGATTAAGTTAATGAGTGCCTCTCTGTGCTTAAAATAACCATATGTGCTTTTTTGTGCTCAGAAAAGAAACAGAGGAAGTGTAAAAGAATCCTATCTGGTTTCTTTCTCTTCCTTTTTTAGGAACGTTTTATTTTTTTGTTTGAATAAGCAAAGAAAATTGTGTTGTCTTTTCCAAAATGATATAAAAGACAAGTAAATGCAAATGGAAAGAAAGGGGGGTGATAATACTATTTGAATTTATAGCAAGGGATTGAAAATTAGAAATGTTTTAATCTAAAAAGGTGGAAGAAGGAATTGGTTAATATTTGATTCTTTCTTTTAACCTTTTATCTAAATTTTGTCTGGTGCTACAGAGCACATATGAAAATAAGATATGAAGAGTGAAAATGAAATTTTTTGGAGTTTATGCCTATAATATAACTGAAAACTTCGCTTCTCTATAGATGAGAGTTTTGCTGTTAAACACAACAAAGAATTTCTCTTGTCTATGGCCAACAGAGGGAAGGACACAAACGGTTCACAGTTCTTCATGTAAGTATTTATGCTGTGATCATTTAAAATATCCCTTTTTTGGTGTGTCATTTCTCATTGATTGCTAATAAATAGGAGAGGGATCCATAATGGGGAAAATTCTTGAAGGAAGGGGAACAGTGAATTGTTGAAGAGAGTAAAATTGTTAAAAGTGAAATTGAACTGTACTGCTTAAGTTTCCAAATGATGAAGACTTGTCAAAAGGACACAGGAGCCAGACTGAAGGGGTAAGGTTCCCCCTGGCCAGATTAGGAAAATTTGAGCATCAAAATAAATAATGATAGTATCAGATTATTAAATAAAATAGAAATCCAGCAGCCCGTACAGGTATAAATAATAAACGAATAAATAATAAGGGAGAAGACAAAGCTGTTTCTTAGTAGAATGTCAGCTAATAAATTTAAAAGGAATGATAGAAAAGTCACCATTTTGCAGTCATCTCCTTAATGACTGATTGAGGAAAGAATTATTTATTTAGAGCACAAGTTTAATAATAAGAATATTTGCAGAGTATCTCTTTATAAATTACTTGTTTACAAAGAATGAAATGCAGTTGATCCTCATTATTCAAAGATTCTATATTTGTGAATTTGCGTACTTACTAAAAATTATTTATAGCTCCAAAGTGGGTACTGCTAATGCTTCCAATTCTGAACCCCAAAAAATTTTGGCCAGGACTCTTCAACAGTGCATATTTTTTATCATGTCCTATCGGTACAGATTTGCTCTCCTCCTCAATAGCCTTAGACTCTCCTTGTCTCAGAAGAACTTAATCTGTAAGCACCATATGGCTTATTCCAGTGATTTACTATTCCATATTTGTAATTCCCGTCTTCAATAGTGAAAAACCTGGCTCCCATTATCTTCAGAATTTCTACCCATTTGCTGAATTCTATTTAAAAACTTGCTATTCTATTCTATGAAAAGTAACCTACTAACTAGAGTTGCTATTTACTTATAGTTATTTTTGTTTTTAGACCAAGGGTATGTAGTTAAAATACTGTGTTTAAAAGTGGCTCAGATTAGTGCCTTTTGGCGTGAATTTTGTGTGGTTTTGGTGTGAATTTTGTGTGGTTTTGTGGCTCAAAATATGTTAGGTTGATTGGTGTATGATTATATTTTGTTCTCTCACCATGATTAGTTTTTAGTTTTTTGTTTTTTTTTTAAGTTTATAAAACGTGATTCAAAAAGAATACCTCTTAAATATCGTATCCACCTAACTTTTCACTCCATTGCCATTCCCCATTTTTTCATCCCATTCCCATCCATCCATATTAGTAACCAAACCTTATTAGTTTCTGGCTTATCTTCCTCTATTTGTTTTTACAAAAATAAGCACAGATACATATATATTTTTTTTTATTTTCCTTTTTTTCTTACACAACAGATAGCATACTACATACAGTGTTTTTTGTTCTTTTCACTTAGCAATATATCCTGGAAATCACTCCATATCAGTTCATAGAGATCCTTTTCATTTATCTTGCAGCTGCATATTACTCTGGTGTGTGAATAGACTCTAGTTCATTCAACTAATTGCCTTTTTAAGGCAATTAATTGTCTTTCTGATTTTTTAAATGAAAACAATTTATATCATGTTGGTCGTAGAAAAATAAGAACATAGATAAATAGAAGAAAAAATTCCTGTCCCCAGAATGTCTTTCTCTGCAATAAAAATGTAACCTAAATGTTGCATATACTCTATAATCAACTTTGGATACAATATAAATCTCTGCACATAGCTAAGTATTAATATTTTGATAGCTATACGTGAATCCATTGGTTGAATGTACTATGCTTTATTTGTCTAATTTTTTTTTAAGTTTATTTATTTATTATGGGAGAGACCAAGAGAGTGAGCATGCAGGGGAGGGACAGAGAGAGGGAGAGAGAATCCCGAGCAGGCTCTGCAGGATCAGTGCAGAGCCTGAGGCAGGACTTGAGCCTACAAAACCGTGAGATCATGACCTAAGCTGAAATCAAGAGTTGGATGCTTAACTGACTGAGCCACTAAGGACCGTCTTTATTTATCTAAATTTTGAACATTTGGCTTGCTTCCTGGTTTTCAAACTGCTGCAGTGAGCATTGTTGTACCTATTGTTTGAAGCATTTTTAACTATTTTACATAAGTTGCTAGAAGTTTACTAGTGAAATGTTCACATATTTTTAAGTCTTTCTATATATATATATATTGCTATATAATGTACTCTAGTATCAACAGTATAGTATGCAAGTTCCAGTGTCACCAGATCTTCAACAACACTGTTTTCATTTGTTTGTCTTTAAATTAAAACCCTTCCTGTGCTATCCAAAACTTCTCTGTTAAGTTTATGTAATCCTTCACGTATATTCTCAGAATCTTCACTCTATGTGTTTTTTCCTTATCTCTCTTAATTTCTAGGTAACCCTTCTTTAACTTGTGTTTTGTTTTTATTGTTTTTAAAGGAGACAACTTCAGTTTTTTAATCTTAAAAAACTTTTTTATTGTGGCAACATATGTGATATGAAATTTGCCATTTTAATCATTTTTAAATGTATAATTTAATGGTATTAATTATATTCACAATATTGTGCCACTGTCACCACTGTTTCCAAAATGGTTTCATTGTCCCAGAAACTAACCCATTTCTTTTTACCCTCAGCCCCTGGTAACCTCTATTCTGTTTTCTGTCTCCATGAATTTCCTATTCTAGATATACAAGCAGGGGCGCCCAGGTGGCTCAGTCGGTTCAGCGTCCAACTTCGGCTCAGGTCATGATCTCACAGTTCGTGAGTTTGAGCCCCACGTTGGGCTCTGTGCTGACAGCTCAGAGCCTGCAGCCTGCTTCACATTCTGTGTCTCCCTATCTGCCCCATCCCCACTCATGCTCAGTCTCTCTCTGTCTTAAAAATAAATAAAACATTAAAAAAAATTTTTTTTAGATCCACAAGCAGAATCATGCAATATTTGTCTATGGTTAGCTCTGTGAGGAGCCACTAAACTGTTTTCCACAGTGGTTGCATCATTTTATATTCCTATCAGCACTGTATAAGAGTTCTCGTTTTTCTGCTCCTCTTCAATACACTTTTTCACCAGTTCGAGAATGACCATGAAAACGCAGAGTATTGGTTTAGGGGTTATAAATGAATTCTAGTGAGGAAGTGAACTTGCAAGTTATGGAATCTGTGAAGTGAGGTTTGACTAAATCTAGATAAAAATATATGTATATGTTGAATGTAACATGTAATACAAATACACATAGGGTATACACAATGGTTTTTACATCTCTAAATGGTTTAAGCAACTTCAGGTGAACATAGCTGTTGTAGGAAGAAAACAGTAAGGGGTTAGTTTTACATGTAAGGTGAACTTATGAAAATACATGAACATGTTTGAATTTTTGTTAATTTGTATCATGTGGGCTTTAACCAAAGGTTAGCTTAGATTGTGTTCCTTCTTCCAAATTTCTAGTGCCTTTTTAAAAACTTTTTTTAATGTTTATTTTTGAGAGAGACAGAGTGCAGGTGGGGGAGGGGCAGAGAGGGAAGGAGACATGGAATCTGAAGCAGGCTCCAGGCTCTGAACTGTCAGCACAGAGCCCAGTGTGGGGCTCCCAACTGATGACTCAGGAGATCATGACCTGAGCTCAAGTCGGACGCTTAACCGACTGAGCCACCCAGGCACCCCATCTAATGCCTTGTTTGATAAGATTCTTTAACATAATAAATGATATATAGTGTCCATCTTCATTCTACACCAATACCAATCTTCTCAACTACAAAGATTTTAAGTTTGGTGTGGAGTAGAAAAAAAGATTTTACAAAATTACTTCATTTGCAGGACTTTTTGCTTATTTTGAATTTTGTCAAAAGTTTTAATCCAGATTTCTTCAATGTGAAGTTTGTTTGTATATCAGGGAAAATAAACTCGAAGGTCTTTGGATCTTCGGTAACATAAGCCAGTAAAGCCTGCTGGGACAAGAATCTAAACTGATAATCCATGTATTAAAAAGATAGGGATAGTCAGCCTGACCAGTTACTGCCTCATGCAGGCGCCACACCTTCCAGCGTTCCAGAAGGTCTGAATTCTGGATTTTTGAGTCAAAGTATCCAAAACTTTTAATGTTGGCAACTAATTAAAATTTTTACAAACACTATATAGACCATTTCTGTTCTAGTCAACAGAACACATGTGAGGCCCATCTGAATATATACAGTAAGTCCCCTTTTATTCACGGGAAGTACGTTTCAAAGATTCCCCCCAGTGGATGCCTGAAACTTCATATAGTACTGAACTCTCTATATATTACATGTTTTCCTATATAGACATACCTGTGATAAAGTTTAATTTACAATTTAGGGATAATAAGAGATTAACAACAATAGCAAAAAGAACAATACACTGTAACAGTTATATGAATGTGGTCTCTATCGGAATCTCTTACTGTATTGTACTTACCCTTTTTGTGATGATGTGAGATGATAAAATGCCTACCTGATGAGATGAAGTGAGGTGAATAACAGGCATTGTGATGTAGTGTTAGGTTACTTTTGAACTGATAGTATGTCAGATGGAGGATCATCTGCTTCTAGACTGTGGACTGACCACAGGTTACCATAGGTGACTGAAACTGGAAAACAAAACCACAGTTATGCAGTTGATCTATGCTTTAACTGTTTAAAATGTTAAGGTTGAAAAGCACTATTGTTAAACCCATAAACTAGTGGAATCTTTTGTTAAATTGTGGTCTGTTCATACAATAGAATTTATAAAAACCATAGAACATTCTACATGTTCAGTAAGAACCCAGGCACACGCAAGAAACGTGGATGAATGGAAATAACACCAAAATGTCAACTTTAGTTAACATGTAAGTTCTCAACAATGAGTGGTATTACTTTCATGATCAGAATGAGTTTTTGAAAATACATTATGTAGAAAGCATCTTGAATTTTTTCTGTTCGACTTAAGGTTAATGTAATAAAATTCTATTATGTTAAAATAGCATGTGATTTCTTTGTATGCAACTTTGTTTCCAATGCAGTTATTTTCTTTTCCTTTTTAGAGATGCTAACTTTGTTTTTCTCTGACTTTGTTTTTATTCTTCTATCTGATGACTTCCAAAGAACAACGAAGCCAACTCCTCATTTAGATGGGTAAAGATTATTTTAATTTATTTTTTGACCACTTTAATGTTAAAATTAAAAGCTTTTATTTAGTCATCTTTACTTGACTCTTTAGGCATCATGTTGTTTTTGGGCAAGTGATATCTGGCCAAGAAGTTGTAAGAGAGATAGAAAATCAGAAAACAGATGCAGCTAGCAAACCATTTGCTGAGGTGCGGATACTCAGTTGTGGAGAGCTAATTCCCAAATCTAAAGGTAAAAACAAGCACATATTTCTGATAATTCTTATGCATGCTAAACGATCAGAGACATTCTAAATTGTTGGTGTGAAATTCATACTAATGTGAACATATATATGAGGCATTTGTGTTTTCTGAATGTCTTTTATCTTCACATTTTGTTCATTTACCATGGAGTCATCTAGTTTTCCCATTTAAAAAAAAAAATTAATGTTTATTTACCTTTGAGAGAGAGGGGGGGAGTCACAGTGTGAGCGGGGGAGGGGCAGAGAGAGAGGGAGACACAGAATCCGAAGCAGGCTCCAGGCTCTGAGCTGTCAGTACAGAGCCCAACACAGGGCTTGAACTTACAAACCATAAGATCATGACCTGAGCCAAAGTCAGATGCTAAACCGACTCAGCCACCCAGGTGCCCCTCTAATTTTCCCTTCTTGTTAGTTTGCTATAATTTATCCTTCTCCTTCCACTTTGTTTTGGGGTTTTGTTTTGTTTTTTAACTGTAGTTGTATAAATAGCATGGTAAATAAATACTCTTCTAGAGAAAGACACAGTGAGGGGGACGATGACAATTGAAGAGAATAACATAAAGAAACTTCAGGGAATAATTATTTCCCTTTATGCACTACTGAGATTCAGAAGTATTTGGAATATTTGAGAAACTTCTTTACTTAGACCAGAACATTTGAAATTAACATGACCAATAGTTTGGTATGATATTATGGAACTTGGTTTACTTAATATTTTTTTGTTTACTTAATGTTTTAAGTGTTTATATTATATGTGTGAAATACATAACTGCCATTATTTTTGACAAATATTGGGTCCTTCGTTACCCTAAAATTAATGGGGTGAGATTACCTGTGTAGAAAACAATAAAATAATAAATGGACTATATTCTTCCTATTCTTACTAGTCTAGGGAATAGTATCCATACTTAGTTTTTCATGTTTAACGAATGTGAGAGTCATCTATAATCTTTTCTTTTCTTTTTTTTTTTTTTTAATTTATTTATTTTTGAGAGAGAGAGAGAGAGAGAGACAGACAATCCCAAGCAGGCTCCATACTGTCAAGCACAGATGCACGCGGAGCTCCATCGCACAACCAAACTGTGAGATCATGACCTGATCCAAAGTCACAAGTCAGACCCTTAAGCAACTCAGCCACCTAGGTGCCCCTATAATCCATTCTGATCCTTACAATAACTCTGTACTAATTTCTCCCATTTTACAGATGAGGATAGTCAAGAAGATTAAGGTTTTTACCACAGCAGGGAACTAAGCTTCAAACCCAAGCTTGCTGGCTCCAGATTTAGAGCCTTTTCTGTTATGTATTGCTAACTCATTAAAGTCTTTAACATTCTTTTCAGAATTGCCGTAAGTAGAACATTCTGTTCTCAAGTTTTAGGTATACTGATTTCCTTTGTATCATTTAGAAATAGGCACATTTGTTTTCTTTTAATGTAAAAACACCCAAACTAGTCATAGAAGCTTATTTTTAATTTTCTGTTTTCTGTATTCCACTTCGATTCTGATAATTTTCTTCTCTATCATATTAAATATATATATACTTTGTAAGCCATTGCAGGAATATGCTGCAGCTCATAGTGGGACTGTTTATATAACTTGCTGGTATTCATAAGCCTGGCTGTCTATCTTTATGTACAAACAACATGTATAATATATGTTTTGTGTTTGTGAAGATCCAGTGAAGAATGAGATGTTACTGAGTATCTTACATTAAAAAAAACAAAAACTAATTAATGTTTGCAAATTTTACACCCTGATACTGATACTTAATCCTTAAGACTGTTAGTATCATTGGAATATTTTCGTTTAAGGCATTATTTCTTCTCAAATCATCTAGGAAATTTTTATCTTTTATTTTCTACTAAAAACTTGGGTTTTTTCTTGTACTTTATGTCTCTTGTGTCTCTTTAAGGTCTCTTGTGTTAGGATATATTCTCTGCTTATAAAAGTTAAGGATACTGTGGTATATATATTTAGAAAGAAATTGGGGTAATAAAAATGCACATTTTAAACCATAAGCATAGATTTTCTAATAAATTTGGTGTAAACATTCTTTTAGTAATAAAAGGTCAGTGTTTGAATTATTGCTGAAAGAATGAGAAAGTGAATGAGTGCACTCTTTGTATGTTATTTATTACTTGTCTTCATCATGTATTTTCACATGTAGAAATAAATGCTAATTTTGCTGATGCCATTGTGACCAGACAGTTGTGCTGAAAGTTGATGTAGTGTCCTACTGTGTGTCCCTCAAACTCTTGCTAAGGAAGCATACCTTGCCCTTATCAGTTTTAGCAGGTGGGGAGGGAACATTTGGCCCTTTATTAGTGTCTGCCCAGGAGTTCATGTAAAGGTCAAGTGTGTTTTAAGCCATACTCCCATGCCTACCCTGTCCTGGTCTATACTGTGGAAATATGAAAAGATCTTTATATTTGAGGTCACAAAGTTTGGAATCTATTACCCTGCAGTCCTTTAATTACTATTCAGAACATTGGTCAGAATGGATTTTGTCATGCATCTATATAATCTTTTTTTAGGCAGAGCTGTGTCTCACATCCAATTTGTAAGTTTGATGGCCTCCTTACAGCTTTAAATTGGAAACAGTCAGAAAGCTTTATGCAACACTGTGGTGTTCATCATTATATTTAAAATCTTGTTTGAGAGATTTACACCCCAGTTTAAAAAGAAATAAATACAGAATCTTTTTTTTTCTTTTTCTAACTTCCTGAAAGAAAACAAAAAGACTTCTGAAGAATTCTGACTGTCTGGGCCCACCTGTATATGGTCTTGGTGAGTCTGGGCAATCTTCTTGGGCCTTTATCCCTTTTGCTGTTGCAGAATTGGAAATTCCGTTTTTTGTAGCTATTTGAATATACCTGAGAAGGTTCAGAGTTAAGAAGAAGAACCTTCCAACACATGTAGGAATGGAACACTGGAGGCTAATAAAAACTGCATTTCTGTAGAGGCTGTCAAGGGACAGAATGGAGGATGGAACATAGACCACCAAAGAATGAAACCACTACCTAAGTCAAGCTGCTTACTGATTTTTCAGGAGTTGGCATGACCTCAGGTTAAAAGAGAGGTCTGTACACACCTTGACCATGCAATAAGAGATGGGGCCATTGCTATATTACATAGAGTTTTATATTACAGAAACACAAGTGCTGAGTTACAGATGGATATACAGTAGATAGTTGTATGAGTAGAAGTTTTGCCTGTATGTGGTAGGAAACATTGCCTGGCAATGCACAAAAAAAACCAATAGGGGAAACAGTGAATCTTGTACTCAGGAGACGGTAAAGAACACCAGAGATTCATTTATATAGTAAGAGGATCCCATTCATTGTTCTTAACCTGGAATTAGGAGCAGTGGTGATGGAACTTGTGCTGGAAGATAGTGGGATGTTAAACTTAGAAACTATCTAGGAGATGAGACCAGTAATATGAAATGAAAATACCTAAAGGAGACCTATTTTAGGAATAGTTCTATTCTTTATTCTATCCTATTTGATGATGCCCTAGAAATTGCCTTCAATATAAAGGTTTCATGTGAAATTCATTGATATAAAATCTGTAGATCTCAAATAAAAATGAATAAGGCAGCATTTTTTTTTTTTTTACCTGAAATCTTTACAAGTAAAATGTTCTGGAGTTTGTTTTACTTTATCATGCTAGTAGAATCAGTACCTAATTAATAAGATTACACTGTGGGGCGCCTGGGTGGCTCAGTGGGTTAAGCATCTGACTTCGGCTCGGGTCATGATCTCGCGGTTCGTTCGTGAGTTCAAGCCCTGCGTCGGGCTCTGTGCTGACAGCTCAGAGCCTGGAGCCTGTTTCAGATTCTGTCTCTCTCTCTCTCTCTCTCTCTCTCTCTCTCTCTCTCTCTCTGACCCTCCCCCGTTCATGCTCTGTCTCTATCTCAAAAATAAGCGTTTAAAAAAAAAAAAAAAGATCACACTGTACCCTACCCCACCCTCCAAAAAGGTCAGTGAATAGATTTAGGAAATTCTTTTACATAGTGATAAGCAAATCACATAATCTAAAAAACTATCCAGAAATGGCCCACAAGTTTAAAGTGTTATTCTTTGTTATTCGTTTTCATCCCATTATGATTTTTAACTTGCATTGTGGCTTTGCTTTAGGTAGTGTTTCATTTTTACCTTAAGGATACTTAAATGTTTGTTAAAGATACTTTGAAATAGATTTTGTGTAAGTGGTAAGTAGGGTTTTTTGTTTGTTTTTTTGGCAGTATCCCATTATTGTCATACTTGGAAGTTTTAAAATATCTACAGTTTTTAACATTTAATATATTAATTTGGTTGAAAATTTAGAGGCCAAAAAGGATAGTCAGTCAATGAAAAGTCTTCTTCCAATCTCTGCCCATCAATTTTCATTCCCACATTTTGTATATCGGTCTATATGTGAATTTTGGTCACATAGAATAAATTCTTAAAAGTGGAATTAATAGACTACAGGGGTCATGCATTTGTAATTTTGGTAGACACTGCCAATGAATATAAGAAAATAAATTACCTTCTGGGGCACCTGGGTGGCTCATTCGGTTAATCGTCTGACTTTGGCTCAGGTCATGATCTCATGGTGTGTGAGTTTGAGCCCCATGTCAGGCTCTATGCAGACAACTCAGAATCTAGAGCCTGCTTTGGGTTCTGTGTCTCCCTCTCTCTCTCTGCCCTCTCCTACTCATGCTATCTCTCTCTCTCTCTCTCTCTCTCTCTCTCTCTCTCAAAAAAAATAAACATTAGAAAACAAATTACCCTTATATACTTTGCAAAGCCACGTATTGCCGAACTCTGTGTAATCTTTTTTTTTTTATGTTTGTTTATTTTTGAGTGAGGGAGACAGAGCACAAGAAGGGGAGGGGCAGAGAAAGAGAGAGGGAGACACAGAATCCAAAGCCGACTCCACGCTCTGAGTTGTCAGTACAGAGCCTGACATGGGACTTGACTCAATGAACCATGAGATCATGACCTGAGCCGAAGTCAAGATACTTAACCAGCTAAGCCACCCAGGTGGCCCAACCAAACTTGTAATCTTTACCAGCCTTAAAATAGGTTAGGGTTTTGTTTTGTTTTGTTTTGTTTTTTAAGTTTTATTTATCTTGAGAGAGAGAATAGGGCAGGGGCAGAGAGAGAAGTGGGGAAAGAGAATCCCAAGCAGGCTCTGTGCTGTCAGTGCAGACCCCAATGTAGGGCTCAGTCTCACAAACTGAGATCATGACCTGAGCTGAAATTAAGAGTCAGTTGCTTAACCAGCTGAGCCACCCAGGCATCCCTGATGTTAACATCTTTTAATTTAAGAACCATTTATATGAACTGATATCATTCCTTTATCCCTTATCTTTTACTCATTCTATTGTTTTTTCTTTTTGAAATTCCAAGTCACTTTCTGTTATTTCCTTTCTATTTGGAGAAATTCCTTTCGCCATTTGATTGATTGATCTTTAGTTTTAGTGATTCAGCAACTCTGTACATTACTCAGTACTCATCATGATAAGTGTACTCTTAATCCTTTTCACCTATTTCAGCCATCCTGTCCCACTCTGGTAACTATCAGTTTGTTCTCTATAGTCTTATAAGGGATTTTTTGGTTTGTCTCTTTTTTCTTTGTTCGTTGTTTTGTTTCTTAAATTCCACGTGAGTGAAATTATATGGTATTTGTCTTTCACTGACTGTCTTACTTTACTTAGTATTAATATCCTCTAGATCCATCCATGTTGTTGCAGATGAAAAGTTTTCATTCTTTTTTTTATGGCTGAGTAATATTCCATTGTGCATATACCACATCTTTATCCATTCATCTATCAGTGGGGGCAGCTTCCATAATTTCACTATGGTAAATAATGATGCAGTAAACAGGGGTGCATATATCTTTTTGAATTTGTGTTTTTATATTCTTTGGGTAAATACCCAGTAGTGGAATTACTGGATTATAGGGTAGTTCTATTTTTAGTTTTTTGAGGAACCTCCATACTGTTTTCCAGACTGGCTGCACCAGTTTGTGTTCCTACATATTTATGTATTTCTTAACCACTTAACATGTGTAAAACTCTGCTGCTATTTTTATTAGTTTCTTATTCTTTTTTATGTATCATTGATGAAGTTTGAATTTTGCGCCCCTTTCCCCATTTTTCCCACAAGCCATGTGGTTTTTCTTGTGCAATTTTTCATATATAGCACAGTGATTTATAGGAATACATAGGTTGTATAACAGTGGAACTGACTGTAATTCTTCAAAGCCTTTCTACTTTACTCTTTTCCTTATTGACTATACTGTCTTCTAAATCCCTATATATACAATTTATAGTCAGTTTCTTTTTTTATATATATACATTTTTTAGTGTTTATTTTTGAGAGAGAGAGACAGAGTGCAAGCAGGAGACGGGCAGAGAGAGAGGGAGACAGAGAATCTGAAGCAGGCTCCAGGCTCTGAGCTGTTAGCACAGAGCCTGACGTGGGGCTCAAACCCCCAAACCATGAGATCATGACCTCAGCCGAAATTGGACACTCAACCCAGGTGCCCCTATAGTCAGAGTTTTTAGAACACTTAGTACTTACATGTATATTTTCTGATGCTGTTTGCTATTGAGTGCACACTTCTTGGTCTTATTTTCTAAATAGATTCTAAACTCTGTGAGGGAAGGTGCATGTCTTATGAGTTTATTATGGAATTTCCCCATAAACTCTACTATTCTTTATCTTTGTATCGTGGCATCATGGTGGGTATAGATCTATATACTGTTCAGTTAAACATATGGTTGACCTGTGAACACACAGGTTTGAACTGCATGGTTCCACTTATACATGGATTTTTTTTTTAATATATAAATACAGTGCAGTACTGTAAATGTGTTTTCTTTCCTTACAGTTTTCTTAATATTTTTCTCTAGCTTATTTTAGGAATACAGTATATAATCCATTAACATACAAAATATGTTACTCGAACAGGCTGTTTGCAGTTAAGTTTTTGTGGAGTCAAAAATTACATGTGGATTTTTGACTGTACAGGGGTTTGGTCATCTGTACTTACTGATCTGAGAAGGATAAAGTTTCAGTCAGATTCTCAATGTGCCTAAATCATATTTTTATTTTAGTTTTAACACAGATTTTGAGAATCCGGATACATTTTGTTAGAACTAATACTGATTTTGTCATGTCTCTATTTTTTGCCTTTTTACTCTTCTTTAACTTGCCATTTCTTTCTCAGTCATTTTCTCTCCTTTTCTGAGCAGATCATAGGAAAGGGACATGTAAACTGAATTTCACTTAAAAAGTAATATTGACAAACATCAGAAGAGGACACCTTTTTAACCTTAGAGCTTTCTAAGTTCTCTTCCAGGGCATTTTTCCTAAAACACAGTTTATTTTCCTTGTATGGTAGATGTCATCTGGTATTCAGGCAGATTATATTACCATACAAATAGTTCCGGCATTTCGTATTGTTGTGATATCTTGCTTCGCTCAGATGTTTTCTTGAAAAGTCATGTGTGAACTAAATAATGGTTATTTGAAATACATTCAGTACATTTGGTGGGGAGAATAGGCTTGTTTGTTAAATAAACCAACTGCAGTATATTTCTCATAGGAAAGAATCTCATTGCAAAATATAGGTTGGAGCTAGTAATCATGGTAATCAATTAAAGCATTACTGTATTTATATGGGATATTTTTATTTTGCTTGCCTATTATGTGCTCTTAAATTTTTATTTAGAGTTACTTATTATTAATTTATTCCTTCAGTTGTTTTAAGTTTGATTACCCGTGGCCACCCACCCATCTCTCAGGTTTGTAGTATATATAAGTAGATGTTTCAGTTTATACATGTTTAAAAGATACCTATTCTGCCTCAACAGTAGTAGTCTTGGCTTCAGGTTAACGATTGAATTCATGAGACAAAATAGACTTCATTCAGCACTAAGTTTATTTTCCTTTAAGAGAGGATAATACCAAGGGTGCCTGGGTGGCTCAGTCAGTTTGGCAGCAAACTTTGGCTCATGTCATGATCTCACAGCTCATAGGTTTGGGCTCCACGTTGAGCTAGCTGTGTGCTGACAGCTCAGAGCCTGGAGCCTGCTTCAAAATCTGTGTCTCCCTCTTTCTTTGCCCCTCCCCTGCTTGCACTCTGTCTCTCAAACTTTTCAGAAAATGAAAAGTTAAAAAGATACACCGGACAGGAAACAGAACAGTTTATATAGCAACAACATAGTGGAGATCTCATGATTTCCAGGCAGAGCTTGTGTATGTCCCAGGCATCTCACACTTGTTATTTTCATGATCCAGAGGAACATGATTGCGTGATGAAACCATTACCTGGTGTCCCTTCACCTTTTATACCTTGTACCCATACTCCAATGTGTTAGCATTCATTGGTACTGGAAAAATTATTTTGGCAGTGAACTGCAAGTCCTTGGTAAAGGACATAGTAATTTCAGACCAGTTGTCATTTATCTTGGAATTAGTACACTCCTATAAATTCTGAGTTAAGGGTTTCAAGAATGATATGGCACTTGTGCCTCAGGTGTTCCTGAGGCTAAAGGAAAAGTTATAAACCAGCAGTTAACCCTTTCAGTTAAGGTCTATAAACAACCAGTAGTCCAAAGATGTGTTTTCTTTGTCCTCTGATATTTTTTTATCATGGAAAATATTAACATATACAAAATGGTTGAAGTACTATAACCAAACAACAGTGTTCATTTACCCACCTTCAACAATTAAGTCATGGCCAACCTCATTTTACTGATATCCTGGTCATTTCTCCCTTTGTTATTTAAAAAAAAAAAATTTTTTTTTTAATGTTTGTTTATTTTTGAGAGAGAGCATGTGTGCGCAAGCGAGCCAGTGAGGGGCATTGAGAGAGGGAAACAGAATCCGAAGCAGGCTCCAGGCTGTGAACTGTCAGCACAGAACCTGACGCAAGGCTTGAACCCACAGACCGCGAGATCATGACCTGAGCTGAAGTTGTGTGCTTAACTGACTGAGCCACCCACGAGCCCCTCCCTTTGGTACTTTAAGGCAAATTCTAGGCATAACATTTAATCAATAATTTTTTCATTATTTGATCCATAAAATTATTCTTTAAAAAAAATTGTGGTCATAGGTATACACATACACACGTACACCTATCTATATTTCTAAATATTCCTGATTGTTCAAATTTCTAATTATTTCATTAATGTTATTTTTTTTAATATTTGAGTTTGAATCCAAGTAAGGTTCAGACATGGGGGTTGTAAGATTCTTTTAATTTTGTTTTTAATAGATTCCCTCTACCATCTCCTTTATGTTTCCTTGAGATTTTTTGTTGTACAAGCTAGGTCATTTATCCTGTAGTGTTTCCCATTATTGCACACAATGGATTATACTGATTGCATCTTTGTTATGTAATGTTCTTTTTATCCATTTCATATAACTTTGTAGTTAGAGGCAAATTCCTGCTTCATTCATTCTTTGGAAAACTTGTGATAAAGGGCATCTACTGTTTGTTTAGCCTGTGGCACAGTTTATATAAGGAAAAACAAGTAAATGCTTTATATTTTATTTACCAATATGAACTGATGGATTCTAATATGTTTGTTGTGTTCCAGTTTATTATAGTTCTCCATATATTGATGTTGTCCCATCTTTGGCCTGATTTCACTTTAAGTCCACCGTGGTTTGAATTAGAATACCTTTAGAGGAGTCAAACTCTATTCGGTTTGTCTTATATTTACCCAGTTCTTGTTGTAGCACACCTGGTTAACTTCACTTATTTATGTTAAGGTGCCTAGTCCTTAAAGCGTTGAGTTTGGGAATCCATTTCAATTAAAATAAAATTTCAATTTGAAATTACTTTTTGTAGAGACACCAAATCCTAGTTATTAACCATTGGTAAATGACTGCCCTCTATGCTAAGTCTGCTCTTCAACTAAGCTAAATTTCTTAATCATTAGAGGAATGCTCAGGCATTGAAACCAGCCAATGTCAGCAGAGTCATGTTTCTTATTTTCCACATTCGTGTGGAATATTTTTTTGTATGTGTTATTTCTCTTCTACAGTTCTACCTCTAATCTTGGTAATAAGATAAAAAGTAAAAAACCACAAGAAGATTAGAATCTTGGACTCTTAAATAATTCTATGCTTTTTAGAAACAATCCTTCAAATGTTTCCTAAAATTAGTGTTTTAGACCTACCTGTTATTTTTCCAGTTCCTTAGTGTAGTAGATCAACTTTGATCTGTGAATCCAGAGACCTGTATTCTAACCTTAAATCTTGACTCCTTTCCTGTACCCCTCAGTTCAGATAGCTGGATGAGCTAAGTGTTAAGTACTGGACTTAGTGAGGATCTGCAGCAAATCTAAATTTCTGTCTAAAAAGTGTTGACCAAAAACCTTTTTGTTTTTTATTAAAGCTAAGAAAGAAGAAAAGAAAAGACATAAGTCATCATCATCATCCTCCTCCTCATCTAGTGACTCAGATAGCTCAAGTGATTCTCAGTCCTCTTCTGATTCTTCTGATTCAGAAAGTGCTTCCGAAGAGAAATCAAAAAAAAGAAAAAAGAAACATAGGAAAAATTCCCGAAAACACAAGAAAGAAAAGAAGAAGCGAAAGAAAAGCAAGAAAAGGTTTTAACTTTACTTTTATAATACAGGCTTTACATTCTTATTACCTTCTGTTTGTAAGTAAATCTATTGGGATTTTGGATCGATTATTTGGCAATATGAAAATAGTGAGAAATACTCCATACCATGAAGTAGAAGACCATTCTTTAAAAATATTTATTACTTTTGAGAGAGAGAGAGAGCAAGCAGGGGAGGGTCAGAGAGAGAGGGAGACAAGAATCCGAAGGAGGCTCTGAGCTGTCAGCACAGAGCCCAACGTAGAGCTTGAACCCATGAGCTGCAAGATCATGACCTGAGCTAAAGTTTGGACGCTTAGCCGACTGAGCCACGCACGTGCCCCAAGTGTAAGACCATTTTGATTCTATAGTCTATAGATTAAATTTAGGTACATTCATTTCCATTTTCAGTAAAACCATTCAATTCAGTTGTTTCTCTGAACTTAGTGAAATGATCTTTTGGGTTCATAGGTTTATGTTTTATAGGAGGAATAGAGTGATTAGTGAGAATTGCAGGACACCGGTGATTATTGTCTTTATTGTTTGTAACAATCTGTCTTGCTTTTTTAGTCCTTTATTTCTTTTGTTGCTATGATAGCACAAGAGTAAAAGCAAATAATGTCAGTGCATTTACTTTCTTTTCTGTTTTGTCTGAAATAATATATGTTTGTACTAAAACATGTCTTAATATGTCTTTTGCTTTTAAAGCAATTAATTTCTTTACCTACATTTTTAACTTTTAAATTTATCAGAGTACAGTGCCAATGGAGTTCCATATTTTAGAACCATTTTATTGGAAAATACTTTCTGAGAATGTGATAATGGAAACAGTTGGTTTGGGTTTGGGGTTGGTTTATGAGAGGAATGAAGGAGGATTTTTCCCTTTGTAATTGAATCTTTGCAGTTGAGGGCAGGATGGCATATGTATTGTGACTTCTTAAAAAGGAAAGAAATCCCAACAGTTGGAAATTTGGGATAAGTGCATAATAACCAAATGGAATTTGTTTTGTGTGTTTTCTGTTAAGCGCATCTAGCGAAAGTGAGACTGAAAATCTTGAAGCACAACCGCAGTCTACTGTCCGTCCAGAAGAGATCCCTCCTATACCTGAAAATCGATTCCTAATGAGAAAAAGTCCCCCTAAAGCGGATGAAAAAGAAAGGAAAAACAGAGAAAGGGAGAGAGAGAGAGAGTGGTATGTGAATGTGTATATCTTATAGAGTGCCCTGCACTCTTCATAATCGAACTTTTTTTTAAGTCTTACTTTAAACAAGATTTAATTGGTGACCTTGTCCCAACATTGAAATATTTTTAGTAGGATAATGCTAACAAAGGTTCTTTTTGCTAATAACTACATAGCTGATAAGATAAACTGACTTAATTCAAACAGATTTTGAGTAAAAAGTTACTTTTTAAAAAGTAAGCAGTGCAGATACCAAAAAGATGTGTACCAATTCCACTTCAAACCAATTCCATTTAAAACAAGCTTACGGTGTTATGTGAATATATTAAACTTTACTTTTAAAAAAGTAAGAACCTTTAATAGGGCAAAAAGGCTGTTTTCCATGTCTAATTTATAGTATTCTAGTAATGAAAATTGATACCATATAGAACTTCTTCGAAGATTTTTCTCCATAAATTCATGTAATTAGTATTAGTAGGCTTTTTGATTCTTTATAAATCATTTTAATAATTATGTACAAAAACAGAAAAAAGATTGAGACCTTTTTCTTATTTTTTTTTTTTTAAAGTATTTTTATTTAGTATTTAGTATTTTTCAACGTTTATTTATTTTTGGGACAGAGAGAGACAGAGCATGAACGGGGGAGGGGCAGAGAGAGAGGGAGACACAGAATCGGAAACAGGCTCCAGGCTCTGAGCCATCAGCCCAGAGCCCGACGCGGGGCTCGAACTCACGGACCGCGAGATCGTGACCTGGCTGAAGTCGGACGCTTAACCGACTGCGCCACCCAGGCGCCCCCCTTTTTCTTATTTATGACTAGAAATTTGTTGTTATAAAAGTAATAAAATTCAGAGTATCTCCCCTATACTTTCACACTAGAGTAAAAATATAAAAATAAGTCTTAGTGTAAAAAAAAAAGTTTTAGTTGTGTGAAACTTGAGGTAATTTTGATGGATTGGATTGAGTTAATTTTTCCTCAAGTGTTAAGAAAGAATATTTTTAAGGAAATAAATATTGCTGAGAAAATGTTTGAGCTACTTTACAATCAACTTTTCAAAACATAACTTATATGTGTATTGTTTATGCTAATTAAGTATTAACTCATTATTTTTTGAAAACAGTTTTCCCTTTTTGATGTAAACTTTGGTACTAAACCATGGTGTAAACGTTTTGTTAATTCACATCAGCTTGTGTCTGCTTACTTCTCATTAATTACTCTTCTCTGTAGTTCTTTTAACAGTGCTTAATGCTTAAGGGATTATAAGCTACTTTGGAATAAGATAGTTTTAAAATTGTTCTCTCAGTGGCATCCAACCAATGCTGAGCTATACGAACTCTTGTGTTGATTTTCCTTAACACTGTCAAGTTTATTTCATCTTAAAAATGGTTATATAGCAGTGTTTCTCAGCACACAGCTGGCATTTGCGGGCAGAATAGTTAGTTCTTCATCCTCGTGCACTATAAGACTTTAGCATTCCTGACTCGTGGCTCTAAGTACCAGTAGCACTCTCTAGTCATTGACAGTTGAAAAATGCTCCCATACTTTTCCAGATACCTACTAGGAATTGATAACATTCCTGGTTGAGAACTACTGATTTTTAAGTTTTTAAATTAGTTTAGATCCATAAAGCCAAATTTTCTAGATTCATTTTTATAAAATTGTATGTTTTAATTTTTCCCTTGCTTCCTTCTAGTAATCCACCTAACTCCCAGCCTGCTTCATACCAGAGGCGACTTTTAGTTACTAGGTCTGGCAGGAAAATTAAAGGAAGAGGACCAAGGGTAGGTGATTCTTTTCCCAAAAATCTTGCTAATATTGGCATTTATCATAATTTTCGAATGTTTCTTAAATACTGTTTTGTACATAAGTAACTAAAATTTAGAGTAGATATGGATATTCAATTATATATTCTCTTTTTATAGTAACTTCTTTATATTGGTATTTCTAAACTGAAAATGCATGGGATATTAATAGATTTTACATGTACACAGTGTAAAATGAAGTCAATGTTTTGTGCCCCCGTGTTACTTCCTGACCACTGTATTGCTAATCTTGTTAAAAATTCATAAAAGTTAACCTGGTTCTTATATCTCATTCTCTTTCTCTTTACTGGATCCTCCCTATCAATTTAAATATCTTGTGCTTTCAAAACTTTTTAGAAACCGAGCTATACTTGGTTTATTATTTCTTCACTTCCTACTCATTTCCTGCTTCCTAAACTGTTTCAGTTTGTCTTCTACTGTTCTGTTGAAAGTAGCACTTGCTGTATGGTCAGCTACATGTCACAAAATCCAGCGAGTCCTTTCAGTCTTTGTCTTACTTAATCTCCCTCCTTGTAATACTCTTGCCCTTTGCTTCCATCGTATTTTCTTTCTGTCTCTGGCCAGTCTGTTTTGAATTTCCAATGCCAGTTCATACTTCAGTAGCTAGCCTCTCATAGTGTAGTATCGTGGGTTCCAACTCTTTTCGTTGTGCACCTGCTCCTTGGTGGTCTCATCGCTCTCATGGCTTCAGTGGCTACCATATATTGATAATTCTCATTTGTTCTTCTGGTACCAGGGTCTATCTGACAGCTGGCTGGTTGCCTCACAAACACCTCAAACTCTGCATATATAATCCTGAGCATAAGCAGTTCCTCTTTAGGCGTAATTCTCCCTTAGGTTCGTGTTCCGGGTGACAGATACCACCTCCTGTGTAGTTACTTAAAGCCCAAGAATGATTTCATTTCTCTGCTGTCCATCACCAAATCCTGTCAGTTCAACCTTCTCAATACTTTGAAATCCATCTGTTTCTCTCAAGCTCTACTCCCACACCTTAATTTAGTTTCCCTTTGTATATTCTCTGAACTGTAAGTGGCCTTCTAACTGTTCTCATGGCAGCTCCCAAACTTTTTTGTCTTAGGGTCTTGGACCCAAAGATTTTGTAATGTGGATTATATCTATCTATATTTACTGTTTTAGAAATTAAAACCAAGAACTATTAAAAATGTAGAAATGTATAAGCACACATTCCATTAGCAATGAAAGCAAAGATACTAAAATGTCAGGTAGTCTGAAAAACTCCCCTGTACGATAATGAAAGAACAAAAGTGAAAAAGGCAAGTAACATGATTCACTGATGACAATAGTTTTGACTTCACAGATCCCCTGAGTCTTGGGATCCCTAGATCACATTTGGAGAATCACTGATAACAATTCTTTATCTAAACAGCATCCAGAATAGTCATTTAAAAATGAAAATCTGATTATATCACTCCTTTGCCATTGATCTCAGGGTAAATCTACAATTTTTACCATGGCCTATGAGACCTCACAAAATCTAGCCCTTGCTTACCTTATCAGTGCTCTCAAGTACTACTTTCCCTTACAGTTTTTATCTTTAGCCATACTGATCTATCTTGTGATCATTTCTAACAAATGCTATTTTTCCTGTCTCAGAACCTTCAAATATCATATTTTTCATGCTTCACATGTTCTTCCTTACCCATCCATTCTCACTTTTACTTCCTTTTCATTACCCTTGCCTTTGTAACTTCTCATACCTCATACATGTTAGTTTTCAGCTTTTTAAGTTATATTTAACTTTCCCTGTACTAAGCCAGATCTCTCTGTTACATATTCTGTGACCACCTTGTACTTCTTTTACACTGATTCTAATTATAGCTGCATTTATGCTTATTAGTATCTGTGATTATATATCTGTCTGTGGGTTTCCTAGCATTGTAGAATACAACTTCTTAAAGACCAAAATCCAGATATGTCTTGGCTCACTAAAGTTTCCTCAATACATGGTAGAGCAGTTGGCCATTCTAAGAGCTGAGTAAATATTGGTGGAATAAATGAACATCAATGCATTTACTCAGTTTTTCTCATAATATGGGAAATGTTTGCTTTGACACATCAAGAATATATATTTCCAAATTGGAACTTGGCAACTTGTAAGGGTTCTACTTGTAAGCGTACTACTTGATAGTAGTATCACTTAAATAGGACAGTTCTACAGAGAGGACATAAGTGGCTAGAGTTTGTGTGGCTAATGCTTTTTATTGGGAATTTACAGTATGAGTGTCTGTTTAAAGTATTTTTACCTCACTGGTTTCATACCTGAAAATTAGGAAATTTTAGTTATTATAGAGGGTATAAGAAATACCAGACATTTTACTTGAACCTAGAAATGTATATACTTCAGATATTATTGCAGTGCTTTTATATTTTTATATGTTAATTTTTTTCCCTTTTTATTTTCTTAAGCGTTACCGAACTCCTTCTAGATCCAGATCAAGGGATCGTTTCAGACGTAGTGAGACTCCTCCACATTGGAGGCAAGAGATGCAGAGAGCACAAAGAATGAGGGTATCAAGTGGTGAAAGATGGATCAAAGGGGATAAGTAAGATTTAACTATATTATTTCAAATGTAGTGACAAGTATTTTTTTACTCTTATGCATAAAGTTTTACTTATAGCCATTTCATTTATTTCTGAATATTTAAAGGAAAATAGAATACCATTTTAGCTAATAATGGACACCATCCCTTTTCTAATAAAACTTCCAAAAAACTTTTTTTCTCATTTTTAGGAGTGAATTAAATGAACTGAAAGAAAATCAAAGAAGCCCAGTTAGAGTAAAAGAGAAAAAAATAACTGATCACAGGCATGTGTCTGAGAGTCCAAACAGAAAAAATGAAAAGGAAAAGAAAACTAAAGACCATAAATCTAACAGTAAGGAGAGAGACATCAGAAGAAATTCAGAAAAAGATGATAAATATAATAAAAACAAAGTGAAGAAACGGGCCAAATCTAAAAGTAGGAGTAAGAGCAAAGAGAAATCAAAGAGTAAAGAAAGAGACACAAAGCATAATAGACATGAAGAAAAGAGGATGAGGTCAAGGAGTAAAGAAAGGGATCATGAGATTGTTAAAGAAAAAGAAAAGTGTGATTCTAAAGGAAAAGATCAGGAAAGAAGTAGAAGTAAAGAGAAATCTAAACAGTTAGAATCAAAAAGTAATGAGCATGATCATAATAAAAGTAAGGAAAAAGATAGACGTGCACAGTCTAGGAGTAGAGAACGTGATGTCACTAAAGGCAAACACAGTTACAATAGTAGAACAAGAGACCGAAGCAGAAGTAGGGACAGGAGCAGAAGAGTGCGATCTAGAAGCCATGACCGAGATCGCAGCAGGAGCAAGGAGTACCATAGATACAGGGAGCAAGAGTACAGGAGAAGAGGAAGGTCCCGAAGCCGAGAGAGAAGAGCAACACCAGGAAGATCGAGAAGTAAAGATAGGAGGAGGCGGAGGAGAGATTCACGAAGTTCAGAGAGAGAAGAAAGTCAAAGCAGAAACAAAGAAAAATATAGAAACCAAGAAAGTAAAAGTTCACACAGAAAAGAAAATTCTGAGGGTGAGAAGAGAATGTACTCTAAAAATCGTGATCATAATAGCTCAAATAATAATAGGGAAAAAAAGGCTGATAGAGATCAAAGTCCATTCTCAAAAATAAAACACAGTAGTCAGGACAATGAATTAAAGTTCTCCACATTGAAAAATAAGGAGGATGAGAAGACCAGGTCCTCAGTGGAAAAAGAAAACCAAAAATCAAAGAGTCAAGAAAATGACCACATACATGATAAAAATAAAAAATTTGATCATGAATCAAGCCCTGGAACAGATGAAGATAAAAGTGGATGAGTGAGTTGTGTAAACTTCTTATTTCCATTCTGTCTCAAATTTTAAGTTTTAAAGACTTGCTGATGAATCTCCTTTATGTTGTTTCCCTCTTTTCATTGTTTTTGGGTTTTATGTTTGTCTTTTTTTTTTTTTTTTTTTTTTTTTAATGTGGACTTTATTGAGTTGATCTTTTGATAATCTGCAACCTGGATAATTTGTACTGCTAAAGTTTTAATAAACTTGAAATGAGAAAAACATTTTGGTGTAATACTGTGTGCTGTGTTTAACTATTTCATGTATGCATTTTTGTGTTGCAACAATCAGCCAATAATAGCAAATACGCTTTTCTACATCCCAGTTTGTGTGATCAGCCAGTTCAAAACAAGGGTAACTGATTGTTGGAATACATTGTTACATAAGCTTGTGTTTCTCATGTTTAAAGTAACTTTAGAAGCCACTAGATAGAAGAAATCTTGTGTAGATTTTCTGACTGCATTTGTAATAGAGGCTTGCAGCAGCACAACAGCTTTTAATTACACAGAAAAGTAGGATCCTAGTAACTTGAGATCTTAAGTCATCACTTTGGATTTTTTAGTGATTTGTGCTTTAAAATATTTATATTGCACTTCCTATGTTCTTTTTAATTTCATTCATAGCTTGATTCATACTAATATTTTTCCTACCAAGTTTTGTTTTACTGAACTGTCTACAAAAATAGTTGAGTACTTTTTTTCAGTTGATGTACTGATTGAGTTTGACTTGCTGTTATACAGCATTTGACAAGAACTTACCTTAGAAGATGAGATTGTAATTCTCAGTTGTATGTTGCTTTTGATCTGAAGAGATGAAACTTTTGCTTTGGGGAACACTGTTTTATTTTTATTATCATTACCCTTCTCTAAAATGAGGATACTTTACTCACTAAAATATACCACTTGTGCAGGTCTTTTAAGTTAGACAGATTCTAAAAATTGTTAGTATTGACATATTAACTTCCAAGATTTCTCTTTTGGCCACCGATCTATATAGAGTTGAGTGATAGGTCTGCATGGTTGTTGTTTTGGTTTTGTTTTTTTAACTTGAGCTGGCTTCTCTAAATCTCATAGCTGTGAGTTTCAAATGGCAAGAAAATGCATCTTTTCTATATATGTATCACAATAGGGTATAGCATGTTTATGACTCTGGTTTCTTTCTATTCAGATGGCTTTATACCATTATTGTTAACATTATTTTAGCTTGGCATGTGTAACATTGCCACATAGAGTAGAGTAGAAAGTTGCAAAATTTGATAGCTTACAGAGTTAAACAATAAAGATACCCAAAGTCCATTTAGAATTTTTGTGTGTTGTATATTGCTATTTTTGTGATGTGTGGCCTTTTTTCCTGTATTTTCTCTTCTAAATAAAATATTGAACATCCAGCAAACACAAAACCTGCCTCATTTGAGAAGAAATTTCAGAATTCCAATTAATAGTAGCCTTTAGAGTGTTTTGTACTTTAATATTTGTCAATGTAGTGTCACCTCTTAACCAAGGTAGCTTCTTGGAAAACCCAGTAACTAACTCAGTGCTGTTTGTACTGAGCAAAACAGTGCTTAACATAATACTTTCCATATTGATTAATACAGTAATGACACATTTGGCATTGTGGTAGCTGTTTGTATAAAGAATAGTAGGTAATGATTATAAAATTGTTTGGACTATCTTGAAGCAAATTTCCACAGTGGAGTCCTTTTAAATTTATTTTCCTGATGATAATGGTAATAGATATTTATGATAATCTGGGGTGATTGATTCCTTAGAGACTTAGACCACAAACCTTACCTTAGTTAGGGATGATTTAATCTTGAGTTCCAAGCTATATAATCTGTTACATATTTTAAACTAGTTATCTTAAAATTCAGTAAGTTGCATTTTTAAAATTTGTTATAAACTATTTGAGCTTCAAGAAAGGTGGTGCTATTTAAGAAAGGATTTCTAATAACAACAATAAACCCATGCTAAGTAAAAATACTTAATGTTGTCTGATTCCAGAGCTTTATCTACTAAAAATTACAGACCAGTAACCATAAGGGGAAGAATTCAAATTTCTGAAAGTAATATTCTCCTGATTATCAAAAGAGCAACTCTGTGCTAACATCGATAGACATTTAAAAACTGTTTTTACAGTAGAATAGATACGGTAAAGAAATTTAGATGAGAGATGACAATCAGATTTTATTTTCCGAATATAAAAAATATTTAGAAAATAATTAAACAGCATTAACTGTACCTCAAGTCTGCCTTTGCATCTGAATAGCACATGGCTCAAACAGTCCTTTCATTACATTTTTAATAGTTGCGGCACCTTTAGCTTTTACTTTGAATATACTCCTTCCTGAAAGCCGGCTCTTTCTTTCCTGTCAGATTGATTTTATAGTTATGTCTGAGCTTATGATTTACCTCCAACTATCTTTAACTTCATATTCGCTAAAGATATTTAATTGGTTTATTTTATTGTTTGGCGATATCTGAGAATTGTTTTTATGATTATATCATTCTATTTTGGGTTAACCATCTGCCACAGAAATTGACACTACAGAGAGATTAATGTTAATGTAAAGAATCTACTGGGTTGCATTAAAATATTTTTAAATTACTCTACAGTTAATGAGTTCATAGAGTATTGTACGTTCTAATAGAATTTCTTAAAGCCTTCACAGCAATTTCAAAAAATTTGCTAAATCTGTCTTTGCACAAGTGTGATACTGATTCATATTGGCTTTGCTGAATGGCCTTTGATTCTTGCACCCAGTGAAAGATACTAAACTGGAAAGAAAATATTTCTTAATATTATGGACAGGAACACATTGGGTTTCCAGTATTTTGAGTAGTGATATTAATGGACAATTCTGATTTGTTTTCAAGTTGGTATATGGAACAAGTTTTTTTTCTTTTTTTCTTTTTTAATTTTTTTGGTAGCTCATTGTGCTTTACTCCAGGTGGCAGGGTTTTTTCATCACACTTTGAACCTTTTATAGTAAATTTCTACAGAAACTTGTTCCCTTTACCTTCACTGGAAGGTACTTTAAATATATACCATATACAGTTGGTTGTTATAAAGAAACATAAAATGGGTATTTTTCTGTCTCCTTTTGGTCATGTGTACTATAATTATTCAATTTAGTATTCATACATTTACAGTTGAATAAACTCTCCAAGGATTGTAGATTTATAACCTTATTGTGAAAAGATATGTTTTGTTATAAATACTTGTTTTAAAAAGTAATAAACTCCAGGAAGTACTGCATTGGCTGACACCTGCCCATAGTGGGTTTCCCAACTGCCTTGAAAGGATTCAGACAAATGCAAATTCTGGCCTGTGGTGTGACACAAGATGTAAATACTGAAAAATCACATAAATTAAAAATCAGCAGGGTTGGAGAAGGGAGTTGTTGAGGGGTGTTGTTTTTAGGTGTAGGAGGAAGTGGTGGGATTAATTTGTGTTTCTGCTTTTTTTTTTTTTTTTAAAGCAAATTCCTGTGTTACCAAAAGCCTATGCTGTATATTTTGTTTCTCTTTTGTGTGTTTCTAGTACTTTGAAGGATTGATAAACGAATTGGGTATTTGTATGTGGAGATGTTAAAAGTTGTGGCTGCTCTCTTTGTGGAAGGGAAAAACTTAAATGAAGTTAATGCACTTCTTTTCCTAGCTCAGAAGTCACTGTGATGTATATTTTTTTAATGAAATTTAGGAATAAAGCTGTTGTCACATTGTATAATTAGTTTCAAAATGCTGCTTCTCTTATCATTAGTCTAGTAACTGTTAAAACTGTTTTCTGCAAACTGCATTTTACAGAATTTAAACTCTGAAACTATCAACTTTTATAGTTAAACATTGTATTAAATAAACTATAACAGTTTGTTTTGTATTTTTAAAATTACTGTTGTATTAGTTATTCAACCTTTATTTTTATTAAAAGTAAATAATGAAGATAAATCAACTAAAAAATACTTTTATTTTAACCATGGGGATATAGAATTTGTATTAGGAAAAACTGAGCAAAGAGTTTAACAATACTGAACTTCTTTAAGAATTTAATCAGCAGTGATGACTTCCAGAAGGTTTGGAGATAAATTCTAGTGTAAATGTTCAATCATAATGCTTCAGATTGCAATGTGTCTTTTGCCTCAGCAAACTTAAGGTTAGATTTGAAATTTGTACTACTATCTACTGGAATGCTACCATTTGCTTTTTAATTCCTCCAAATTTCTCAGCATTGGGAACACTGTATTATATCCTGTGCCTGCCAGTTTTAATATAACACTTAACATTGTAAAGCCATATAGATGTTAATTGACTCGTAAAACAAATTGTCTAGTTTTTGGTTTCTTGTTTAGTTTCATTTTTATTTAAATTAGATATATTTAGGGAAAATGCACCAACTTGAAAGTCACTGAAAATATATATGGTTAGATAAAAATGTTCTGACCATTCAGTGGTTTGTATGTGTTAACAGGTGATATTAAATTCTCAAATTCTGGAGTGTTTTTAAATGCTTTATTTAGCCAGGAGAATATGTAAAAATGTGAGTGCTTCATATGGACTGTGTAAATTAATTGTGTATTAAAATACTTTTAGTATCAATTTGCTTTTCCTATTTTCATTGCTCTCTGTTTCCTTCTTAAACATATTTCCCAACCTAATACTGTATTTCCTTTTTATTTTTAAGCACTGATTCATAGTTTTTATACCTCCTACCCCCATACCCAAATTTCTTAGCCCCACATTTTAGCTATGGATTTCTTTTTCTTTTTTTTTTTTAAGTTTATTTACTTAGAGAGAGAGAGAGAGAATATGAGTGTGGGAGGGGCAGAGAGAGAGGGTGAGAAAGAATCCCAAGCAGGCTCCATGCTGTCAGTGCAAAGACCAATGCAGGGCTCAATCCCACAAACCTTGAGATCATGACCTGAGCAGAAATCAAGAGTTGGATGCTTAACTGAGCCACCCAGGCTCCCCTAGCTGTGGATTTATCAAATTGGCAGGTTACAACAGTTGTGTTTCCACTGCTTGGAGTGCTTTACAACTCAATTATTTTCACTTAGTTGTTTTGTGATTAATTTTAAAAGTTTGCATAGCGCTTTTGTTTTTAATGTGCTTAACTCTGGTGGTAGAAAGCCCAGCCCAATTGAAAGTAAAACAATCGGGGTGCCTGGGTGGCTCAGTCGGTTGAGCGTCCGACTTCAGCTCAGGTCACGATCTCGCGGTCCGTGAGTTCGAGTCCCGCGTCGGGCTCTGTGCTGGCAGCTCGGAGCCTGGAGCCTGTTTCAGATTCTGTGTCTCCCTCTCTCTCTGACCCTCCCCCATTCATGCTCTGTCTCTCCCTCTCTCAAAAATAAATAAATGTTTAAAAAAAATTTTTTTAAAAAAAGTAAAACAAACTATATGTAAGGAAAAAAACTAGTAATGTCTTTGGTGTTCTGTGTTCTTCACTCAACTAAGTTGATTATAAAACACTTATGAAATTAACCATTTTGTAGAAACATGTTCTCTGTTTTATAATGTGAAGAGAGTTTCATCCAAAACTAATAATCACCCCTAAATAATGTACAGTACTCTCTAATACGGAATTTAAAGAAAAAGATACATGGCAGAGGTTTCCAGACTATTAGTTCATTGGGCCTTAGCATCTGGGTAATTTTAACGTGGTGGCAACCCTAGGCCAAGAGAAATACTAATTTAGTACCCATGTGAAAAAGGAAAATCATTTGTATTTCACTCAAGCAGTTACCGATGGGATGTGTGAAACTTATTCTACAATTCAAGACTTCCAGTCAGATTGGATGCATCATCCTCAGTCACCTGTGTATCAAATTGCTCATAATATGTTAATACTGCTCATAAGTAGTTAATACTACTTACAGAAGAATTATGTCAGGTAACTTGAAAACAGTAATTTGCACATGTCTAGCAAGATACTCTATAAAATAAACCACAAAGAAATCAAACTCCATAATCATGGTGTTAGTAATAACGGTAGTGTTTTTTGAAACTAAAAATTATGTATTGAAGCATAAATACATAAATTTCTGCTGAAGAGAAAAATATTTCCAATGGAATATAATTCAGTTATAAAAAAGGAACAAAGTACTGATAGTAGTACAACATGGACAAAACCTGAAAATAGCCAAATGAAATAGGCTGGACACAAAAGGCCACAATGTGATTCCATTTATATAAAATATCCCCAAATAGGCAAATCCATAGAGACCAACCAGATCAGTGGTTGCCAGAAGCTAGGGAGAAAGAGAGGGAATGGGAAGTGACTGCTTACGTATAGATTTTGAAGTTGGAGCAATGAAATAATTGTCCTGGAACTAGATAATGGTAATGATTACACAATATTATGAATATACTTAATGCCCCTGAGTACATATTTTTTAAAGGCTAAAATTACACATGTTGTTATGTGTATTATCAAAGGGATTTGGATTAAACTTTGGTAGTTAATCAATTAGACATAATTGCACTTAGATGAGCAGCTTTATTAACAAATCATAAGCATAAAATTCATTTATTTGTAGCTCATATTAGTTACACTTTAATATTCTCAATCAAAAATAAACCTTTTTCTACCATGTAAAACCTAGCCTTCCCTTAGACTTTTGAAAATTATATTTTGGTCCCTGAGAGTTACAAAAAGGGAGCTGGACTCCATTGACATCATTTGCCTGATAACTGGGTCTTATTCCACCTCTGTCCACAAAAACAGGTCCATGGCCACCTCCATGTCCTTCCTGTACAGCTTTTACAAGAGGATAAATATATTTATTTGATTCCGACTCAAGTTCAATTACTTCTCTGGCATAATCCTGAAATTCCTTCTCCTTTTCAGCCATAAGAGCTTCAGTAAGTCTGCAATACTCTAATTCTGCTTGTTTTTCTTGCTTTGCATTAAATTTATTTTTGGCCTATAAAGAAAGAAAATGCAATTTCATATTGGTGCAATTTTCTAAATAAACATAGCATTTGAAGTTGTATATATACTTTTTTCTAAATTCATTGATACATGACAAGTTCTGACTTCACAACTACACCTGACTTTGAACAACATGGGGGTTAGGGACACCAACTCCTGGCACAGTGAAGAATTCATGTATAAATTTGACTCCCCAAAATTTTACTAATAACTTACTGTTGATAAGAAGCCTAACTGATAATATAAAGTCAACACGTCATATACATATATGTATTCAATGCTGCATTCTTAATACTTTTTTCTTAATTTTTATTTTTTTATTTTTTAATTTTTTTTTCCTTTTTCTTAATTTTTAAAAAAATTTCTATGTGGGGGGCGCCTGGGTGGCGCAGTCGGTTGAGCGTCCGACTTCAGCCAGGTCACGATCTCGCGCCGTCTGTGAGTTGGAGCCCCGCGCCGGGCTCTGGGCTGATGGCTCAGAGCCTGGAGCCTGTTTCCGATTCTGTGTCTCCCTCTCTCTCTGCCCCTCCCCCGTTCATGCTCTGTCTCTCTCTGTCCCCAAAATAAATAAAAAAAAAAAAGTTGAAAAAAATTAAAAAAAAAAATTTCTATGTGGTTCATCTGCAAGTTTTTTCAAATGGTAGCAAATCTCAAAAAAAAAAAATCATGTATTTACTGAAAAAAATCCATGTATAAGGGACCCCCACAGTGCAAACCTGTGTTGTTCAGGGGGCACTGGTATATACTCTATAATTTATTTCAGAAACTCCCATGCTTCTCACAGTAGTATGCTCAAAGTAGTGGCTCAGTGAAAATAGCCTTATGCAATACCATATCTTTAAGCAAATAATATAGCAAAATAGTTAAAAGCATGAGCTTTAGGTAAAAATCAACTGAGGTTAGAATGCTGTTTCTACCGTTTAGAAAATGTACTTTGGCAGGTGTAGAAGACCTACCAATCACTGTCCCTGACCTATCCACTATTTTTTTTTTTTTTTAATAATCTCTACACGCAACATAGGGCTCAAACTCACAGCGCTGAGATCAAGAGTCACATGTTCTTCCAACAGAGCCAGCCAGCCACTCCTCCCTCACCCCCACCCCCCATCCACTATTCTGAAGGAACTCCCTCAAACCCACTGTCCTAAATCAGTCCGGTATACCATGTAATCCAGCCACATAAGATTAAATCAGCAGTGAATATCTGAACTAAATTAAAACAACTACATGTTCTTTTCCCAGGAATTTGAAGCTGGAATGAGTGGCATTTATCAATGTAGGTTGATTGATCTGGAACTGGGTGGAGTAAATTACTCTCAGCAATTTACCAAAAGTCAATTTATCAACATCTCAATTTTTTTTCTTTCAACTCATATTTGCAAAAGCATTGTTCCTTTCACTGTTTATATTTAAAAAAAAATTTTTTTTAACGTTTATTTATTTTTGAGAGAGAGAGAGGCAGAGCATGAACGGGGGAGGGGCAGAGACAGAGGGAGTCACATAATCAGAAGCAGGCTCCAGCCTCTGAGCCATCAGCCCAGAGCGCGACTCGGGCTCGAACCATGCACCGCGAGATCGTGACCTGAGCTGAAGTCGGACGCTTAACCGACTGAGCCACCCAGGCGCCCCTCACTGTTTATATTTTAATGAAGTCTGAAAACTTTTTGTCTTAGCATTTTAAGAAATGCTGAGCTTGTCAAACGTGATTTTTGTCTACTTATAAATATATTTAATATTCATGAAAATATTTTTCTAAATCAGTAACCAACACTTCAGTATAAAATAGTAGCCCAAATGTGATATCCACCATAAATTGAAATTTATAAGGAAATAGAGCAACCATAACAATATGAAATACCAAATTTTTATTAGTCCTACAATTCGAAATGAAGTCTTCTATGTTTAAAAAAAAGGCTTTATGTGCTATTTGTTGAATTGGTGATACAATATACAATATCAAAAGTTTGAAAAGGCAGAAAATGATGTTCAAAAAGATTAAGAAACAAAAGCACAAAAACACTCTCATAAAAGGTAAAATGCTATAATTTGGGAATTTGCAGGGAAATTAGGATATGTTCGTTTGGCAGCAATTTTATAGAAAGACATTAAGGAAGTACAGAAGGGAAGTGACAATGGAAGTGAAGGATTACCATAATGGATCATAAGATTGATGCCTCAATTTTGATATGCATTAAGCATAAATAGATTTATAAAGAAACTTCAAAAATATTGTTTTACAATCCTAAAAATTATAACAGATGGGGCTAAAGTAATAAGCATCTTTAGAGGATGCTAGAGAACTAATTATTTTGAATACTGGAAAATAAAGGGAAATTATCAAGCATTTATCCTGTCTTTAAAAAATGTACCTCAGGGATGCCAAATTGTTGATCCTGAAAAGTTCTTTGATGACTTGAGCATATGAGTAAGAAGAAACGAGAGAATATCAATGATATTCTTGCCACCTCGTGAACTAAGAGATCAAGCAATGATCATCAAAGGCTGTTCATGTCACAGAAAATGACAAGTCATTAAGTGCCTTCTGATGGAATTAACACCACCTAAGAATTTTCACCAAAAGATTTGAACCTGAATCTGACCCAAACTAAATTGTATCTGAAATGCAGGGAACATAATAAACTACATCACAGGGATTCAACCATAAAAATCCAGACTGTAGTAATTCCAAAAGACAAGAAACTCTGTCAACTAGTAAAACGCCCCAACTAATAAATTACAAGACAAACACAATAAAGACAAAAAGGCAGACTTTAAGACAAAAAAGAGAGGATAGGGGTGGAGGAGGAGTGTTAGATAAAAGAGACTTAAAAGACATATCAACCACATAGAATATACAGACCTTATTTGATCCTGATTAAAACAACAAACTAAGGGGCGCCTGGCTGGCTCAGTTGGTAGAGCATGTGACTCTTGATCTCAGGGTTGTGAATTTAAACCTCACGTGGGGTGTGGAGCATACTTAAAAAAAAATTAAACAAAACCAACAAACTAAAAAATATGAGACAATTTGAAGGAAATTTAAACACTGAATATTAATTGATTTAGACATGATAATGAAATTATGATTGTGTAAATTTATAGAGTCCCTGAGTTTTAGAGATACATACTGAAATGTATGTTGATGAAATGATATCTGGGATTTGCTTCAAAATAATTGGGCAGATCCTACTTCTGGCAATGGCTACATGAGGAAGTTAGCCATTTCGCCTCCACAAAAAACAAACTTATTATTAAAAATTATTAAAATCCCCATTTCAGAGCACTGTTAAGTGACAATGTATAGGCAACTACTTGACAAATGTGTTTTCATGAAAAACTGCTACTAAATCAGGTAAGAATCGCAAGTTTATAGCATTCTTGTCTGGGGGCCATTGCTATCTCTTCAGCTCAGGTGGTGAAAACTTGCAGGTTTGCTGGACAATGATGGCAGATTTCATTTGGGTTGAGTAGCAAAACAGCTAGAAATTTAAGGATGAGTTTCTGGAAGTGAGATGGGTAGAGAAGGACTGAAATAATAAACTCTATGAACATCCTTGACTAATTGGTAAACTACACATTCACACAGGAGACCCCAGTGAGCTTAGCAAAGATTAAAAGCCAGGGGAAACTGTGAATTTGCTGTTCTTAGAAATAACATCCTCAACCCATACACAACTTAATATAGCAGGAGTAACAGCATTACTGGCTTAACGTAACTGAACTGAACTCCACCCACATTATTGGTTGACTATCAAACTGTCAATCTGCTGAAAGCCAAAAATAAAGAGAAAATTTTGAAACCAGCAAGAGAAAAATGATATATCACATTTAGGGGACCAACAATATGATTAATGGTAGATTTCTAATTATAAACAATGAAGGCCAGAAGACATTGGAACAATATATTCAAAGGGCTGGGGGAAAATGATATCCAGTAATTTTATACCCAATGAAATGAAAACAAAGTTATTTCCATAAATACATAAACTGAAATGGTTTATTGCTAACCCATCTATGCTGAATAGAACTGGCCAATAAACATGAAAAGATGCTCAACATCACTAATCATTAGGGAAATGCAAATGAGAACCACAAGTGAAATACCACTTCAAACCTATTTCAATGGCTATTATAAACAACAACAAAACCAACAAACCCAGAACACAACAAGTGTTGAGAATTGGAGAAATTAGAACCCTTGAATATTGATGGTGGGAATTGTTAAATGGTTCAGCTTTATAGAAAACAGAATGGTGGTTCTTTAAAAAGTTAAACCTAGAATTATCATATGATCCAGGAATTCTATTTCTGTGTATATAGACAAAATAATTAAAAGCAGGACTCAACAGGTATTTGTATACCACAGAAGCATTATACACAATAGCCAAAAGATGGATACAACCCAAATGTCCACTGATGGATGTATGTATAAAGAAAATGTACATACAATGGAATATTATCCATGGATGAATCTTGAAGGCATTATGCTAAGTAAAATAATACAGATACAAAAGGGAAAATATTGCATGATTCCACTAATATGAGGTACCTGGAATATTCAAACTCATAGAGACAGAAAGTAGAATAGTGGTTACCAGGGACTGGGAGGAAGGGGGAATGAAAAGTTACTGTTTAATGGTATAGAGTTTCAGCATAGAATGATGAAAAAGTTATGGAGATGGATAATGATGATAGTAAATGCACTTGATGGCCCTGAACTATACACTGAAAAATGGATAAAATAGCAAATTTTATGTATATTCTACCATATTAAAAAAATGTTAAAACCCAATGATAAGAAAACAAACAATCCAGGGGCACCTGGGTGGCTCAGTCGGTTAAACGTCTGACTCTTGGTTTTGACTTGGGTCATGATCTCACAGTTTGTGAGTTTGAGCCCCACATCAGGCTCTGTACTGACAGTGCTGGGTCTGCTTAGGATTCCCTCTCCCTCTCTCTGCCCCTCCCTTGCTCGGGCTCTCACTCTCTCTCAAAAATAAGTAAACTTTAAAGAAAAACAAAAAAAGAAAACCCAATTGAATAATACACAAAAGATTTTAGTAGACACTTCACAAAAGAAGGCACACAAATGGCTATGAAGGATGTATAAAGACCTTCAAAATCTTAGTCACTAAGGAAATGCAAAACAAAACCATGAGATATCACTACACTATAAGTAGTTAAAATTAAAGGATAACGATACTAAGTGTTGATGAGGATGTGGAACAACTTATCCTCGCATATGTTGCTGGTAGGAATGGAAAATGGTATAGCCATTTTGGAAAACAGTTTAAGTCATAAATGATTGGATGCCAGGTCCTCTACACATATTCTAAAATCTCTGGTACCCCTATTCACCCCAACTCTGAAATCTATGAGATCTCAGTCAACATAATCTCTGGGTTACAGTTATAAAGAGGGGAAAAACTAAAAGAACATAAGCATTATGACCTGCCATATGCATTTGCATTTTCTTTAATATTTACTAAAGCACAATAGACACTGAAGAAAAATAGTTGTGCAAAAGACGTAAACTTAGTATGGGAACTTCAGTACAGATAAAAACAGAAACTAACTCTTCACATTTTTTATATATTTTATTGTGTCATAATCATAATGATCACCTGATCTTATTTGATAAAATAAACCACCTGGGAAACAGAAAACTAGCATGAACTCTACATTACATATTTATTGCTAAGATAAGTATAAACATTTAAGAATAATTACCATTTGCTGAATATGAGCATCTCGAACTTTTTGATGTTCCTTATCAGCTTTGCGTTTTTTCTCCTTTTCATGCTCCTGGAAAATCTGATCTGCTTTCATGATAGCCAGCAATTGTTTTTTAGCCTCTAGTTTTCTCTGCCTTTCTTCTTCCTCTTTATTTTTCATCTAGATGTTAAAAGGTAAAGGAAAAAAAAAAGTTTTTATCAACCAGTTCTCTCTAATAAAGCACAGAGTTAGAAAGCTCCAAGCAGAAAGCCAGCCAGGAGCAACGCAAGAGTGGAAAATTTACATGCACCTGGGCTGGTTCCCACAAGGCCAGTTTTCTTCTATTTCTCCAATAACAGAAAACACTGAAAACTTGAGTAACATTGGTGGTTTAAAAAAATAAAATAGAGAAACAGATGGCAAGAGCTTCTCAAGGTAAAGGAATATTTGTAGGTAAAAAATTAATTGCTACAATGTCTATAAACTATCCAAATGAAATGTTATGACAGTCAATTTTGTAGGAGATAAGGATTATCTGAAAGATCAAATACAGAAATGCAATAGAGTGATTTTTACTTGGTTTGTCTTAAAAACATTCAAATGTATATTAAGTGAATAACAATTTTTGCATTTCAGATGGTTCTGAAACAGAAGCATCTATCTTTGTATCTATCAATATCTTATTTGTAATTGATTATCGTGATATTCTGCTAGCAAGTAAACATAGTTTGATTTCAAGAATATAGGCAGGTAATTCATACATTGTTTTCCAAATCTTTGCTAGTTTTTTTTTGTCAGAGAGGCAGAGGGAGTGGAAATTACAATGGAAAGGGCTTACATTTGTTGTTGTTGTTTTTTATTTTTATTTGTTATAATTTAATTGCTTACCACAACAGCTCTATGTTCTTCAATCGCTTTTAATTCTGCCTTGTTTTTTTCATATTTTTCTCTTTCTCTTTTTTCCCGTTCAGCCTCAGCTTCTGCAGTATCTCTAGCAATAATCAAATCTTCATTGTCGAGTTTCTCTTTCATTAGTTCACTCAGGAAGTTATTTATTCTTTCTCTCCTTTCTTCCATTAGCCTATAACAAAATAACCCACACTTGTTAAATCTTCATGAATAGATTTGTTTTGAAGCCAATATAATTTTATTAGAAATCATATATTTTATAGTCTTTTACAAGACTAAATGGAGCCCCATTGCTCTTTATATGTACTAATTATTTTAAGTGGAAACTAATTTTAATACTTTATTTTTAGAATAAAGTTTATTTTATTTTATTATTTTTTTAAGAATAAAAATATTTTAGAAAAGATATTTTAAAAATCCAAAGGGAGGAATGTATGTAATATCTTGTGTGTGTGCATGTGTGTGTGTCCAGGAAATAAAGTGTTAAAATTCTCACAATGAAAATTTTTTCAAAAGTTATCAGATACCCTTCTTACTTGAACACTGGAGGCTTAGGTTATAAAATAAATCAAAGGCATTTCTTTATTTTTTTAATTTTTTTTAACGTTTATTCATTTTTTGATAGAGAAAGACAGAGTGTGAGTGGAGGAGGGGCAGGGAGAGAGGGAGATACAGAATCTGAAGCAGGATCCAGGCTCTGAACTGACAGCACAGAGCCCGACGCGGGGCTCGAACTCATGGACTGTGAGATCATGACCTGAGCCTAAGTTGGACGCCCAACCGACCGAGCCACCCAGGCACCCCAACATTTCTTTAAATGAAATCTCAAAAATAACTAGTAAGAATCATCAAACTCTTGAAGAAATCCATCCTATTACTATATCCTGTTTACAATTTATTCATAGCACCTTATTGACTTCATCTATTCATATGAAGATAAACAACTCTCCTTTCATACTGGGAGATTCCTGAAGTCAGAGACAAGGTAAGTCTTGTAATTCAGAGTCAAGCATGGTGCCTGACACATTCAACAATAACTAGGTATTTGTTAAAGGAATAGGGGTATTTTCATATAAGATTGGGTGAAAAATACTTTTAAATTTAGATATGACAGATTTACTAAATAATTGCGTGAGTTTGCAAAGAAATTGTGGGAGAAATGGTAAGAAAGAACACAGTGCATATCCCAAGGAAATTATAATCTAAAGTGGAGAAAAGACATTTATGCAAATAACTATACAAGGCAAAGGGTGATACGTGCCATGAGAGAGCTAGAAAGTGATATAGGCAGATGAGAAAAAAAGGTTTCATGGAAAAAGTGACACTTCATCTAGGCTTTCAAAAACAATATTCTAAACACTTTTATTGATTGCCTACTATACTCCAGACTCTATTCCAGGTGCTGGGGACATAATAGTAAAAAAACCTTAAAAATCTCTGCTTTCATAGAACTTTCATTATAGCTGGGGTAGACGGAGAGTAAACCAAGTAAGTAGTTAAAATAGTGCCATATCACACAATGAGGCAAAAGAAAGCAACCTAAACAGGTTACCTAAACAGGTAAGCAATGTGGAGAGTGGAGCTGTAATTTTAACTTAGGTAGTCACGGAAGGCCTCAATAAGAAGGCCTTATATGAAGGCCCTATATTTCAGAATAATAATCTGAAAGAGTTAAAGGTGAGCATTCCTCAGAGAGGGTACAGGAGTTCAGTGTGAGTGATTAAGAGGCAACAAAGGAGAGGACAGTATGAGATGAAGTCTGAGTGATGAGGCTGAGGCAGCTGGGAATTAGGAGAGCCTCATGGGCCTCAATAAATACATGTGATGTAAAGCCATCAGAACAGTTTGCACAAGGGAAAAGTAGATCTAGACAGAAACAGGATGTACTGCAACTGGCCTCCTGCTCTCCCTCATCTCATCTCAAACTTCTCACTAAGGTGAGCAGTGGTCTCCCTATCTGATGAACATTTCATTTGTAAAATCTCATTTAATCCCTCTATTGATCTAACACCAATGACTGCTGTCTTCTTATTGAAACTTTCCTTTCTTGTTTCTCTGGTTTTCTTCCAATCTCTGAAAACTATTCTTTGGTCTCCACATTATCTTCTTTCTCCATTTGACCCTTAAATATGGACTTCTCTAGGGACCTTCATTTTTTACCTACTCACCATAAGTAAGCTCATCTGTATCCACAGTTCTAACTACCACTTCTATATCAGTGGCTCACAAAGCCATCTCCAGCTCAAATCCCTCTCCCACAGCAGAGATTTCCACTATTTCCAATCATCTACCAGATTGATTTCCTTGATATTCCAAGGGAACCCTAACTCACATGCTGCAATTGATATCATCATGTCACTGAATGCCCTAGTCATATATAAAATAACAAGACTTATTCTTAAAAATTACTCTCATATTCCAACTTCTGATTTATAATAATTTCAGACAGTACTTAATTACATAAGTTATTTTTAAAAGCTTACCTGTGTGTTTCAGCTTCTTTTTCTTTCCCTATTTGCATAAGACGCTTTTTTGCTTTGATAAATTTTCTGATCTTTTCATCCTCCTCCTCTTGCTGCTGCCGTTCCACAGCCTTGATGATATTTTTATCATTCACATGTTCCTTGAGGGAAAAAATTGTGTATTATCCTATCACAGAAATATGTTTCAACATACGAATATCTAACAAAAACTTGTCAAATGGCCACAGTTTGTGACTCAGTTATTTCTCTCTCAGGAACTTATCCCAAAGAAATAATCAGAGATGTGCATTAAGTTTTATGCACCATGTGCTTTATCTCAAAGTTACTTATAAGAGTGAAAAATTGTAAACAATCTTAATCTTTAATAATGAAGAAATGGCTAAGTAAATTATACTCTCAATGACATGGGAAGATACAAACAATATAATGGGCAAGTGGGGGGAAAGGAGAACATAAAATACTACATAGCAATTTCAGTTTTATACACATATGCAGATGTAAGTTTGTAACGTATATATAACTGGAAGAAATGAATCAAATGCTAATAGTTATCTCTGTGGTATGAGATTATATAGGTTACTTTTCATCTTAATGCTTTTCTGTATTTCCTTTCAAATATTTCCTTAAAATATGTAATTAAAAATAATTTTATAATCAGAAAAAATACATTAAATATATACAATTTTCATTTAATGTTTAAATAGCTAATACAATCATATGGTACACAAAAATATTTAAAAGATACACAATGCAGGGGCACCTGGGTGACTCAGTCGGTTGAGTGACCAACTCTTGATTTCGGCTCAGGTCATGATCCAGGGTCGTGGAATCAAGCCCCATGTGGACCTCCGTGCTGAGCGAGGAGCTGGCTTAAGATTCTCTCTCTCTCTCTCTCTCTCTCTCTCTCTCTCTCTCTCCCTCCCTCCCTCTGGCCCTCTCCCCCACTCGTACTCTCTCTAAAATAACAAACAAAAAAACAAAACAAACCCCAAGATACAAGTGTAAAGTGTTCTTCCTTCCCCATCCACTGTCTATTTGCCTGTATTCCTAATTCCCCTGCCAGACTTGATCACTGTGAAACTAGTGAAAAAGAACTGTACCAAAGTATGTTACTGTGAAATTTTACAGCTGCAGACATAAAGACCCAGAAATCTTTCAGAAAGAGAGAGAGAAAAAAGTAAAACACAACGGATCACATAAATAGGCTGAAGACTCTAAATGACATCATACTTCTCAATAGCTATACTGGAAGCCAGATGATTATGAAACTATGAATATAAAATTCTGAATTCTGAACCAGAATTCTATATCTAGTCAAACTATAAAGCAAATGTGATTTTAAATGATAACCTTTTCAGATAAGAATTTTTTAAATTGACCTGTATACCCTTTATTAGGAGGTTACTTGAAGATATATTTCAGCAAGATGGAGAAGTAAACCAAGAAAGAGGAAGGCATGTGATTCAGGATATGGGAACCTCAGCCCAAGAAAGTAACCCAAGGAAGTGCCAGAATGACTTCTGGGCAGGAGGCCTAGAGGGCAAGCAGCCCAGAAGGAGAAGGATGGAGAACTTTGGATGGGGGAGCTCTAAAAAAAAAACAAAAAAACAATAATGTAGATAATTTGATATTATTTAGATGAATATTTGAAAACTAACATCAATATACATTTGACGGAACTTATGGAACATGTGGGAAAAAACATGGTGTACAGCCATCAAAGCAAATAAATAACACAATTATTTTAATCACAGAAAAACATTTATGCAAGCAAAGAAATATAATCATAGTATATACTGTTTGGCTCTTCAGAGAACAATATTTATATAATAATGATAATGATTTAGCTATAATTGTAACACAATTATTTTAGAGGAAGGAGAGAATGGGAAGAGAACAGTGTTAGAAAAGAACTCAATCCTTAACTACCAGGGCAGAGAGACAGAAAATGTCTAAAATGGATAAATCAAGATCTATATCTTTTTCTTTAATTTTTTTTTTAGCCATTATTCATTTTTAACATTTATTTATTTTTGAGACAGAGAGAGACACAGCATGAACGGGGGAGGGGCAGAGAGAGAGGGAGACACAGAATCGGAAACAGGCTCCAGGCTCTGAGCCACCAGCCCAGAGCCCGACGCGGGGCTCAAACTCGCGGACCGCGAGATCGTGACCTGGCTGAAGCCGGACGCTTAACCGACTGCGCCACCCAGGTGCCCCAGCCATTATTCATTTTTGAGAGACAGAGAGAGACAGAGCATGAGCAGGGAAGGGGCAGAGAGAGAAGGAGACAAAGAATCCGAAGCAGGCTCCAGGCTCTGAGCTGTCAGCACAGAGCCCGACGCAGGGCTTGAACTCACGAACTGGGAGATCATGACCCGAGCTGAAGTCAGACACTCAACCGACAGCCACTCAGGCACCCCAAGATCTATATCTTTAGAAGTTGATATATATTTTTTAAAAAGGGGGGGGGGGCGCCTGGGTGGCTCAGTCAGTTAGTCGTCTGACTTTGGCTCAGGTCGTGATCTCATGGTTCGTGGGTTCAAGCCCCGCATCAGGCTCTGTGCTGATGGCTCAGAGCCTGGAGCCTGCTTCAGACTCTGTGTCTCCCTCTCTCTCTGCCCCTTCCCTGTCTCTCTCTGTCTCTCAATAATAAATAAACATTAAAAAAAAAAAACTTGGTGTATATTTTTAAAATACACAGATTATTATTTTTTATTCTCATGTTGGTTAAAATACAGTGTAGTCTTGGCTTCAGGGGTAGAACCCAGGGATTCATCACTTATATAGGACACCCAGTGCTCATCCCAACAAGTGCCCTCCTTAATGCCCATCATCCACCTCTCCCACCCCCCTCATCTCCCACCCTCATCAACCCTCAGTTTGTTCTCTGTATTTAAGAGTCTCTTATGGTTTGCCTCCCTCTCTGTTTTTATCTTATTTTTCCTTCCCTTCCCCAAAGATCATGTGTTACGTTTCTCAAATTCCACATATGACTGAAATCATATGATATTTGTCTTTCCCCGACTGACTTATTTTGCTTAGCATAATACCCTCCAGTTACATCCACGCTGTTGCAAATGGCAAGATTTCTTTCTTTTTGATCACTGAGTAGTATTCCATTACTAAAATATACAGATTATTTGGAATATAATTTCATATCAGAACAAACAGCTAGGGGCGCCTGGGTGGCGCAGTCGGTTAAGCGTCCGACTTCAGCCAGGTCACGATCTCGCGGTCCGGGAGTTCGAGCCCCGCGTCCGGCTCTGGGCTGACGGCTCAGAGCCTGGAGCCTGTTTCCGATTCTGTGTCTCCCTCTCTCTCTGCCCCTCCCCCGTTCATGCTCTGTCTCTCTCTGTCCCCAAAATAAATAAACGTTGAAAAAAAAATTTAAAAAAAACAAACAAACAAACAGCTAAAAGAACCTGGAAGTGGTTATTAACAAGAAGCAGAAGGGGTAAAGCAAAGAACGGCTACTCTTCTTTTAAGCCTTTTGGTAGTGTTTGATGTTTTAATTCTGTGAATGTAGTAAGAATAAAAACTAATTTTAAAGAAAAGAATGTAAAAAATTACAAACTAAAGTGAGTTGCAATAGGAACAAAATAACTATTACATTTATCAAGCACTAATTCTTAGCAGTGCCGCAGACACCAGACACATACCACTCCACTCATTCCTCACAAGTCTCATTTTGAGGATAAGAAAATGCATTCACTTGAAAGAAAGTCTCATTCTCTTTTCTCTTTCTTGTTCATTCATGAGAGCACATCCACATAATTTCATAGCAAATGTAGCCGCCCCCAAAATATACTTAAAAACCCAATTCAATAGCAACTTGTTTTCAACCTTATTATTGATAAAAAATACGTTAAAAGTTAGGCATTGGAAATTATACATTTTTTGAAGAGATATATATTTTCAACTTACAAAAAACAGCCTTCTGCTTTCATTTATCTCTTCTTTTCTCTTTTCTAGTTTTTTCCTCATTTCTATTTCATGTAATGAATTCTGTCGCCTTATTTCCTCTGCATCCTTTTCTTCATGTTTTCTCCTTCTTTCTTCTTCCTCTTCATGTTCCTTTATTCTAAAGCAAAAGAATAACTATAATTGACAGCAAAGCAGAAAAATAGGTTATATTTTGAATACATGAGTGAGATTCCACCCTGGGATGATGTGAAGTTGTGGGGAAACTAGTGAATTTCTTTGAGGACAAGAAGGGAATATATAAAGAGCAGTGATGAAAGCCAAATCCAATCTTGCTAAGATTGCCAATATTTTCCTTTCTCTGAAATTTGTTTCATTGCTGACCAAAATTAAGTCCTACACTAGATTCAAATGGTCCTTTGAACATTTGAATGTTCAAGTTAATTGAATGTTCAAGTTAATTGAATGACAGTATAGTGGAATAGTGACATTATTTTACAGAAAAGTCCTTAATCCCTAGTGTTTCTCAGTAGTCGGCACTAGACAATGGTACCTAACCTATGGGTCTAGCCTCTCAGGAAATGGGTTTCCTTACCCAACTAGCCACTTTTCTCTAGTCCACATCCACTAGCTATAGTGCCTTCTGAGCGGTAAGCCACACAGGGCTTATGTGTGAGTTCTGCAGAGATCCTGGAACAGCTTCCTTACTGCGAGGCTGTGATCTGTGAGATTTAGCTCTAGCTCTACCTCTTTAACCCACCTTCCCAGCCCTATCACAATCAGTACTTTATTGCAGACTCTGAGTGCCCCCATCTGGCAATTAATCCTCTGCATACTGACAAGGCTGTTCAGCCTAAGATGTCTCGTCTACTTGCTCATGCATTCTTGTCAGTCAATCAAGTGTGCAGGCTACTCTACCACCATTCTTTATCTGCTGTCTCTATTTTTTTTTTTCTTCCTGAAAGGTAGGCACAGGGAAGATCAATAATACACTTAGACAAAAATATTGAGGAATAAACCTTTCAAATGCACCTGATCCAAAAGAATATTTTCTTGGAATCTTATCACTCATCTTCAGAAGGGAAAATTCCGTTCCCCGTGCCGTGGAGGACTACACAGTTAAATAAGATGGTAAGTTCACTTTGGTATTATTAAGCCAATGGAGGACAGGAGATTCCCAGTTGATTCATCTGTACAGAGTAAGCAGCTTTGGAGCCACAATCATTTTCCTGAGGAGGAGCTAAGAAAAAAGTCATTGTTGTCTACAGCTAAACCAGGTTTACGATTGCCCTAAAAATATTAATTTTCAAAAATATTTTATTGTTTAGTTCGTTAGAATTCTTAGAAGCAAAGAAGATTCTTTGAGCTGGTGAGAAGTCTACAGGTGAAGAATGGTAGAACAAAATTCCATACAGAAGGAAAAATATGTGGGAAGGCCCCGAGGCAAGCAAAAGTTTGACAGGTGCTCAAGGCCTGGAAGATCAGTATGACAGAAACACAGTAACTAAGGGGACGGAGTGGTAGGAAAGGAGGTTTAGAAGATGCAGCTAGATCACATGAGGCTTAGCAGGAGATGGTCAAGTTTCCATTTTATTTGTTTGTTTATATTTTTGAGAGAGAGCACGAGTGAACGAGGCGCAGAGAGAGGGGAGAGAGAGAATCCCACCAGATGCAGGAAGGGATGGAGAGTGTGGATCCTGGAGTGGGGCTAGAGCTCACCCAAAAGGGGGACTTGAGCTTACCCCAAAGCAGGAGCTCACCACTGTGAGATCATGACCTGAGCTGAAGTCTGATGCTTAACCTACTGAGCCACCTAGGCACCCCTCCATTTTATTTTAAATGAATGGAAAGCTATTGAAAAGTTTTAGGTAGGAGAACAATATGATCATTTTTTTTTAAAGTTTATTTATTTTGAGAGGGTCGGGGAGCCAAGAGAGAAGGAGAAAGAATCCCAAGCAGGCTCCATGCTGCCAGCACAGAGCCAGATGTGGGACTCAAACTCACAAACTGTGAGATCATGACCTGAGTTAAAATCAAGAGTTGGACACTTAACCAACTGAGCCCCAGCTGCCACAATATGATCAATTTTTAATAAAATCTTTCTGGATGATGAAAGAAGGGGTTAGGAAGAGAGAATAGTAGGCCAGTTAAGAGGTTGACACAATAATTCATGGGACATAAGGACTAAGATGACAGCAGTAACTTTAAGATTCATTTTGGAGAAAAAATTCAACATGAATTGCTGATAGATTTGATGTGGGAAATAAAGGAACATGAAGAATCAAGGTGTATTTCTAGGTTTCTGATTTGGACAACTGAGGGTTAGATAAGGGTGTCACTAGAATGTCCACTGTGGGGGTGGTGAATAAATACTTTCCTGCTAGACATTTTAAATTTGAGATATCTATGAGACATCAAAATGGAGGATGTCTTAAAGGCAGTTGTATGTGAAGCTGGGACCCAAAGGAGTGGTCTGGACTGGAGTTATAAATTTGTAAGTTCTTAGATTTAGGGTGTGTTTTTAATCCATAGGAATTTTAATCAGTAGGATGTGATCACTTAAGCCTTCCTTTCTCTTTGCTTTTTCCCTAGATGATCTTATCCAGGGGAAAGTCAAGCAAACTATCCTGTAATGATTTTCCCTTCTTCTGGGAAGTTGATGAGATTAATAGGAACTGAGTTGTTCTTAAGCAAGTTCTACGGGCCCCTTCCTAGAGAAAGGCTTACCTAGAAGGAAACAGAATTATATGCAGTATCTACAGATACTGTTAAATTTCTTTTCAATAATTATGTTTAAGGTTCTTGGTCAAAATCCCTCCATGTGGGGATTTTGGTGTCACTAGAGTCCCTCATTTGCCCCATCCTCATTATGCCCACTGGGCTGTGAGCCACAGGCAGATTCTTACACTGCTCAAAGCCCAAAAATGGAATAGAATGACTAGGTCTACAACTTAGAGGTTGTTCTAAAAATGTGTGAAAAATCTCACTTTCAGGCACAGGGCAGCAGCTGTACAGTGTGTTTTGGTTAACCATTACTAAGTAATTACCCCCAAACTTAGTGGACTAAAACAATAAATGTTTACTATCTCATACCATTTCTGAGATTCAGGAATCTGGGAGTGGCTTAGCTAGGTAGTTCTCCAGAGGTTGCAGTCAAGATGTTAATTGGAGCAGTAGTCATTTAAAGGCTTGACTCAGGCTGGAGAACCCATTTTTACATATCTCTTGACATGAGGCCTCAGCTCCTTGCTACATAGACCTCTCCATAGAGCTGCTTGAGTGTCCTTACATCATGGCATCCTCAGGAATGAGTGATCCAAGATAGGAAGGAGGAAGCCACAATGCCTTTTATATGCTAATCTCTCTCAGAATTTCACACATCATCATTTCTACTCATTCTCTTCATTGGAAATGAGTTACTCTGTATAGCCTGCACTCGAGTGAGGAAGGAATTAGACTCCATCCTCTGAAGAGAGGAGTATCAAAGAATGTGTGTACATATTTTAAACCACCACCAGGTAATACCTGAATAGCACTTGGTAATACAATTAATAGGGCATTCAAAAGAGTCTTGCCTCTTGATATCCTCCAATTTCCTTTTTTTGGGTGTGTTAAAATATGGTCTTTGTTCAAAGTGGAAAGTCATTACAAATTTTGGCCTACAAGGCACACCATGACCTGGCCCTTGCCTCTTTCCAATCTCATCTTTAACATTGCCCTCTTTGCCCTCTTACTATAGTCATCTTGACTATTTGTAGTTACCCAAATACACCACACTCTAACTAACTTCTGGCCCTTCACCCATGTTATTCCCTCTCCTTAAAATACTTCTCCATTTCCTTTTCGCATGACTTATTCCTATTCAGTTTTCATAATTCAGTATGAACTGAGATGTCCATTTTATATGCTTCCACACATCCTGTACGTATACTCATCAAGATATCTACTATCATGCCATAATTATTTGTTCCATGTTTATACCTCCTCCCCAGATTGTGAACTTTTTAAGAAAAAAGACAATTGCATTCATCTTCACAGTCTCAGTTACTAGAATAGTGGCTGGCAAGTGGAGATTGTCCGATAAATGTTTATAAAAATGAATGGATGACTGGATAAATGAATTTACTAATAAATGAGTAGCCTATCTTAAAAAAATTTTCCCCTGAATAGACTCTTATCATTCAAGAAAGCAGGAAGAAAACTTTCCTTCTTTTCTCTTTTTCTACCACATGGTCCTCTGTATCCACTCAGATCAATACCAGTGTTAGTATTCCAGTTCTATTGTTAGCTTAAAGAGGCTTTTTATGGGCTGATTACCATTCCTAACAGTACTTTAAGTGCCATGCATTCTGAGTTGTATAAAGCTGATACATGAACCAACATTCAACAGAATATCACTGGTGATAATTTTGTGAATTTGTATACTTAAAAAACCATTTATAATAAATAGATTTGCATTTTCCTTTGTTGTTTTCAATTACAGAATTGAATGTTTCTTTTTTTTTTTTAATTTTTTTTTCAACATTTTTATTTATTTTTGGGACAGAGAGAGACAGAGCATGAACGGGAGAGGGGCAGAGAGAGAGGGAGACACAGAATCGGAAACAGGCTCCAGGCTCCGAGCCATCAGCCCAGAGCCTGACGCGGGGCTCGAACTCACGGACCGCGAGATCGTGACCTGGCCAAAGTCGGATGCTTAACCAACTGCGCCACCTAGGCGCCCCTAGAATTGAATGTTTCTTAATAAATTTAAGACATAAGACTTCTGGAACCAAATTGGGAACCCAAGCCCACGTGTCAAATATCTTTCCCTCCTAACTCCCCAGAAAGCAATCAGCAGAACAGAAGAAATTCTACACCACTACAAGAAACTGAATAAAGCCAAGTCTTAGCTATATGCTTGAGTTTCCAAGAGATTTCAACAAAAAAACAGGGCACTTGAGAATGCAATGAGGATAAGTAATACTTGGCCATCATCCACAAAGACAGAGTGTACCATGAAAAGGAAAGGAATTTATGCTGACCTCAGAACCTGGTCAACATCTCCTAGACTGCACTGAAGATAAACCAAACAAACAACCCAAACAAGCATTAAACCTGCTGGAACTTCTAATCTATTGCCAAAGACCACATGGAAAGGAGATCCTGTGGCCTCAACACAGTCTACATGCAAAGGCTATAGGTGGATGGCCTGTGAAGTGTTAGTAGTTGCCGGGTAGATTCCTGGAGATCAGTCTGCTACCTGCAACAGCCAACATAAGAGATATTTTTCAAAGGTGACTCACTGATCAAATATTTGCCTCCTTCTGCCAATGGCTCTGTCTCTAACTTGCATAAACCCTTGGATCTCTACACTGACAAAGAAAAACATTACAATAAGTCCAAAGCTTTCCCTTCTCTTTTTACTAGGGGCTCAAAGAACTGAAGAATACACACTTTGGCAACACATATATCCTGAGAATTGATATCTATGTCACTCAGACTATAAGAAATAAATATATATAGCCTATAAGAATATATATATGTATATATACATGCATATACATACATATATACGTATATATATGTATACATGTATGTATACATATATCTACACACACACACACACACACACACACACACACAAAACCCAAAACCATAATAACAAAAAGAGACAGATCACATCAAAGTAAGTGTATTCTAAATATGAACCTACACAAGAGAACAATGGAGTAAACAATTTATGGTAACAAAAACGAAAACAGATGAATATTTACACATGAAACAATAACCTGCCTCACTAGAAATAAAAAGAAATATAAATTAAAAGATACTATTATTTGGTCCATTAAATTCTTTAAAAAGTACTGTCCAGAATTGATTATAACATAAAGAAAAGGGTATCAGATATCATTGATGATTACACACTTAAAATCCTTTTCAGAGGGCAATTTGGCAGCATCTCCCCACATGTAAAATCCAAGCTCAGTTCAAGAAATCTATCCTACATAAATACATCTTTGCACAAACATTACAAAATAAATATGGTCAGGGATGTTTATTTACCATAGCATTGTTAGAAATGGAGGAGGGGAAATCCAAATTTCCCTCGATAACAATATAGTTAAATAAATAATGGTACATTCTTTGTGTACAATATGATTATTTGAAAAGATGTGACAGATCCTTATATTATGGCAAAAAAGATATTCAAGGTATATTGTTGAGTGAAAAAATGAAGACACAGAAAAATACAGTGTATAATATCCATGGCAAAAAATATATAAACATACTTAAATATGTCCTGCATATAAATATTAGTAACTATAACAAAACATTCTGAAGGGATAGTCACAAAACTTTAAATAATGGCTATTTGTGAAGAGGCAAATGGGACTTAAAGAGACATTGAATAGGGTGTATATGAAGATAGGCTTTTTAATTTTACTCCAAATTTTGCTGTTTTGAATTTTAAACAGGTATATATTCATTTCTTATTTGCAAAATTAAAAAAAATAACTTTGAAGAGTAGCAAATATATGCCCAAATGTTAACAGTACCTACTCTGGATTACAGAGTTTCTAGTGATTTTAATTTTCATTTTGTTTGATCATATATTAATGATATGGTTAAATACAAAAATTATTTTTTCTTTAAAAGTAGAATATTGTTTAAATTTTTTGATATATTTATGCACATTTAAACTATAAAGAAACTGGCAAGCCTTACACCGGCGAAACAAGGTGGCTGATAGACAAGGAACAGACTATTCACTGAATCCCCTTCGTGCCTTTTCCTATTTGCATGTATCAAGTATTTAGAAAAGTAAATAAAATTATGCACAAATACAATCCCCTCTCCTGATATATATATAGTAGCTACTTCTTTAAAAAGTTCAGGTTTGGGGCACCTGGGTGGCTCAGTCGGGTAAGTGTCCGACTCTTGATTTTGGCTCAGGTCATGATCTCACGGTAAATGAGACTGAGCCCTGCATTGGGCTCTGTGCTGACAGTTATGAAGCCTGCTTAGGATTCTCTCTCCCTGTCTCTCTCTCCTTCCTCTGTCATGCACACATGCATGCTCTCTCTCAAAATAAACATTAAAAAAAAAAGTTCAGGTTTGATTTCTATTTACTGACATAGCAAGAGCTCATGATACTGGTAACTGAAAAAATATACAATGATACTGTTGATCCAATTTCATTTTATAAAATAAGAGTATATATTCTCAGAAAAAAAGTCTGTATCAGTCACTCAATGATTGTCAGGGGCTGAGGGCAAGGAAAAGAACTTAGTTCAAAGGGGAATTAGGGAATTTGGGGATGATGAAAGTATTCTGTATCTTGATTTAGGGGTGGTTATACAGCTATCTGCTTTCTAAAAGGTGAATTTTATTAGTAAATGTAAATTATAGTTCAATGAATCTGACTCCCTCTACCACTACCACCAAAAAATGTCTGTATGGCTATATACCAATATACCAAAACGATAACAGATTATTGTGGTAGATTAGACCACAATCTAATGTTTTGAGCTCAAAAAGATTGTTTGATCATACATTAATGATATGGTTAAATACAAAAATTATTTTTTCTTTAAAAGTAGAATATTGTTTAAATTCTGCTCAAAAAGATTCACTCTCTCACTTCCCACTTCCATAGGAGGCTATTTCTCTGTTCCATGGTTGTTTGGCTTGGCCATGTGATTTGCTTTAGACTTACAGGAGACTAAGTGTATTTCCTTGACTTTTGCCTTTGAGTTTAGCCATGTACTTGCAAGCTCGGGCTCATTCCTTTACATCCCTGTCAATACCATGAGAAAAGTTTCCCTGTACCTCAAAAATGAATACACATGGAACAGATCAGAGCTATAGTCATAGCAACAAGCAAGCCCAGACAGCCCTGTAGTTTGAAGAAAAGCTGTGCAGCCAAGCCCAACCAACCTATGGATGCATGAGAAAGAAATGTTTACTTTGAATGCCACTAGATTGTGTGCTTGTTTGTTATGCAGCATCATTGTGACCATAGTAACTAACATATTATCTCTGGGTAAGAGAGTAATAGTGATTTTTTAACTTTCTTTGTAGTTTTTCTACTTACTAAGTATTACAGCATTATACTTTTATAATCAGAAAAAAAGTTTTTATGAGAAAAATGAGATACAAAAAAGGTAATTTCTATATACATACTGTTTTAAATGATCATTGGCAAGAGCCACTCTATCTCTGCGTTGTTTTTCTGCTTTCTCTTGTTCTTCTTTAAAAGCTTTTTCAATGTTGAGTTTTAATTGTTCTTCCCATTTTTTATCTGATTTTATTTTATTCTTTTGAGATTCAATCTGTGCATCACGTTCTTTCATAACTCTACTAAGAAGAAGTCCTGACTACAAAAAAAAAAAAAAATTGTGGCATTTTAAGGAAATAAAGTCTAATTATTTATGTAAAGAGATATGTTAAATATATAGAGAAAAGCAAGAAAACCCAAGTAGTACATGAAACTTTTTCACTCTTTCTGTCTGGTAAAATTGATATTGCTTTGCGTATTCAATAGCCTTTTTCCTTTCTCCTTGTTTGTATATTGCTTCCTCCACATCAAGATTTTGTCTTTCTGCCTCTATTTCTTCATCACGCTTCTTTTTGGCTTCAAGTTTCTGTTCTTTCATCCCCTGTAATAAGAAAAAAACAGTCTTCTGTCTTCATTTTTCAATTTAATTTTACAAAATTTCACATTGCATATAATGAAATATGAATCTTTCATTATGAGTCTTTGTTATATTTGCATATATCATTAACAAAAAAATATGTTACACTTAGAAGCTAATTTTTTTTTCAAAATATGAAGTTTATTGTCAAATTGGTTTCCATACAACACCCAGTGCTCATCCCAAAAGGTGCCCTCCTCAATACCCATCACCCACCCTCTCCTCCCTCCCACCCCCCATCAACCCTCAGTTTGTTCTCAGTTTTTTAAAAAAAATTTTTTTTTCAACGTTTTATTTTATTTTTGGGACAGAGAGAGACAGAGCATGAACGGGGGAGGGGCAGAGAGAGAGGGAGACACAGAATCGGAAACAGTCTCCAGGCTCTGAGCCATCAGCCCAGAGCCCGACGCGGGGCTCGAACTCACGGACCGCGAGATCGTGACCTGGCTGAAGTCGGACGCTTAACCGACTGCGCTACCCAGGCGCCCCTGTTCTCAGTTTTTAACAGTCTCTTATGCTTTGGCTCTCTCCCACTCTAACCTCTTTTTTTTTTTTCCTTCCCCTCCCCCATGGGTTTCTGTTAAGTTTCTCAAGATCCACATAAGAGTGAAACCATATGGTATCTGTTTTTCTCAGTATGGCTTATTTCACTTAGCATCACACTCTCCAGTTCCATCCATGCTGCTACAAAAGGCCATATTTCATTCTTTCTCATTGCCACGTAGTATTCCATTGTGTATATAAACCACAATTTCTTTGTCCATTCATCAGTTGATGGACATTTAGGCTCTTTCCACAATTTGGCTATTGTTGAGAGTGCTGCTATAAACATTGGGGTACAAGTGCCCCTATGCATCAGCACTCCTGTATCCCTTGGGTAAATTCCTAGCAGTGCTATTGCTGGGTCATAGGGTAGGTCTATTTTTAATTTTCTGAGGAACCTCCACACTGCTTTCCAGAGTGGCTGCACCAATTTGCATTCCCACCAACAGTGCAAGAGGGTTCCCGTTTCTCCACATCCTCTCCAGCATCTATAGTCTCCTGATTTGTTCATTTTGGCCACTCTGACTGGCGTGAGGTGATATCTGAGTGTGGTTTTGATTTGTATTTCCCTGATAAGGAGCGACGTTGAACATCTTTTCATGTGCCTGTTGGCCATCTGGATGTCTAGAAGCTAATATTTTAATTAAGCTTTTGGGTAGCTAACATGTTTACATGGTTCAAAACACCAAAACATTTTTGTAAAAAAATTTTTTTAAAGTTCATTTATTTATTTTGAGAGAGGCAGAGACAGTGGGAGTTGTGAGGCGCAGAGAGAGAGGGAGAAAGAGAATCCCAAGCAGACTCCACATTCCTAGCACAGAGCCCAATGCAGGACTTAAACCTGCAAAATCGCAAGATCAAAACCAAGAGTCAGACGCTTAACTGACTGAGCCATCCAGGTGTCCCCAAACCCCCAAATATTACAAAGGTACAGTGAAGCTCTCCCTCCAATCCTAACTTCCAGCAGCAATCTCTAAGATAATCACTATTGGTTTCTTTGTTTGCTTCCAAAGTTTCTTTTTTTTTTTAAGTTTATTTTGAGAGAGACAGAGACAGTGCCAGTGGGGGAGGGGTAGAGATGGGGGCGGAGAGAAAGAGAATCCCAAGCAGGCTCCGCACTGTCAGTGCAGAGCCTGACACAGGGCTCAAATTCAGGAAACCTCAAGATCATGACCTGAGCCAAAACCAAGAGATGGACACTTAACCAATGGACCCACCCAGGTACCTCCAAAGCTTCTTTCTATATTTACTAAAAATATATATATATTTACTATATATATATATATATAAATAACTATTTTTATTCCTTTAAATAACTACTTCTATCCAATGCGTCATGTCAGATGAGGTCTTTCTTCTTCTTTATGAGTCATACTTTTGATAACCTTAAGGAAACCTTACTTACCCTAAAATCCTGAAGATATTCTATGATTTATTTCAAAAGTTTTACTGTTTTACTTTTCACATTTAGGTCTTTAATCCAGCTGAAATTCATTTTTGTATATTCTATATGGTAAGGATATAATCCCATTTTTTCCTATGCCAATTATCTCAGTATCAGTTATTGAATTCCCAATCCTTTCCCTTCTGATTTGAATGACATTTCTGTCATATGTCAAGTTCCCATATATAACAAGTGACTGTTTCTAGGCTCTCTTTTCTGATCTATTATTTTATCAATCTCTGTGCCTACAAAAAAAAAAAACCAGCTTTTACTACTACATTTCTACCACATTTACTATATTTCTTCTTATTCTTTAACATCTGTAGAGATGTAAAGTATTATATGGCATATTCCACTCCAGAGACTTCTTCAAAATCAAGATTTTTAGAGTATAATTTACACACCCTCTTTTAGTGTACAGTTTTACAAATGCATCGTCACTTATAGAACAGTTGCATCGTCCTCCCCAAAAATACCCTCACGCCCTGTTATAGCGACCACTACCCCTGTCTGCAGCTACTGGCAACTACTGATCTGTTTTCTTTCCCTACAGATTTGCCTTTTTCAGAATGTAATATATGTAATACATAATGTCAGTCGTGATTTAATTCTTCCATCTTCGAGAAAAAAGAGACTAAATTATGAATCTTGTTTCTTTTTTTTTTTTTTTTAGTTTTTTTTTTAACGTTTATTTATTTTGAGACAGAGAGAGACAGAGTATGAACAGGGGAGGGGCAGAGAGAGAGGGAGACACAGAACCGGAAGCAGGCTCCAGGCTCTGGGCCATCAGCCCAGAGCCCGACGCGGGGCTCGAACTCACCGACCGCGAGATCGTGACCCGAGCTGAAGTCAGACGCTTAACCGACTGAGCCACCCAGGCGCCCCATGAATCTTATTTCTAAAGCAAGGTACCAAAAGCTTTCTGTGCCCCTTCCCACAGTTGGGAGAAAATATTTTTGAATCAAATATCTAATAAAGGACTTGTATTCAGAATATATTTTAAAAATTACCTAAACAAAATAATAATAAGAAAACAAAACCAGTTTAAACACGGGCAAAAGATTTGAATAAACACTTCTCCAAAGAAAATATGAAAATAAGTTCATAAAAAGATGTTCAACATCATTGTAATTAGAGAAATTCAAATTAAAACTATAGTAAGATACTACTTCACACCTATTAGAATGCCTATAATTAAAAAGACTGACCACAGCAAGTTGGCAAGAATGTGGAGAAAATAGAACACTTACACACTTCTTACAGGAGTGTAAAATTATAACTACTTTCAAAAACAGTTTGGACGTTTCTTACAAAGTTAAATATGCAGCCATCATATTATTCAGCCATTCTACCAAGATATTTACCCAAGAGAAGTGAAAGTATATGTCCACAAATAGATTTACACATGAACGTTCATATACAGCTTTATTTATAATAACCAAAAACTGGAAACAGCTCAAATACCAACATTTGGTTGATGTCAAACCATCGACAATTGAACAGATAAATAAACTGTGGTCCATTCATATAATAGAATACTACTACTCAGCAATAAAAATGAACAATTGGTACACACAACAACATGAAAGAATTCTGAAAGGATTTCAAAAAATTATGCTGAGCAAAATTTAAAATAGAAAATAGTGTAGGGGCACCTGGCTGGTCAGTCGGTGGAGCATGCAACTCCTGATCTCAGGGTTGGAGTTCAAGACCCACTCTGGGTGTAGATTACTTAAAAATAAAATCTTGAAAAAAAGAAAGAAAGCAGATCAGCTGCCTGGAGACAGGGGCAGGAAGGAGTGAGAAGGTGTAAATCAAGTATGGGGAAACTTGTTTTGGTGATGAGTATGTTCATTATCTTAATTATAACGATGGTTTCAGGGGTGTGTAACTATGTCAAAACTTAGCAAATTGTACAACTTTAAATGTCTATTTTATTGTTTGTCACTTCTAAATAAAGCTGTTGAAAATGTGTTTCATAGCATTTTTATGATTTTTTGAAAATGTTTCTTTTTGAGAGAGAGAGAGAGAGAGAGAGAGAGAGTGCAAGTGCATACGCACGAGTAGGGGAGGGTCAGAGAGAAAGTGGGGATAGAGGATCCCAAGCAGGCTCTGCCCTGACAGCAGAGAGCTTGATGCAGGGCTTGAACTCATGAACTGCGAGATCATCACCTGAGCCAAAGTTGGACACTCAACTGACTGAGCCACCCAGGTGCCTAGCATTTTTTATAATATTTTACACATAAAAAATATTTATAAAATGTACAAAGAAACAAGAGTGAGTCTTTAGTACATATGTATTCCTGGGTGATTAATACTTACTGCGTATGCATTAGTCCAATGTTTTACCACTTCTTGGGATCGGAAATGCATTTCTTTCTTTGCCTTTCTTTCTGCACGAAGGCATGCTGCTTCTCTTGTCAAACTGTCAAGGCTATCTCGAATTCTTTTCCACTCATTGTGTGGAATTATGGTAACCTGCCGGAGATCGACCTTGCTAGGTAGAAGAGGTGGATAGAGGACTTTATCTTCTTCAGAGTTCTTTATTTCTAATAAATTTTAAAAAATAAACATTAAAGACTTTCAAGAGTTTAAATATTTTTTTATCAGACATTTCTATATTGCCATGATACCGGAAATTCTTTTAAATAATAATTTTATTCTTATTATTTCAAGAACAGCTGGGATTAAGTGGAAAGTATAGAAGAACTTGAAATCAGAAGACAGATTTGAGTATTTGCTTGGTCATTTCCTTACTCTGTAAACTTAGGCAAGTCATCTAAATTCTTGGAGCCTTAGTATCAAATCTTTAAAAGTTGAGATCAATAATACCTACCCCAACAGGTTATTAAAGCTTTTTTAAAAAAATGACCAAGCAGCAGTCTATAAATGGATAATCTGGGGGATAATTTGGAAGAAAATCTTTTGGAGTTGTAGACATTGTGATTGACTCTATTCAATCCCTTCCTAATTGAGTAGTGGCAATGTAAGTTGGAGAACTGAATACAGTCTCAGGGTGGGCCTCAGTAGTTAAACAATACTTGTATCTCCCTTGGCAACAGTTATTTCTGTAATAAGCAAACAAAAGGAAAAGAGATTTATTTCAGACTTTTATTTTTTTTATTATTATTTTTTAAATTTAAATGTTTTTATTTATTTTTGAGACAGAGAGAGACAGAGCATGAGCAGGGGAGGGGCAGAGAGAGAAGGAGATACAGAATCTGAAGCAGGCTTCAGGCTCTGAGCTGTCAGTACAGAGCCCGACGCGGGGCTTGAACCCACGGACTCTGAGATCATGACCTGAGCTGAAGTCGGACACTTAACTGACTGAGCCACCCAGGCCCCGCTATTTGAGACTTTTAGAAAAGTTCTTCCTGTTCTTCTGGGAGAGACATCTGAGAATGACTCTCCAGCTAGATATGAACAAGGAAGCATGAAGACCAGATAAGCAGCATCCTATGACCACAAAAGGAAGTAGCCTTATGATAAAGCTGTTACTGTGAACCACAAAGAAAAAACAAAGGGGGAACATGGGGCAATGAGGATCTCATTATGATGCTAGATCAATTAGACCTGAAGCCTGGAGTTCCTGTTATGTGAGCAAATAAATGTCCTTAGTTTTAAACATGATTGAGTTGGCTATTCTATATATGAATTAAAAAGCATCCTAAATGAACATACCACGTATGAACTATGTAAATCTAGACAAAATTACTTTTTTTAATGTTTATTTATTGTTGAGAAAGAGAGAGTGCGAGCAAGGGAGGGACAGAGAGAGCGAGGGAGACAGATGATCCAAAGCAGGCTCCACACTGATAGCAGCAAGCCCAAAGCAGGGCTTGAACTCACGAGCCACGAGATCAAGACCTGAGCCAAAATCAGTCACTCAACCGAGTGAGTCACCAAGGTGTCCCTGTAGACAAAAGTATTTAACTCTCTAATTCCTTAATTGCAAAATGAAGATATTAATAGGACCTGTGTTATATGGATGATGTGAGAATTAAATGAACTTGTGTGTGCAAATAATTTAGAATAATGTGTGGCACACAAAATGTTCTCAATAAGCATTAGCTATTAATATGTTTACTATTATTATTAGAAGATGAAATGAAACAAAAGTACAGAGAAAAGCAAAAGCAAGAAATCACATAGCTCCAGAAAGAGATGAAGATACTGAGAGAAAAGCTGCCAGGATCAATTAGAGTCTTCTTGGGGTTTGAATTAAAGTTGATGGGATTGAGAAATTGGTTGCTGAAGTAAAGAGTGAATTTAGAACCACAGGTACCATCTTGCCTATCACATACCAAGTCCCCACCTAGAGAATAAAGCTAAGCAAAGCTGATAGAATAGTGTCCTGGATCAAGTTATATCTAAATTCAGCTATATGTAGGTCTATGTGTAGGTCAGCTGTGTGTAGGGTAGGTCTGCTAGCAATGAATTTGATATTTTTGTTTACCTGGAAATATATATGTATTTTTTAAAGTTAATTTATTTATTTTTGAGAGAGAGAGAGAAAGCGCAAGCTGGGGAGGGACAGAGAGAGAGGGAGAGAGAGAGAGAGATCCCAAGCAGGTTCTGCACTGTCAGAGCAGAGCTCGATGTGGGTCTCAAACCCACAAACTGTGAGATCATGACCTGAGACAAAGCCTGATGCTTAACTGACTGAGCCACCCAGGACATGGAAATATTTTAACAGTTTTCATGGAAAAAAATCTTTAAGTCTTCTTCAGTTAATACCTTGAATATGTCAACCGTCTGTCTTCCGGCTTCCATAGTTTCTTAGCAGAAATCAGCTAATAATCTTATTGAGGCCGACTTTTATGTGTTGCATTTGTTCTCTCTTGCTGCTTTCAAGATTGTCTTTCCCTTTGTCTTTTGACAGTTTGATCATGATGTGGCTGGTTCTGGATCTGTTTGAGTTTATCCATTTTAGAGGATCAATGAGCTCTTGAATGTATAGATTAATGTTTTTCATCAAATTTGTGAAGTTTACAGCCATTACTTCTTCTACCCCTTTCTCTACTCCTCTCCTTCTAAGACTCAAATTATATACATCTTGGTATACTTGTTGGTGTCCTATATTTCTCTGAGGATCTGCTCATTTCTATTCATTCTTTTTTTCTTTCTATTCCTTAGACTGGACAATCTCAATCAATATATGACCAAGTTCTTTGAGTTTTTTCTTTTGCAAGCTCAAATCTGCTTTTGAGCCCCGCTAGTGAATTTTTCATTGAAACTATTGTGCTTTTCAACTCCAAAGTTTCTATTTGGTTTCTCTTTTTAATCTCTATCTCTTTATTTATATGCTCTATATTGTGAGACAACATTCTTAATACTTTCCTGTAGTTCCTTTGACATTTAGTTCTTTGAACATATTCACAGTAACTGTAAATTTACAAAAGAAACTGTTTAGTAAGTCTAACATGTGGGCTTCCTCAGGAACAGTTCCTATTCAAACTTTTTTCTTATTTTTTAGCATGCTTTGTCATTTTTGTCGAAAGTTGTAAATTTTAAATAACATGTGGCAACTCTAGATATCAGATTCCCCACACACCCAAAGTTTGTTTTTATTGCTGTTGTGGTTTGTTTAGTGATTTTTCTGAACTAAATCTGTAAAGTCTGTATTCCTTGCTGTATGTGGCTTTTGGAATCTCAGCTTGGTTAGCTTAAATGTCAGCTAATAATTGGACAGAGTTTCCTTAAATTAAGCTTTTTTTTAAATGTTTTTTTTTTTATTTTTAAGAGAGACAGAGACAGAATGCGAGTGGGTTAGGGGCAGAGAGAGAGGGAGACACAGAATCCACAGCAGGCTCCAGGCTCCAAGCCGTTAGCACAGAGCCCAATGCAGGGATGGAACCCACGAACTGTGAGGTCATGACCTGAGCTGAAGTTGGACGCTTAACCAACTGAGCCACCCAGGTGCCCCAGAAGTTTCCTTAAATTAAATTTAATTTCCTTAAATAAATCTCCCAGCCTTTGCCAAGACACTCTCTGTGAGTGCTGGAGCATGACTTCAATGCTCAGGCAGGTAGTTTACAACTCTGTCTTAGCCTTTACTTTTTTCTTGCATTGAGCCTCAAATTTAGCTAGAGGTGAAAGCTAAATTCTCAGGAATTTCCTGGGCATGTGTATAGCACTATGCATGCATTTGTCCTTCTGGACTCCCAGGAATATGTAGGGAGCTTCTCAAAGCCCTTTGTGGACATCTCATTTCCCAGGTGTTCTTTTAAAGTTTTTGGTCAGCTTGTTTACAACCAACAGTGATCACTACTTCAGGCAGTTGTGATGTTTAAAAAATTGTCAATAATTGTTTTAACAAACATTCCCAGTGAGCTCTGAGTCAGGTAAAATAAAATTAAGCATTATCAGTAGGATTTTCCAGGGAACTGTGAGACAGGTAAAATAATAGTTATCATAAAAAAGGCTGTGGAGAGAATCCAATCCTTTCCTTCCCCCTCCACAGGTTACTAAGCCACTGGCATTCACTGTGGTTGCAGTGGTTTTCTAGACTTCCATGGGGCTAGGAAAAAAGTATGGGACAAGAGCAAGTTAAAATGCCAAAAGACTTACTGTTGTTACCAAGATTCAGCTATTTTTCCTGATAAAACACTCTTCAATTGTTACAAGCCTTTGGTTAATCTCCTGAGTTCTAAAGAAAAAAAATTTTGGTCTTGACGATTTCTGTCAGTGTTGTTTTTAAAAATAAAATTTTTTAAAGTGGGCTTTACACTCGACATGGGGCTTGAACTCACTACCCCAAGATCTAGTCATATGCTCTTCTGACTGAGCCAACCAGGTGCCCCGGGGTTCTTTTTGATTTAATAGAGAAGAGGATTTTTGGAGATCCTTATTCTACCATTCTGGCTGATGTCACTCCATTAAATCTTTAGATAATTGTTTTACAGATAGTTGTCTACATATCTGAACCCCTCTCCTACTTCACACACTTCTAAATGTAAATTATAATTTAGCAGTGAGGCTCAGATGCCAACTTTTGGACCAAGTGGCACAAAACATTTTTTAAAACCTATCACATAAATCTAAGTCTTTTATAGTACTGTGTATGTAAGAAAGTATGTGAGAGTAATAGTTGTTGTTGTTGTTGTTGTTGTTTTTTCACTATATGTCACATGGTTACTGTCTCTCTCCTAACTGTCAGGACTTCATAAGTCCTTCACTGCATAAATACCCTGTAGTGTCCACTGGAGGGATAATGGCTGGCTCTCACTCTGCATCTGGCAGAACGAAGCTCTCCTGCTACAAAAGCTCAGGTGATGACATGAACTCAGTCCAAACTCCCAAGGTTCTGGTGGTCATCATTGCAACATTAATTGGGAATTTACATACTTAAGAAAGCAAAATCATTCGAATTGTTAGAGTTCTTTAGATGTCCCCCTAGACTACTTGTATTCAAAAATCAAACTTTTATAACAAGTCACCTAGATTACCATACCTAAGTAGCATTATTTTTTACACTCCTTCACTTTAGAGATGAGGAAATTGAGACATTTCCATGAAAGACTTTCCTAACAGCACTCAGTAGGTTCACAGCAGGGTCAAGATTCTAATGAGGTCATTGATACTTCCAAAAGATAGTCCAATTCACTCAATGAATAACAAAAGCTTAAGGGGATTCAGCAAATACCAGACACTTGGAACTGCAACTACACAGCTCAAGGCTCAGACCAGCTGGTCAAGTGGGAGTCTCTAACTTCTCTTTCCTCCGCTCCTATTTGTAAACTTTTCTCACCTACCCAATCATATGAAGACAAAACTGTTCATTTACACAGAGCTCAACCATACCCATGGGGATGCTTTGGATTTGGTGCAGCCCATTTCAAAAAGTAACCTAAACTCTGATTTGACACCCTTGCCTCTTACCGTATGCCTGGAGGCCAGAGCAATCCCTGTGCCTGGAGAGGCGAGTTTAGCTCACCTGTGTTTTCCTTCGCCTGTCCAGAGCGCCTTCCGAACCGCACCAGCATCTCTGACGACACGCCCTTGGCGCTATCTGGCTTTCCAAGCTACTCCGAGGCGGGGAGTGTAGGAGTCCTGCTGGTCTAGTGTTAGCCAAACTGTGCGGTTGCTTAGCAACGCCGCCGGAAGTGACGAAGGCGCCACCGAGGAACGGTGAACGCACTGCAGTCCGCCTGGGGGCTAGCGAACCCCGGATGCGCCTGCGCAGGAAGTCGAGGCTCAGCGTGCGGGTGGGGTGCCCCTCGCGGGCAGGCACAGGAACCAGGTCGGAGGGCAGAGTCCGCGGAAGCGGCTCGGAGGCCAGGACGGCTGCCGACGTCTGGGTTGGCGAGGAGCTCTGGGGACCCGGCCCGGCCGGGTGCTCCCAGCCTCATCCAACGCGATCCTCACAGGAGATGACCCCCAACGAGGTGCCTGCACCTACGTTCGGGGCGGGCCGGCAGGTGTGTGGGAGAGCAAGGCCTATGCTTGGTGTGTGCGGCCCACCGATCTCCTCGCGGGTGGAAGGTGGAGGGCAAAGGCCTCCCTTCCAGAAAAACCCAGAGATTAATTGACAGAAAATCTGTTTGTAAAGACTTTGGCTTCTAAGCCATGATCCGAGCTAGATGAAGCTTATATTAAAAAAAATTTTTTTAAAAAAAGGAATGTTAAAACTTGGATGTTGTGCCGGAACATTGATATTAGGATCTTTAAGATCCTTCAAATTGCTTAGTAAATACAGTATAGTAAATTGAATGCATTTGTGGGACCAGCCAGACCACTAAGGGCACAAAAATCTGTTAAGAGTGGATGCAGGCTTGTTTTCAGAAGATCCTTTTCTGACACATCGAGGTACAAATGATCTCATTATAAGCTAGTTGTCTAGGACACCTACACATTAGGCACCAAACTAGAGTCACTCAAAGTGAAAGGAGGTAAGATTTTTAATCATTAAGGTTCTAACACATAGTTGTCCTGTTTTTCTTCAGGTTTTCTATCAGAGGTACCACCATAATAATGCTGGTAAGTATGAAAAGATTAATAAAATATTTGTTGACAGAAACTAGCTTTTGCACATACAGCGTTGGTGGCGTTGGTGGTTTTTTTGGAAACATAGTTGTAAAAATGTCAAGAACTCGGAAGAGTCAGAGATTTTATCCTGCTTGCGCGCTAACAACTTAGCCTGCGACAGTTTTGTAGAAGACATAGACCCCTAGAGCACAGATGAATTACTTACAGCGGTGGCAGTAGCCAGAATATTAGCACTGTTGCCCCACTTGCCACAGGGTGATGCAAAGAGGCAGAAGTCGCCTGCACTTGGAGTGTGTTGCATTACAGGACCGGAACCCTGAGCTTAGGGAACCATAATGTTTATTATAGTGAACATTAAGCATGCCTTTCAGTATATATACATTTTTGACAGCACAGCCCAGAGCATAGAGTGCTGAATGCCTTGCTTGTAAGGCATCTAGAAACAATAGAGACCCATAGAGAATTGCCTCCCAACAAAAATTCTCTGGAATTTTATCTCAATAGGTTACAGAAAGTATTGAATCATATAAAATTTAGTGTCAGTAATTTGCCTGTTTGACATGATAGTCTGATATCATTTGACTTCCTATACCTGGTTCAACTAACTCATGGATATTTATAGCTAAGTCTGTCTAGAGTTAGTTACTTATCTGCTGACCTCCACTCTTTTGTTGTTGTTGTTATGAAATTAAGGTATTATTTGCACTCTGATCTGAAACAGTTTAAATTATTCTGGGGACAAAATTATTACAAAACCAGTGTAGAAAAAGAATGCACTGAAGTTGAGGCACCCATGATCTTACCATTGTACACATAGGCTTTTTTAACTTTTTTTTTTTTTTTTTAATTTTTTTTCAACGTTTATTTATTTTTGGGACAGAGAGAGACAGAGCATGAACAGAGAAAGAGGGAGACACAGAATTGGAAACAGGCTCCAGGCTCTGAGCCATCAGCCCAGAGCCTGACGTGGGGCTCGAACTCACGGACCGTGAGATCGTGACCTGGCTGAAGTCGGACGCTTAACCGACTGCGCCACCCAGGCGCCCCAACTTTTTTAAACAAAAATGGGACTATAGTACTGTATACACTGTTTAGTGACTTGTTTAATTTGAACTGAACATCTTAGCTTTTACTGGCTAAATAAATACTCCATTATCTGGCTATCATATCTTATTTAAGCAGTCCCCAATTCTCAGATATCTATGTAGTTTCCAGTTTTCATTATTGTTAAAGACACATAGGCTATTGTTAATCACTGGAAACATTGCAGATATACCAAATATATCCTGTTCATGCTTTTGGAGAGAATAATCAATAACTGCCTTTGGAATTTTAACATTGTATTCAAAATAGATTCATATTCTTTTTTTAATTTTTTAATGTTTATTATTTTTGAGAGACAGACAGAACACAAGTGGGGAGGGGCAGAGAGAGAGGGAGACACAGAATCTGAATCAGGCTCCAGGGCTCAAATCCACGAACCTTGAGATCATGACCTGAACAAAGTCAGATGCTTAACTGACTGAACCACCCAGGAGCCCCAAAATAGATTCACATTCTTAAAACTAAATTTTGGTGCACATCCTTAAGTTTTGGAGACATTTCTATTAAAGTATAGCACTAATCTTTGAAAGTTTATTGAAACAGAATGTGGTACTTGTCTATTATTTAACAAGTAAAAAGAAATGATGAAATCTGGAAATCTCAGCATAATCAGCCTAACAATTGTGTTTATATCCACTGGATAAAAATCTATATTCACATAACATTTCCTGTTTTATATTTAAGGTTTTTGTTTAATCAAAATTTTGTTTCTCCTATTTCTAATAGGTGACTTTCTGATATAAGAGAAAACAGTATAGTTAGAAAACATAAATTTAAAAATACCTTAAATACTTTTATTAATTTTAGGAGTTAAGAAGTCTCTGTTTTTTGCTCCAAACCAGAAGACTTTGTTCCCTGCATATAGAGTAGGAGTACTGTTGGTTAGAAACTGGCTGGTGTTTAAAACTGAAGATTGTCATGACTATTTAACCTAAGCTCTATTCTGAACTAAAATTAATTGTCTTGGAAATACTAAGTCAAGCAAGTATTTTTAATAAAAGTTTATGTTGAGTGGTGACAAGAAACTAATAGAGGGGCTCCTGGATGGCTCAGTCAGTTAAGTGTCTGACTTTAGCTCAGGTCATGATCTCACAGTTCGTGGGTTCAAGCCCTGTGTCAGGCCCTGCACTGACAGTGCAAAGCCTGCTTAGGATTCTGTCTCTCTCTCTCTCTGCCCCTCCCTGACTTGTGCTTTCTCTTTCTCTCAGAATAAATAAATAAACTTAAAAAAAAAAAAAAAACAACTAATAGAAAAAGATCTGAAATTAAGAAAAGTACACCTTCAGGTAGAAATTAATAGTCAACAGCAGAACTATGTTAACTTCAAGTTTATGATATATCTTATTACTTTGAGGTTAATAGTTCAGGAATTTAGGTTACTTGTGGCTGATTAAATCTAGGCTTGAGACAGTTTTCAACCGATGAGTTACATTTGAATATTTTTAAAAATTATAAACTCAGAATGCTTGAAAAGCATGTTTAATTTAAAGTGTGCCTGGAGTGTAGTACTAATGTGTTTGTCCACTCTGCCTTATTGCTGATTATTATGTTGTTTTGTGAGAGAGTGAATTCTGCACTTAAATCCCTGGCAGCCAATCAGAGATACCTGGATTAGATATTTAGAGATACAAGGATCCAGAGTATCAGAATATTATATACTGTCTAAATTTAAACACAACAGGAGATACCCTTCTAGGTTAGTTGTTCTCCAGGTACCCTAAAGTGAGAGACAGAATACTTACTCCTGTTTGAGCCAACAAGCTCTATTCTCAGTTTTACCTACTAGATATCTATTGTTATAAGCCAGAGAATATATGTGGTTAAATGCCATGTTTTCCATTAAAAAAAATATATATATATTTTTTAGTTTTTATTTATTTTGAGAGAGAGAGCAAGCAGGGTCGGGGCAGAGAGGGAAGGGAGAGAGACAATCCCAAGCAAGCTCCACACTGCCAGCACAGAGCCTGATGCGGGGCTCAAACTCACCAACCATAAGATCATGACCTGAGCCTAAATCAAGAATTGGACACTTAACTGACTGAGCCACCCAGGTGCCCCCATGTTTTCCGTTTCTAATTTATCTCTTCTTTTTCATATTGCTGGGGTTCTTCACTTTTCTTTTTAGGATTTCTTTTTTTCTTTTTTTTTTTTTTTAATTTTTACTTATTTTTGAGACAGAGAGAGACAGAACAGGGGAGGGTCAGAGAGAGAGGGAGACACAGAATCTGAAGCAGGCTCCAGGCTCCGAGCTGTCAGCACAGAGCCCGACACGGGTCTTGAACTCACAAACCTTGAGATTGTGACCTGAGCCGAAGTCAGACGCTTAACCGACTGAGCCACCCAGGTGCCCCTCTTTTTAGGATTTCTTGTTAAAACCTCAGAATGGTCATAGATGTGGTATTAGGGTTAGTGTGTACTTTGAGACTAATGAATGTTTTCATGTAATTAAGCATCTTTTTGTCAAAATGATCTGTCTAGTATTTATTTTTAAACTGATTGATAAGAGGGGTCCCTGGATGGCTCCGTCAGAGGAGCATGTGACTCTTGATCTTGGGGTCATGAGGTTGAGCCCCATGTTGGATGTAGAGATTACAAAAAATAATCTGAAAAATTAAATTTGAAAAATTAAAAAACAGTGGGGCCTGGTTGGCTCAGTCGGTTAAGTGTCCGACTTTTGCTCAGGTCGTGATCTTACAGTCAGTGATTTCGAGTCCCCCACTCACACTCTGTCTCTCTCTCTCTCAAAAATAAATGAACATTAAAAAAATTTTTTTTAAAAAGAATTTTTTTAATGTTTATTAATTTTTGAGAGAGAGAGAGAGAGAGACAGACAGAGTGTAAGCAGGAGAGGGGCAGTGAGAGAGGGAGACACCAAATCTGAAGCAGGCTCCAGGCTCCAAGCTGTCAGCACAGAGCCCCCTGTGGGGCTCGAACTCATGACCTGTGAGATCACGACCCAAGCCAAAGTTGGACGCGCAACCGACTGAGCCACCCATGTGCCACAACATTAAAAAAATTCTTTAAAAAATATTTAAAATTTGTAAAAATAAACTGATTATTTTTACATTAGAGTATGGTACTTTAAGCATGAACTAGAGTGTCAAGCAGACCTGAGTCCAAATTCTAGCTCTTCCACTTAACTAATACTTAACCAACTTAACTAACACTTAAGCTTCAGTTTATAGGTCTCTAAGATGAGGTTAATTTCTACTTAATAGGGTGATGAAATTAAGTGAGATGATGAAATTGTGAAGTTCTTAGTCCAGGGCCTGGTGTATTGTGGTATCTTTAAAAATATTAGTTACACTGAAAAATTTGTTGTTGTTGTTGTTTATACTAATTGTAGCTTCTCTTGGGTATTCTTTATAACTGTCTTTTTTACATAATTTTTATACATACTGTCTGTTGACCAGTTTAGTTTTTCCTTTTCTTTTGAGATTTATAATTAATGACCTTCAGTGTCATTTAATGAAAACAGAGAATTAAGTAATTGTCATATCATAAGCAATGTGATTTTTCACATATACCCAGATTATTTGGTACTCTGGAACTAAACTATCTAAAGACAATATAAATAAATGTGAAAATTGTTAACAGAAGTTACTTCTAGTCTGGAAGAATGGAATTGACTCCCAAGTTTAAGTAATTTGTTTAGAATTCAAGTACAGCATCAAGCAACCATTTAGTTATAACACTGGCATTGATGACTTCAAGCTAAATACGTTTTTTAGGAAAATTATTCACATTTTTGCAAGATTTCATAGTAAGTTAAATTTGGTCAGAATTTTTGTCAGTATACAGAGAATTTATATTATACATGATGTGTTAATATGAGGATTACTGTAAATATTTCAAACGAATTTGTGATTGATAATTTAAAGACAATAAGAGTGATTAGCCTACTTATTTTCTGTCTTAAAATTTTTCTAAATTAGACTGTAAGAGAGTAATTATTTCATTATTCCTCTCATTGGCTTACTCTGTAGTTTAATTCTGAGTGCTCAAAGAAGCATCCCCACAGAAACACAATAATACTGTGAGTATCCTTTTAGATAATCTGTTTCCATTTACCTAAAATACATATGAACTTTACTTCTTAGGGAAAAGTGCTTAAATGATGGTCTTAAAATGCGTAATCATTTTAACTTGTTTATTAGAACCTGTGTTTTAGCAGATTAACAGTAATGTTTGTTAATAGCTAAATATGTAAATAGTATGTTTAGGAAATAATATTTCTTCTTTTTCAGGATAACCCAAATTTGCTTTGGGAACCATGAAAATTTTGCTCGTTTTTGACTTTGACAATACAATCATAGATGATAATAGTGACACCTGGATTGTACAGTGTGCTCCAGAGAAAAAGCTTCCTATTGAACTACAAGATTCTTATGAAAAAGGATTTTGGACAGAATTCATGGGCAGAGTCTTTAAGTATTTGGGAGATGAAGGTGTAAGAGAAGATGAAATGAAAAGAGCAGTGACATCAATGCCGTTCACTCTGGGGATGGTGGAACTTTTGAACTTTATAAGGAAGAACAAGGATAAATTTGACTGCATCATTATTTCAGATTCCAATTCAGTCTTCATAGATTGGGTTTTAGAAGCTGCCGGTTTTCATGATGTATTTGATAAAGTGTTTACAAATCCAGCAGCTTTTGATAGCAATGGTCATCTCACTGTGGAAAATTACCATGCTCATTCTTGCAGTAGGTGCCCAAAAAATCTTTGCAAAAACGTAGTTTTGGTAGAATTTATAGATAAACAGTCACAGCAGGGAGTGAATTATACACGAATTGTTTATATAGGTGATGGTGGAAATGATGTCTGTCCAGTAACTTTTTTAAAGAAGAGTGATGTTGCCATGCCTCGGAAAGGATATACTTTACAGAAAACTCTTTCCAGGATGTCTCAAAATCTTGAACCCATGGAATCTTCTGTTGTAGTTTGGTCTTCAGGTGTTGAAATAATTTCTCACTTACAATTTCTAATAAAGGAGTAATATGCCAACAATTGAAATGTCTATCAGTTAAGGTTGGGTACAGCAGCATAAAACTAAAACCTCAAATAGCAGTGGCTTTAAAAGATTTTTTTTCCCTCTCACTTAAAAAAATTTCAGAGGTAAGTATCACAAGGCTGCTGTGGTGCTCTACCAACCTCAGCATTTGGCTCCTATCTCATGTTTCAAGATTGCTGTTCGAGCTCTGTCCCTTGCATCAACACTGTAGCCAGCAAGAAGGAGGGCAGTGAGTGAGAAGTTTGTACCCTTACTTTTCTTTGGCCGGAACTTAGTCACAGTGCTCCAGCCTAACTGCGAGAAAGGATGAAAAATGTATTATTCCGGATGACCATGTGCCTGGGGAAAATTGGGGAAAAGAGAAGTACAGAATTGAGGTAGGTGTAATTGGTGTCTCTACTACTGGTGGTTGATAGATAGATTGTATTTTTAAATTTATTTCCAGAGGGAGTAAGTAGTCATATATTTTACTTTATTAGATACTTACTTCAAAAGCATGTCCAGTAGTTACAGAACTTAAAAATAAGCCTGATACCTTATTCCTATAAGAATAAAAGGCTCCTGGGGCGCCTGGGTGGCTCATTCAGTTGAGCGTCCGAATTTAGCTCAGATCATGATCTCACAGTTTGTGAGTTCGAGCCCCGCATCGGGCTCTGTGCTGACAGCTCGGAGCCTGGAGCCTGCTTCCAATTCTGTGTCTCCCTCTGTCCCTCTCCCCACATGCTCTGTCTCTTTCTCTCAAAAATAAATAAACGTCAAAAAAAAATAATAAAAGGCTCCCAAATGTATATAATGTCTTACTCCCAATACAGTATTTTAAAGATAGGGATGCAGTATCTGTTGCCCAAGTTTTCATCAATCTCAGATTTTCTTTTGAAATGAAATAACGTTCTTCATATATTTTAAATTTTTATCAGCATCACAGACTATAACTCCAGTATGCTGGTTTGGTCACTATGTTATTTCTATTTAGCAATTCAGTCTTTGTAGAGAGAGGCATGGGTAGCAGGCAGAGAGAAAGAGAGAGAGAGAGAATCCCAAGCAGCCTCCACTGTCAGCGCAGAACCTGATGCTGGGCTTGATCTCAAGACTATGAGATTATGACCTGAGCTGAAATCAAGACTCAGACGCTTAACTGACTGAGCCACCCAGACACCCTGTCATTTTTATTTTTTAATTGAAGTTAACTTGATACTGTGTTGCATTAGTTTCAAGTGTACAACATAGTGGACAAATTTATATGTCACATATTTATAAATCAGGCTGTGCTCACCACAAGTGTAACTCCCAACTGTCCCCATGCAAGGCTTTTACAACACTGTTGACTATATTCCCTATACTAAGTATAGGGAATATATATAGTCCCTTGTGACTCATCCTTGTGACTTACTCATTCCATAACTAGAAGCCTGTATCTCCCACTCCTCTTCATCCATTTTCCCTTCCCCACCATGCCCCCATGGCAACCATGAGTTTGTTCTCTATATTTATGGGATATTAAAGGGTCTGTTTCTGCTTTGTTTTATTTTTCAAATTCCACATGTAAGTGAAATCATATGGTATATGTCTTTCTTTATCTGACTTATTTCACTTAGCATAATACCCTCTAGGTCCATCCATGTTGTTGCAAATGGTAAGCTCTCATTCTCTTTTTTATGGCTGAGTGATATTACAGTATATGTACACATCACGTCTTTTTTTTTTTTAATGTTTATTATTTATTTTTGAGCGAGAAACAGAGTGCAAGCAGGGCAGAGGCAGAGAGAGCCCAACACGGGGCTTGAACCCATGAACCATGAGATCATGACCTGAGCCGAAGTCGGACGCTTATCCAACTGAGCCACCCAGGTGCCCCAATGTCTTCTTTGTCCATTCATCTGTTGGTGGATACTTAGGTTGCTTCCATATCTTGGCTATTATAAATAATGCTTCAATAAACATAGGGGTGCATATATCTTTTCAAATAATGTTATTGTTTTCTTTGGGTAAATACTCAGTAAGTGGAATGAATTACTGGATCATATAGTATTTATATTTTTCTTTTTAAAATAAACCTCCATACTGTTTTCCATGGTGGCTGTACCAGTTTCTATTCCCACCAGCAGTGCATGTGTGTTCTTTTTTCCCCACATCCTCACCAACACTTACTATTTCATGCCTTTCTGTTACTAGCCATTCTGACAGGTGTAAGGTAGTATTTGCTTATAGTTTTGATTTGCATTTCCCTGATTAGTGATGTTCAGCATCTTTTCATGTGTCTCTTAGCCATCTGTATGTCTTCTTTGGAAAAATGTCTCTTCAGGTCCTCTACCCATTTTTTTTTTCTGCCCATTTTTTAAAAATTAGATTGTTTCTTTGGTGTTGAATTGTGTAAGTTATTTATATATGTTGGAAATTAACCCCTTATTAGATATATCATTTGCAAGTATCTTCTCCCATTCAGTAGGTTGCCTTTTTGTTTTGTTGATGGTTCTCTTTGCTGTGCAAAAGCTTTTTATTTCTGTGTAGTCCTAGTAGTTTATTTTAGCTTTTGTTTCCTTTGCCTGAGGAGATATATCCAGAAAAATGTTGTGAAGGCCTATGTCAAAGCAATTCCTGCCTGACCTTTCTTCTAGGAGTTTTATGGTTTCAAGTCTCACATTTAGGTCTTTAATCCATTTTGAATTTTTTTTGTGTGTGTATGGTATAAAAAAGTGGTCTGGTGTATTATTTTGCATGTAGCTGCCCAATTTTCCCAGCACCATTTATTAAAGAGACTATGGTGTTTTCTCCATTGTATGATTTTTGCTCTTTTATTGAAGATTAATTGGGAACATAATTGTATGTTTATTTCTGGACTCCATTCTGTTCCACTGATCTATATGTCTGTTTTTGTACCAGTACCATTTGATTATTATAGTTCTGTGGTAGATCTTGAAATCTGGGATTGTGATACTTCCAGCTTTGTTCTTTCTCAAGATTAGCAATGCAGACTTGAGTGATACAATATATAATAGTCTGAATACTCAGCATTTATGAGACTTTCATATGAGGATATTAGCAAAACATCTACTGCACTGAAAGTTGTGTAGTTCTATGCTGATTTCTAGGCTCTCATGTTCTAGGTATAAATTTCCATTATGTAATAATAGCAAAATTGTCTTTTCATTATGGAGGGCACCAGAAATAGAGATTTTTCAATATAATTTAATGGGAAAAATTGGTACCATCTATTTTTTTCTAGGTTGAAAAAGTAAATCTTTGCTTTAAATTAATAAGTTAGATTATGTCTAAGCACATTTACTTGTAAGTAATTGAGTAAAGAAATGAAATGAGATTATCTAGGATATTTAGAGCTCCCAGGGGCTTGGCAGAAGCAAATCTAAATTCCCTCAAAAGGAAATTAATATCCTAAATATGGTACCTAGACTCTAAGGTGGCCTCCCATGATCCCTGTATCCCAGTAGTCCTTGTGTGTGTGTGTGTGTGTGTGTGTGTGTGTGTGTGTCTTTGTGCAGGAGGTGATCTATGATTTGCTTCTAATCAGTGGAATACCACAAAAATGATGCAATGTGTGTGATAATGTGGCATGATGATATTATATCAGATTGTGATGCCCATCTTGTTAAGAAATTCTCCCCTTTGGGGGCGCCTGGGTGGCGCAGTCGGTTAAGCGTCCGACTTCAGCCAGGTCACGATCTCGCGGTCCGTGAGTTCGAGCCCCGCGTGGGGCTCTGGGCTGATGGCTCGGAGCCTGGAGCCTGTTTCCGGTTCTGTGTCTCCCTCTCTCTCTGCCCCTCCCCCGTTCATGCTCTGTCTCTCTCTGTCCCAAAAATAAATAAAAAAACGTTGAAAAAAAAAAAAAAAAAGAAATTCTCCCCTTTGATTTAAAATTTTTTTTTTTCAACGTTTATTTATTTTTGGGACAGAGAGAGACAGAGCATGAACGGGGGAGGGGCAGAGAGAGAGGGAGACACAGAATTGGAAACAGGCTGCAGGCTCCGAGCCATCAGCCCAGAGCCCGACGCAGGGCTTGAACTCACGGACCGCGAGATCGTGACCTGGCTGAAGTCGGATGCTTAACCGACTGCGCCACCCAGGCGCCCCTCCCCTTTGATTTTAAAGAAGCAAGCTGCCATGTTGTGAACAGGACATCAGAGAGGGCCACCTGGCAAGCAATTGACGGTGGCCTCTAGCCAAGAGCAAGAAGTAAGCCCCTGGTCCAGTAGTCTGCAGGGAACTGCATGATGCAATTATGTGAGCTTGGAAGTGGATCCTTTCCTAATGGAACCTCAGCTGAGATCACAGGTCAGGGTGACACCTTGATTTGGTTTTGTGAGACCCTGGAACAGAGCATTTTGTGGAGCTGTTTGGACTCATGACCCATAGAACGTATGAGATAATATATTTTTTTTAAGATGTTAAATTTGTGGTAATACTGTTATGCGGTCATAGAAAATTAATACAGTAGGCCTCAAAATAAATCTGTAAATAGTTTTGCAAGTACCTTATGGGGTATACAATGAAAAGTAGTCATACCAAAAGACAAGAACGAACACCAGCAGAAGCTTCCATTTAAACATATCTGCAGGGCCTCTAGATGTTAGAATTTTCACACACAAACTATAGAGTGTTTTGGCAAAGAATTAAAAATTACACAATATGGAAATACTAGAACTGAAAATTACTATGACTGAAGTTAGAGTCTTGGTGGATGAATTGACAACAGAACCGGCATATCTGAAGAGAGAATTAGTGAACAAGCACAAGTTAGAAGAAAATACCCAGAATGGTGCAGAGAGAGACAAAACAATGAGAATACAGAAGAGAAGTTAAGAGATATGGAAGATAAATAAGGTCTAACCTAGGAAATTGGTGTCCTAGAAAGAGAGGAGAAAGAAAATGAAATATGCAGTATTTTAAGAGATAATGATGGAGAACTTAAAAAAATTTTTGAAAAGATAATGATGGAGAACTTTACAAAGTTGATAAGCAACATCAAATTAAATTAAAAAGTATTTATGAACCCCAAACAGGATAAATAAAAGGAAAAACCACATGGAATCACATTGTAAAACTACTGACAATCAAAGATGGAAAAAGCATAAAATGATCAGAGAAAAAAATTGACATTGAACGGAGCAACAATCAAACTAATAGCTGGCATTATTTCTTTCTTAAATGTTTGATACAATTCAAAATCGAAGCCATCCAGGCCTGGAGTTTTCTTTGTTGGCAGATTTTTGACTACTAATCCAGTTTTTTTAATAGATAGAGGACTATTCAGCTTCTATAGTTTTTTTTGAGTAAACTTTGGTAGTTTGTTGACTGTATCTATTGCTTCATAGCAAATTACCTCAAAATTTAACAGCTTAAAAATAAGCATTATCTCAGTTTCTCTGGGTCAGGAATTCAGGAGCACTCAACTGGGTTGTTGAGGATCTTTAATGGGTCAAGATGTTGGCTAAGGTTGTAGTCAGGGAAGTTGGACTAAGACTGTAGGATCTGCTTGCAAGATGGCTTTTGGCAGGAGGCTGCAGTTCCTCGCTGCTTGTTATCAGGAAGTCTCAATTTATTACTGGTTGCTGGCAAGAGGCCTCAATTTCCAACCACTTGGGCCTTTCCAAAGAGCTGCTTGAGTGTCCTAAAGACATGGTTTCCTGCCAAGTGAGTGACCCAAGAGAGAGGGCAGAAAGGAAACCACAATGCCTTTTTTGACCTAGTCTGAGAAATCAAACACCATCACTTCTACCTTATTCTATGTATTAAAACAAAACACTAAGTTAAGCGCACACTCAAAGGGAGGGGGATCAGACTCCACCTTTGAAGGTGGAGTTAAAGAATGTTTGATATACTTTAAAACCACCATAATGTCTCTCAATGACTTTGTCCATTTCATGTAAGTTGTGAAATTTAGGGACATACAGTATTTCATAATATTCCGTTATTGGCCCTTTAGAACACATGTGTATCTACTGTCTAGATTTTACCATTAACCTTTTACTCTGCTTGTTTTATCACATATCCATCCCTCTATCTAGCCATCTTTTTTTTTTTTTAATTTTGCCTTTTTAACATAAACACTGTTCTTCCCCCTTTGATTTTTTGTTCCCCAGTGTATCAAACCTGTGCTATCTGGATCTGATTGGAACTCAAACTATACTCACTAGATGCCAGTGGCATCTCTCCCAACAACTTGTGATACCCAAAATGTGTCTAAACATTGCCAAATATCTCCTGAGGAATTAAATAATTCTTGTTAGAGAACTACTTACTTTATGCTTAAGAGGCAGTATCTTTTATTTGTGGAGCAAGTGAGGATATAGCAATTGTACATACTAAATATTGTTACTCTTATTATGTTTATTTATTTTTGTAATTTTGTAAATTTTTATTTATTTTGAGAGAGTGTAGGGGAGGTGCAAAGAGAGAGAGAGAGAGAGAGAGAGGGAAGGGAGACAGAGAATCTGAAGCAGGCTCTGAGCTGTCAGCCTAGAACTGACACAGGGCTTGAACTGTGAGATCATGACCTGAGCTGAAGTTGGACACTTAACCAACTGAGCCATCCAGGCTCCCCAGAAACAAAATATTAATATAGGTATTTCCTAACACAGAAATTCTTAGAAATGCCCAATGTTTATGGAAAATGTTACTTGGGGGGCGCCTGGGTGGTGCAGTCGGTTAAGCGTCCGACTTCAGCCAGGTCACGATCTCGCAGTCCGTGAGTTCGAGCCCCGCATCAGGCTCTGGGCTGATGGCTCAGAGCCTGGAGCCTGTTTCGGATTCTGTGTCTCCCTCTCTCTCTGCCCCTCCCCCGTTCATGCTCTGTCTCTCTCTGTCCCAAAAATGAATAAACGTTGAAAAAAAAAAATTAAAAAAAAAAAAAAAGAAAATGTTACTTGGTAAAAAAAATTAGTTTGTCTTATGTATTTAAATAAGATTTCAGGGGCGCCTGGGTGGCGCAGTCGGTTAAGGGTCCGACTTCAGCCAGGTCACGATCTCGCCGTCCGTGAGTTCGAGCCCTGTGTCAGGCTCTGGGCTGATGGCTCAGAGCCTGGAGCCTGTTTCTGATTCTGTGTCTCCCTCTCTCTCTCTGCCCCTCCCCCGTTCATGCTCTGTCTCTCTCTGTCCCAAAAATAAATAAAAATGTTGAAAAAAAATTTTTTAAATAAGATTTCATTTGTGTATCTAAAAAACTAGTAAATAATATTTATAATTAAACTAAATATTATTTACCTCATAAGATTTTTATAATCAGTGCAAAATGGAAAATTTGCTCATTCACATATTTTTTCTACCACTCTAGTCATTTTCCGGATTGCGTTACATACCAAAACCACAATGCATTTCACAACCTGGTCCAAACAATATTTTATTATCCTCAGTTCAATATGAAAGATATTCTTTCAGATATCCATGAACAACTTAGCCCTCTCACACTTAAATCCAGAAAATGCTATTACACAATTTTGGAGGCTAAAAATACTTCATTCAACAAAAATTATTTTGGCACTTACTGTGTGCAAACAAAAACCTGTGGAAGTATAGGTTAAATTTCTTACAAAATAAGACACCCTTCCACAAATTTACAATTTGATTGAAAAGGTGGGACATATACATATATAATTCATAATACCAAAGTATGATTCATAAAGCAACTTAATAGTCAGCATAAACTAAAAGTACTTAGGTCAAGGAAGGACTAACTGACCATGTAGCACTTTGTTTTGCACTCATTGGCTAATTCTGATGTAAAAAAAGCTTTATGAAAGAGGTAGTGTGATCCACACCTTAAAAAATGGAAAGGAGGTGCGCCTGGCTGGCTCAATCTGTAGAGCATGAGACTCTTGATCTTCAGGGTCATGAGTTCGAGCCCCACGTTGGGCATAGTGATTACTTTTTAAAAATCAAACGAGGGCACCTGGGTGGCTCAGTCAGTTAAGCGTCCAACTTCGGCTCAGCTTATGATCTGGTTTGTGAGTTTGAACCCCACATCTGGCTCTGTGCTGACAGCTCAGAGCCTGGATCCTGCTTCAAATTCTGTGTCTCCTCTCTCTCTCTCTCTCTGCCTTTCCCCCGCTCATGCTCTGTCTCTCTCTCAAAAATAAGTAAACATTAAAAAAAAATTTTAAAGTGAAACCTTTCAGACCATGCTGCAGGAGGACAGTGTCTACAGAATAAGTCATTTATGGAATTTCCTAAAGAACTATGGGCCCTTGAGCAAGTTTTTAAACAAAATTCTGGAAGTCTTCCTTTTAATCCATTCATGTTTTCATTTATACAACAAATATTTATTGAGCATGTGTTACATGCAGACATTGTTCCAGGATTACAGAAACGAACTGGAGATAGAACTATGAACAAAACAGGCAAAAATCAGTGCTTTTCTGGAGCTTATATTCTAGTGGGAGAAATCACACAATAATCTGATAAATAAGCAAATAAATATAATATGTAGTATATGGTAATAGGTACTATGGATTAAAATAAAGCAGATAAGGGGAATAAGGAATAGCACGTGGAATAGGGAGACAATTTTATTTTTTTTATTTTTTTTTCAACGTTTATTTATTTTTGGGACAGAGAGAGACAGAGCATGAACGGGGGAGGGGCAGAGAGAGAGGGAGGCACAGAATCGGAAACAGGCTCCAGGCTCTGAGCCATCAGCCCAGAGCCCGACGCTTGGCTCGAACCCGCGGACCACAAGATCGTGACCTGGCTGAAGTCGGACGCTTAACCGACTGCGCCACCCAGGCGCCCCGGGACACAATTTTAAATAGATTGGTAGAAGAAGGCCTCACTGGGAAGTTGATATTTGAGTAAAAACCTGATGGAAGTGAGCAAGCAGGTCACATGGTGGTAACTGGGAAAAGCAGTTGTAGGCAAAAGAAATAGCTACTAGTGAGGCCCTGAAGCAATGATGTTCCTAGTGAAGGCAGAAGGCACAGCTGGGCATGGGGGGCCAGGAGGCCGGTATAAGTAATTAGGCTTTTACTAAATGAGACAGAGAGTCTTTGGAGAGCTTTATCTCTGATTTATGTAGGAGTATCAGTCTGTCTTGGTTTACTTGAGCCAATACTCTTACTTTTTTTTTTTTTTTTTTGGTTATAAGAATTGGGTTTCTGTTGCTTGTAATTGAAAATTTTTCTAGTTTATTTTTCTGTCTTGTGTTAATTGTATCTGGAATTTAGCTTTAACTGTGGCACCCAAAAACATATTCCCAATAAGCTGCTATCTTGTAAGTGACCCTCTCCCACACAGTAGTAGACTAGTTCCTGTTTTGAAGTGAGACCAGTGGTCTTTCATAAGTTTTTTGCACAAGTACCCCCCCAAACCACTGAAAAACTATACTCACTTCCACATTTTCAGGTTGATATTGAAAAGTTTTCATCATAAGCTTAAATATTTGCCAAAGTTGTCATTTCTAACATATTGTAAAGAATGACTTTTTTTAATGTTATTTTTTATTTTTGAGACAGAGAGAGACAGAGCATGAACAGGGGAGGGGCAGAGAGAGAGGGAGGCACAGAATCGGAAATGGGCTCCAGGCTCTGCGCTGTCAGCGCAGAGCCAACGCAGGGCTCGAACTCATGGACCTCGAGATCATGACCTGAACCAAAGTCAGACGCTTAACCGACTGAGCCACCCAGGCACCCCAAGAATGACTTTAAAAAAAAAAAAAGATTTTATTTTTATGTAATCTCTACAACCAACATGGGGCTCAGATCCACAACCCGAGATCAAGTCTCATGCTGTACCTACTAAGCCAGCCAGGCGCCCCAAGAATGACTTTTTAATAGGTGATTACATAACTTTTAAATCTATTTAATAAACACTGCCTATATTAATTTGAAATTTACCATCATTCATTTAAAAATACATAAACAGAGGCCCCTGGGAGGCTCAGTCGATTAAGAGTCTGACTTCAGCTCAGGTCATGATCTCATGGTTCATTGGTTCGAGTCCCACATTGGGCTCTGGGCTGATAGCTCAGAGCCTGGAGCCTGCCTCGGATTCTGTGTCTCCCTCTCTCTCTGCACCTCCCCGACTCACGCTCTGACTCTGTCTCTCAAAAATAAATAAACATTAAAACATTTTTTTAATTTAAAAATACATAAATAAGTTCTTTAATAGTGAAAATTTGTTTTCTTTTTCTTTTTAAATCTGAGTATAGTTGACACACAATGTTGCGTTAGTTTCAGGTGTACAGCATAGTGATTGGACAGGTTTATACAAATGTATACATTATGCTATGCTCACCACAAATGTAGCTACCATCTGTCACCACACAACCCTATTACAATACCATTGACTGTATTCCCTGTACCTTTTATTCAACAGTGGGAAATTTTTAATCGCATTCTTTTTTTCTTCTTGAGGCCATATTTCTGTTCCACTTTCCCCAGAAAAATGTTGTCCTACTGAAAATAAAGGCAGTCCTCATTTTACACAGTGGTGCAGGACCTAAAAATGCGCCAGATTACCGGGCAAAGTAATATTAATAATTAGTGGGAAAAATTTTAATTGTGACCTTAAAACATTCTTTTGTAAGAACATGAAAAACTGTTTTACTGTCAGTTACAAATATATAGGAAAATGAAAAACATAGTAAGATCAGTATTTACTTCGTACAGTGCAATTAGAAATATTGAGAATTAAAGTATTTCTTTGTAGAAAATATTATCTTGAGTAGTTTCAACAGTTCTTGCTTTCTTTTGTCATATAACTTAGAATACAGAGAGACCATCTTTCTATGCCCTAGTGAATTGTCATACTTTTTTCTAAGTTTGGATCAGTTTCCAACATTTTATCCTTTGCCTTGTCAGCATTGTGAAGAATCTCCACGAGTTCCTGTAATATGAAGTTTTTTGCCAGCATCACTTCTTCTGGGACATCCTCATTCCTTTTGTCAACAACCGCTTTCCTCACTTAAGTCCCTAAGTTTGCCTGCAGCAATTTCCACGGACTGTATATCTAGACTCTCTCGGATGGTGGCAGTGTTAACATACCCTTGGTCAGCTGTTTCTTCTAGTACTTCATTATGTTCTATTCAAATTTCACGTGTGGCATTATCCTTTTCAACTATTTGCTGAGTTTTCATTTTTATTAGCCAATGTCCTCTTTCAGTGATCTATTTTTGTAAAATAATACATTTGTCACTGGCAGATAACGAGGTAAAACAACCACAGGCTTTGCCGTCTGTGTGTCTTTGCTGCTTGAACTGAATAACAGATGCACAGTGACCAATCACCAACGACTTTGAAAGAAGAAATATGATTGGTCACTGATAATGATGCTCATCTGTTATTCATGTAGTGACTTGTAGATTGAGGAGCTGGGGGCGAAATTTGTATTTTGTGCAGTTACAGTTAATATACCATAGTGATTGAAATTTGAACCCTGTTTAGGGGATTGGTGTTATTTAAGCATGGTAAGTGAAATTCATGCATGTTGGGTCCATTCAAATAAAGAATTATCTGTATATTTTTATACTTGAAATTTTTTTTTATTAATCACCTCTTAAATTTGCAACAAAAACATACATAAATTAAAATTTAAACTATTTTATGTCCTGGATTCTTAAGTAGAAAAAAAATTATGGGCTGTTTAACATTACAATTATTATAATTGATCAAACAACATAAATGTGTTTAAATTAAAAGTAAAAATTTCAAAAATTATTTCAGTCTGATGAATTGGGCTATTTTCTTTTCATTAGACCATATATCATTGACTAAGTATTGCTTACTGTTGGAATGAGACAGAGTTTAGAATCAATGACATCCTTGTTTTTCATTTCTACAGATAAAATCCCTGAGAAAATGTGTTCACACAGACAAACAGATGGAAATGAGAGGAATTTTATTATAGCAGTGCCACTCATTTTGTGGATTCTTTCCAAGTTATTTGTCAAAAATGCTCTTTGACATTTGCTAAAAACAAGGAATTTGAAAACTTCTGACTTGCGAAAGTAGTTGTTACCCAGTCATTAGAACGTTCACTCTCTTATTTTCCAGGAGGCCTACCAAAAAGGCTTTGCCAGATTTATCAGCTTCTGGGCAGCCAATTACACACCTGTGTTGATTGTGTAGGTACAACTCCTAAGGACAGTGTTCACATTGCACTCTACTTGAGGGGAATGAACTGGAATCGGTCAGTGCACAACTGTCACAGCTGTATGTGGTGGCCTTATAAATTATGCCTACTATATAAGCGTCCAACTTCAGCTCAGGTCACGATCTCGTGGTCCGTGAGTTCGAGCCCCGTATCGGGCTCTGGGCTGATGGCTCAGAGCCTGGAGCTTGCTTCTGATTCTGTGTCTCCCTCTCTCTCTGCCCCTCCCCCATTCATGCTCTGTCTCTCTCTGTCTCAAAAATAAATAAAAAAACGTTAAAAAATTTAAAAAAAAATAAATTATACCTACTATTTACTTAGCAACTTATTTAATCCAGTATGTAAATGAAGTATGCAAAATTTCCTGTATATATCCATCATTTATACACACTGATAATGATATCACAATTAGCATATCAAACATTTAATGACATAGCAGTATTTAGTGGAAAGATGTACTAATATGGTAAAAACAAATAAAATACTTATTTTTAGAAACCAAGAGTCTTTTAGAAAGTGAAGTGTGATGTCAAAAGGCATCCAAGTCCATGCCAAGCTCAATATCTGCCAAGAGTCATTTATATCTCATCTCCATGGTGGCTCTTTATTTCCTTAAGACTTGAATTCACAGATGGCACATTTGTTTCCTCGAACAGTGTCATTAATTTATTTAATTTATGAATGCTAATTATATGTTTCTGAGTGCATCAGATCTATTAGCATTGCAGTGGTCTCTTTGATAAAGCATGTGGTAAAGAGGAACTGCTCTGGCAGTGCCCTACAGGACCTGTTCTTCCCTTGGCAAGTTGAGGCAGTCTAACATATACTAAGATACACTGTGTTTGGCCTTTTTAAAAAATGAGATATAATTGACATGTAACTGACATACACTGTTAAGCAGTAATTCATAACCAGTAAATATCAGGCAATGGAAGCAAGAGTTTAGTTGGCCTATACAGCAATCTGAATAACTGCACAAATGACAATACAGTGAATTCTATTATTCAAGAATCATTTATCACATGACATTATGATTCTGGAAGCCCCTACTCCTTGCCTGGGTGGCTCAGTCGGTTGGGTGTCAGACTGGCTCCTGTTTTGAACTTGCAATTCGTGAGTTTGAGCCCCTTGCAGCTGTGCTGACAGCTCAGAGCCTGGAGCCTGTTTCAGATGCTGTGTCTCCCTCACTCTGCCCCTCCCCCCCCTCAAAAATAAATAAACATTAAAAAATGTAGAAGCCCCTACTCTTAGTTAGGTGGAGTCTGTAATATTTTCTATGCATCAAACTTGGCATCATAGCCACAAACTTCAAGACAAATATGGAAAGAATGCCCCCTCTTCAATCAGTCACAATAACACCAAGAATAATATCACTATCAGTTGTGAAGGACAAGCTGTCTATAATTACAATTTACTATAAAGTTCATAATTTTTTGAAGAAATGTTTACAATTACAAATTTCCAAATTGAGGTTTTGATGGAGAATTAAGTGTAAATAGCCTTTCATTATAATAGCTTTCATATGTAACATTTTTATGCCACATCCTATGCACTCTCACATTTGTAATTTTATTTTATCCTTCCAATAATGTTATGTTGAGAAAATATTGGCATTTTCTGTTTTACATATCAGAAAACTAAGGATCAGAGAAATTTTGGTACTTCCTTAAGGCTATATGTTATAAAAGTGGCAGAGATGAAATTTCAGCCTGAAACAAAAATCTCATATACTTTTCCTCTCTACCAAACTGTTTACCTGAGGTTGAAATAGTGAACCTTTTGTTTTTCTTCCATTTTGGGTCCAACATCCATTCTTCTAACTTTGCAAAAGAATCACCTGATGCCCTTGTTAGAATACAGATTCCTAGGTCTCCACCCCAGAGACCTGGTGGTGTTTGTGGGATGCTGCATAACTATGATCCCACATAATTCAGTTGAGACTGACCTGCAGAATTAAACTAAAACCACCCAAACGAGAATAAGCAGATGCTACTTATTCAGATTTTGCTATAGCAACAGAGTAAGCCCCCATTACTTGCCTTTGGGAGAGGCTCAAAGGCAGGCAGGGGAGTGGGAAAGCTTTATAAAACTGAAGAATAGGGGGAAGGTATGTTCGGATTGGAGGTTGTTGGCCTGGGAAAGCTAGAGGCAGGCTACTAGAGGCAAGGGGTGTTTTATGTGATTGGTTTGGGGAGCAGTTGGCTTTCTCTGGTTGCTCCTGAGTTGGAAGTCCAGCAAAAAGAGGGACCTTGGCAGTCCTTGAGGATGTCCTAACTGTTCTGGTCCAGATGCAGAGGTTATGGTTTGGCTTCCTGAGCTTCTTACGTGGTTCAGAGTTGTGTTGTCATACATAGTTTGGCCATTGTCCATTTGTATATTCTGTCTCTCGGACCATACTTTGAGAAACACACTGGGCCTCTGATGTTCATTTCATCCTGGTCCCTTTCCTCCCTTAACATGGCTAGACTGTCAGCTCCCTAAGAGCTCTAATTACCAGTGCCTAGCCCTATCAGACACTCAATAAAAACTTGCAAATGAATGGATGGATGCTGTCTGTGTAGCACATGGACGTCTTTATATGACTGGACTTGCTGTCATCAGGAAGAAAGACTGGAGGCTGCTTCTTCAGCTACTCTGCTCTAAATATGTGAAGTTGAATCCTTGACCCTGGCTGCTCTCAGTTTATCTTAAAGCTTCCAGGTTAGTCTGTAGTGTGCAAATCAGCCCCAGGGGCTCCCTCCTGAGTTGAGCGCTCCGCTGGGGGCGGGATGATGTTGGTGGGAAAGCGACACTTATTCTGGCATTCTGAAGGCAACCTCAGCCCCAGACCTTTAAGGTTTGCTGCACACTTTCCCCTCCATCTCTCCCTCTAGGGCCTGGCCTGTGAGAGCTACTGAAGGAGGGGGAAAGGGCATCCCTCTCTCAGCCTCCAGATGTGGACTTCAGAGTGTCTAGAGAAAAACGCTCGGGGGTGTGTGCTGTGTGTGAGGCGCAGACCTAAGGAAGGAGCAGAAAGCTAGTCGCGCAGGCAGTCTCCTCGGAGCTGACTTCCCACCTGCTGCAGGGGGGAACGGCCGGGAAGGGGCTGCAGCCGCGTGCCCGGCCGCCCCGCCCCTGCTCGCAGCGCGGCCCCGCCACCGGGGAGTTCCCGCGAGTGGCCCCGCGCCCAGGCCGCGCGGGGGGCTGTTCGGCTGGAGGCGGGGAGCAGCCAGGGCACCAAAATAGGAGCCGCTTGTGGGCTGGAGCTGCACTAGCAGGCACCCTCCGCCGCGCTTCTTCCAAAGATGGTCAGAGGGTCCGGAGGCGCCCCAGCCCCCGCTCGCCGCTAGCCCGTCGGCCCGCACCGTGCCCGGGAGCCGCCGCCGGAGGTAGGTGCGCTGCGGCGTCCCCGCCCGGGGCCAGCCCGAGGGGAGCGAGCGGGGCCGAGCGCGGGAGAGCGAGGCCGCGCCGCCTCCCGAGCCCGCCCGCGGCAGGGGCGCAGAGACAATGGCCGCGCGGGCGCCGGGCCGGGCCGAGCGCGGGGCCGCCCGCGTGCCCTCCCCACACCTGTGCTGCGTCCCAGGGCGGAGGGGACGCGGGCACCGGCCCGGCGGGCGGCGCGCGGCGCCCTCGAGTCGAGTCCCCGCGCCAGGCCCGGCCCGGGGCGGGGCGGTCTCCGGGCGGGAACGCGGGCCCGGGGCCCAGGCGCGGGGCGCGCGGAAACCCCTGCGGCAGGCGCGGGGGAGGGGGCGCAGGGATGGAGGGACAGCGGCCCGGCAGCTTTCTTTTCGCTCCATTCTTAAGCCGAAAGGTACAAGGTTTCCCTTTTCCAAGATTTCTTCATTTCTAGTTATATTTCGATCGCCCCTTTTTTGGCATCTCGAGACGACTCCCAAGGGAGAAGGCGCTAGTGAAAAAGGTTGAATTGGGGCCGAGCCAAGACGGCCAAAGTCCGGTCTCTAGTGGGGTGACCCGCCCGGACACTCGGTTTGTCAAGCGTGGGTTCTCTCTCTCCGACCGCCAACTAGGGTCGGATTTCGGAGACTGGGTGAATGGGGTAGCAAATCAATATTTTTTATTTAAAGGACTACTGAAAATCCTAGGGGCCTCATTTCAGGCTCAAAGTGACCCCGAATTTAGATTGACCATCACATAAATGACGAAATAGTGTATCCACATTTTGCATTTGTTACTTAGTGTAGCTTTAGAGTATCATCATAAGGATTGGCATATTTAGCATTGATTATTTTCAGTAATATGCAACATTGAAAACACATTTATTTCATGTTTATTGCAGCCATGGCTCTCAAAGGACAAGAAGATTATATTTACCATTTCAAGGATACGACGCATCCAGTGGATTTTCTGGATGCATTCAGAACATTTTACTTGGATGGATTATTTACTGATATTACCCTTCAGTGTCCTTCAGGCATAATCTTCCATTGTCACCGAGCTGTTTTAGCTGCTTGCAGCAATTATTTTAAGGCAATGTTCACAGCTGACATGAAAGAAAAATTTAAAAATAAAATAAAAATCTCTGGCATCCACCATGATATTTTGGAAGGCCTTGTGAATTATGCATACACTTCCCAGATTGAAATAACTAAAAGAAACGTTCAAAGCCTGCTTGAAGCAGCCGATCTGCTACAGTTCCTTTCAGTAAAGAAAGCTTGTGAGCAGTTTTTGGTAAGGCACTTGGATATTGATAATTGTATTGGAATGCACTCCTTTGCAGAATTTCACGTGTGTCCAGAACTAGAGAAGGAATCTCGAAGAATTCTGTGTTCAAGGTTTAAGGAAGTGTGGCAACAAGAAGAATTTTTGGAAATCAGCCTTGAAAAGTTTCTCTTTATATTGTCCAGAAAGAATCTCAGTGTTTGGAAAGAAGAAGCTATCATAGAGCCTGTTATTAAGTGGACTGCTCATGACGTAGAAAATCGAATTGAATGCCTGTATAATCTACTAAGCTATGTGAACATAGATATAGATCCAGTGTATTTAAAAACAGCTTTAGGTCTTCAAAGAAGCTGCCTCCTAACCGAAAATAAGATACGATCTCTAATATATAATGCTTTGAATCCCCTGCATAAAGAGATTTCTCAGAGGTCCACAGCCACAATGTACATCATTGGAGGCTATTACTGGCATCCTTTATCAGAGGTTCATATATGGGATCCTCTGACAAATGTTTGGATTCAGGGAGCAGAAATACCAGACTATACTAGGGAGAGCTATGGTGTTACATGTTTGGGACCCAACATTTATGTAACTGGGGGTTATAGGACGGATAATATAGAAGCTCTTGACACAGTGTGGATCTATAACAGTGAAAGCGATGAATGGACGGAAGGTTTGCCAATGCTCAATGCCAGGTATTACCACTGTGCAGTCACCTTGGGTGGCTGTGTCTATGCTTTAGGTGGTTACAGAAAAGGGGCTCCTGCAGAAGAGGCTGAGTTCTATGACCCATTAAAAGAGAAATGGATTCCTATTGCAAACATGATTAAAGGTAAGTACAGATTACATTTATTCTCTATTTTTAAGTGTTTTTTTTTAAGTTTATTTTGAGAGAGACAGAGACAGTGCAAGTGGGGGAGAGGCAGAGAAGGAGAGAGAGAGAATCCCAAGCAGACTCTCCACTGTCCGCACAGAGCCTAATGGGGGGGGCTTGAACTCATGACACTGAGATCATGACCTGAGCTGAAACCAAGAGTCGGATGCTTAATCGACTGAGCCACCCAGGGGCCCCAATATTTTTTAAGGGTTTGAAGTTAAGACCAGTGATCTAAATTATCTTGCAAATAACTTTAAAAGAATTTATCACTTTTGGAATGCTACCTAGGAACTATAATAGATTATACAAGTAATTGTGGACAGAATGTTCCAAGTAAAAGCGTGGTATAACAGTCCCCAACTTGTTTGAGGTTATGTGATCAGAATATGCTACTCAGACTAGAAAAAAATCATTTATGTAAGAAAACAGTATAACTCATTCTCCTTACTCTACAGCCTGTTTCAAGCCTAGGTCTTGCTTCAGGTCTTAAGAATATATATTTAAGTCAAAGTCTAAATGAAGGGAGAAAGCTGGGTAGTTTTATTAGTTTATACTTAAATTTTTTTTTTTTTTGCTTGCTTACTCTTGAAATTGAATCCTTTTCAATCCTGCTTTTAAATATTCAGCTTTCTCCCTCTCATTATGTGGTCATCTCTCTTTTAAAGGGTCTTTCATTAAAACTTTGAAAGGTTTGGTCCCTGTAGAGTGTAACAAATTACATTCTCTCAAAAACTAGAGACAGATAGCCCCTTCTTTTTGTGATTCAAGTCCTGTTTCATAGAGTAGAAGATAAGGCAGATCCCATACCTTCCCTCATGTGGTCCACACAGCCAGGTGCACTATTGGGTCTCAATGTCTGTCTGATAAACACTGTATTTTCTGCTCTGTCCAGCACTATATTAGCCTTGCTCTCCTTCCCTCCTACTGGCAAAAAAGTTAAACTGGAATCTTAATTACATTTATTCATTTGTGCTGGAGAGTTGCACAAAAACAACTGGTAGGTTGTTACTAAATTTGTGTCATTTTATCCCAAATGTTCCTTCCCAGGGCTTTCTGTTTCTTTTTTAACACTAGGGAGGGTGTGGGAATCTGACCTGGTCTGGGAATCTGACCTGGTGTGATCGTTGGATGACAAGCAGGAAGCCTGAGAGGCCGGATGGTCTTGTGATCAGGCACGTTGCTTCTGAAGCCAAACTGCAGTCTAAATCCCAACCTTCCACTTACTTGCTGGTGTGCTCAGGCAAATTGTTTAACCTCCCTGTGCCTCGGTTTTATGGGGGTGGGGGTGGGGGTGACAACATTATATAGCTTAGGGTTTTGAGAAGATTAAATGAATTTGTGCATGTGAAGTGTGTAGAACAGTGTCTGGAGCAAAGTAAACAGTAAGTGTTAGGTATTCTTGTCATTATTCGTTGTTCATTATTGTCATAATAAAGGTCATTATAGAAGAACATGTCAACTTTGATAGAACAAAAATATCTTTCATGTTAGGGGCGACTGGGTGGCTCAGTCGGTTAAGTGTCCCACTCACGCTGACAGCATGAAGCCTGCTTGAGGTTGTCTCCCTCCCTCTCTCTCTGCCCCTCCCCTGCTCGCTCTCTTTCTCTCTCTCTCAAAATAAAAAAATAAACTTTAAAAAGGTGTCTTTCATATTAAATCATGCCCGTTCTCCTGCATGCCCGAAGGTTCTGCCGCAGTAGGTGATAGAGCGGGAGAAGGGGGCATAAGGCCCACTACTGTTGCTGCTCTGGTTTTGTGGTTTTGGACTCTGCCTGAGCTTGACCGCTGATTCCTGGTCTTCTCCCCAGGATGTTCCTGAAGGTTGTCATGACTCCTTTCCTACTCAAGAGACAAAGAAAGTTCAAATATTTTAGCAGCTATTGTCAACGTGGAAAAGTTTCTGCCAATGAGATAATGAGATAACAGTTCCAGTGCTTTCCTAGTGAAGAGCATATTTCTGTGAGGATGAAAGTTTATTACTTTACTGCAATTTTGTTGAATCATATTAAAAAATTTTTTTTGATGTTTATTTTTGAGAGAGAGAGACACACACATGTACACACACACACACACACACACACACACACACACACACACACAGTCCCCAGTGCCCCTGGGGGAGGGGCAGAGAGAGAGGGAGACACAGAATCCGAAGCAGGCTCCAGGCTCTGAACTGTCAGCACAGAGCCCAATGCAGGGCTCAAGCTCACCTACTGTGAGATCATGGCCTGAGACATAGACGCCCAACTGACTGAGCCACCCAGGCACCCCTGTTAAATCATGTGTGAAACATGCTTGCTGAAAAGAAAATGCTTCAGTGGTGCGTCCACTGTGAAAGAAAGCCATTATCTGTTTTTTGCCTTCACCTTGAGTAGGATGGGAGACCCTCATGCTCGAAAGCCCCCCATCCCAACCAGCTGGGCTTGAAATTTCAAAGTTTTATTTATACTTTGACATTGAAGTTTTGATTCCTGATTGTAACTAATTGTCCCTGGGAAGGGTAACACTGTGTCAGTCATGCGCAGCTTTCGCCAGTGCTGATTTTGAGTTTTAAGTTTCTCATTTTTCTAATTTGCAAGAGTAACGTTACTTTTCCCAGTTTGTTTTGTTTTGTAGTCATGAAGTGAACTGGCAGCTTCCCCTGGTGATCAGAATGTAAATTGGGTAGAGTCAAATTTCAAATTCATTTCCTTTTTTGGTTTAGGGATGTACAGAGAAGAAATAAATACTTGGCTGAAGTTTAGGAGCTCCTTTTTTTCCCTCTCTTATCGTAACTGCCCTGCTTATAAACTCACTTTTGTGTTGGAGTAGAAATATACAAGGAGATTGAACTGTACCCAGCATGTACCAGTGGTAAATAAAAGTTGTTTGAAAGACTAAACTGATGTATTCAACTAATCTGATGTCTTCCTTCCCTGCCGAACTCATTTCTTCCTCCTCATTTTCCTAGGGCATCAGGGTGTCCTGGTTTTCTGAGCTTAGGACCTCAGAATCAGTTTTGTTTGTTTCTGGAACAGTCAGTCATCAAGGCTTATCTGTGCGTCTTGTCTCCATACCCAAAGCCCCTCCTAAATCAGGCCCTCAGTACTTTGTACCTGGGCCAATACCTAGATCTTTCTGACTCTGTCTTCTGCTTTTGTAGTCTCTCCCTTCCTCTGCTTAAAAATCTTAAAAATCCTGCTGAATGAAGTCCACATTTCTTAGTTGAGTGCCAGGATCCTTTGTGATGTGGCTTCAACTTACCATGTCGGCTTTAATTCCCACACGACAGCCCCAGGTCTGCCACGGGCCCTTCCGTATGCTGGCATCAATCCGGGCCTCTAGACATTGCCCACTAAGCCTCTGTGCTTGCCTTGCCCTCTGCTTAGGATGGCTTCCTCTCACCTCTACCTGCCACAGTCCTACCTACCGGGGTCCAGGTCAGAGTCGGCCACCTGCTATCTGACTTCCCTCCTCAAAGCAATGTCTCCTTGCCCTGAACGTTCACGGTGTTTCTGTACCCTGTGTTCTAACTATTGGTGTAAGTGTCTCACCCTCTTTTAAAAGAGTGCAAGCAGCCTCTCTTGTTCATTCTTCTATCCCTCATAGCACCTAGCACAGGACCTTGCATCTACTATCAGTAATAACAGAAACAATAAACTGAGCCCAGTATTCAGTGTGATTTTAATTAACACACAGGCGTGGGAAATGCAACTGCCTGCGTCTTACATGAAGTTATCTACGTCATCGGCGGCCACTGCGGCTACAGAGGAAGTTGCACCTATGACAAGGTCCAGAGCTACAATTCAGATATCAATGAATGGAGCCTCATCACCTCCAGCCCACATCCAGGTAAGAAAATACTGTTTCAAATAGTACATGTTGTACAGCTAAAAATGGCCTGGAAATAGAAAATGCTAGATTTATAGCAGACTGCACATGGGTGTAATTAAAAGGCTCAAAATATTCATATGCCCATCCAACCATAATCACAGGTAGTTCCAATTAGGTCACATCTACAAATGCTTTCCCCGATGTCTTTACGGAATACATTTTAAGCCTGTGTGGTTAAAAGTGGTAGTTTCTTTTTAAAATTTTCTAGATTCTTTTTATTTAAAAAAATTTTTTAATGTTTATTCATTTTTGAGAAACACAGACATGGTGTGAGCAGGGAGGGGCAGAGAGAGAGACACACACACACAGACAGAATCCAAAGCAGGCTCCAGGCTCTGAGCTGTCAACACAGAGCCCGACGTGGGGTCGAACTCATGAACCGTGAGATCATGACCTGAGCCGAAGTCAGATACTCCAACTGACTGAGCCACCCAGGCGCCCTAAAATTTTCTAGATTCTTTTGTTGTGTTTCCTATTCCTCTGTTGTGTGCTTTCTTTCATTTATATGCATTATATAAAACACAGTTTTTATAGACAGTTAAAAAGCACTAGTCTGTCAAATAGTCGGGAAGATTACTCATTGATTCAGTTCAACAGGAGATGGTTTCTTCTTTTTAGCATGTTCTGTCTGGGCACCAGTAATTATTAAGCACTCACTCCTGTGATGTACAGAACCCCATGTTGGCCTTACTTTGACAGTCATGAAGGGGACATGTGGTCCATCCACAAGGAATGGCCAGCCTTCTGCCTTCTGTGCCTTTGTTCTTTGACGTGTCTCTTTGATATATGTTTAAGATTTTTCCTTAGGTAAGATTCATATCACCGTATCACTATACTACTTTGGATGATTTTCCATATAGCATAAGGCTTCTATGTGAGTCACAATTGGAAATTCCCAAGCTTGAATCATCTGAGAGTGATAGCAGTTGTTAACCTTCTTGAACACTTTCTGTAGGTCAGCTACTGATTAAGCACCTTACATGTCGTATTACCTTAAATTCTATCTATAACCTTACAAGTAGGTATTGTTCACCCCCATTTTACGTATTTAGAAATGGAGTCTAGAAAGGATAAGGTCACACAGTTTGGAAGTGGCAGACCAGGATTCATTTAAGCAGTCTGATTGTATAATCTGTGCTATAGCCACGAAGCAGTCTGTCTCTTCTGAAGGGACCAGGCTCTCCTGCTTTTGACCAGTTTCATCTGGCAGTTGAGGTGAAGCACACTGAATCTGGTGCTGCATATCCATATGTCCTGGGCTTTGCATAAGAAGAGACTTCGGCCACAGGCTGGCCTGGCTCAGAAGACATGGAACAGGTACCCTATCTTCTAGTAACCCAGATGTAATTATCGCAGACTCCCCACCACTTTCTGTTATGGTTAGCGAAGTTATAATGGAAAGTAGTAATACCGGCTTGTATGGAGTAATAGCTAACTTTTAGTTAGTAAGTATGCATCAGGCACTAACTATTCTAATAATTTTTTATGTCTTAATCTATTTAAACCTTACAGCAATCCTGTGAGCGAGGTACTACTATTATCTCATTTTGCAGGCCACTGAGGCACAGACATGGTAAATGAATTGCCTAAGGTCAGCTAGCTAGTGCTTGTTAGAGATGAGGTTCAAATCCAGGCAATCTGGCTGGGAGGCCATGTTCTTAACAATTGCACTGTTATCTCATTTGATCTTCATGTTAACCTTATCAGTTAGATATTACTTTGACATCTTTACAAAGAAAATCCAATATATGAAAACTCAGATTAACAAATTAGAGGGCAGTTATTTACATTACAAATTTAATATAGATTTCATAAAGGGTTCCTTTAAAAATAAATGTCCTATAACGTATTTAAGTAGCATAGGTCTTGTTAACTGCTTGAAAGGGAGTCTAAAAGATGTAATCGAAAGCATGAAAATCCATGGCCAACTGAAAAATCAGTCAAATAAATATTAAATTAGAGTACAAGTCAATGGGATCACATAATTCTGTTTGTAAAGTTTTGCTTTATATTGGACTTTTTTGTGACATAATGTAAGAAACAAAGGTAGCAAATTAGCATGCTGCCTGGTATGTTCTTTTTGGGGTACAGTGTTTAAAATATTTTTAACTGACTTGCCACCAATATTTAAAATTCGGTAGTTCTTAAATAAAAATCATGATTCCTGGCCTTTAGAAAAATTATAATGACCTTAGACCACATTCCTTTCTGTCATCAATCACTGGATCCAAGTAGTGGCTGTTCCCTTTTATTTTTATATTTTTTATTTTTTTTATTTTTTTTTATGAAATTTATTGACACATTGGTTTCCATACAACACCCAGTGCTCATCCCAAAAGGTGCCCTCCTCAATACCCATCACCCACCCTCTCCTCCCTCCCACCCCCCATCAACCCTCAGTTTGTTCTCAGTTTTTAACAGTCTCTTATGCTTTGGCTCTCTCCCATTCTAACCTCTTTTTTTTTTTTCCTTCCCCTCCCCCATGGGTTCCTGTTAAGTTTCTCAGGATCCACATAAGAGTGAAACCATATGGTGTCTGTCTTTCTCTGTATGGCTTATTTCACTTAGCATCACACTCTCCAGTTCCATCCACGTTGCTACAAAAGGCCATATTTCATTTTTTCTCATTGCCACGTAATATTCCATTGTGTATATAAACCACAATTTCTTTACCCATTCATCAGTTGATGGACATTTAGGCTCTTTCCATAATTTGGCTATTGTTGAGAGTGCTGCTATGAACATTGGGGTACAAGTGGCCCTATGCATCAGTACTCCTGTATCCCTTGGATAAATTCCTAGCAGTGCTATTGCTGGGTCATAGGGTAGGTCTATTTTTAATTTTCTGAGGAACCTCCACACTGCTTTCCAGAGCGGCTGCACCAATTTGCATTCCCACCAACAGTGCAAGAGGGTTCCCGTTTCTCCACATCCTCTCCAGCATCTATAGTCTCCTGATTTGTTCATTTTGGCCACTCTGACTGGTGTGAGGTGATACCTGAGTGTGGTTTTGATTTGTATTTCCCTGATAAGGAGCGACGCTGAACATCTTTTCATGTGCCTGTTGGCCATCCGGATGTCTTCTTTAGAGAAGTGTCTATTCATGTTTTCTGCCCATTTCTTCACTGGATTATTTGTTTTTCGGGTGTGGAGTTTGGTGAGCTCTTTATAGATTTTGGATACTAGCCCTTTGTCCGATATGCCATTTGCGAATATCTTTTCCCATTCCGTTGGTTGCCTTTTAGTTTTGTTGGTTGTTTCCTTTGCTGTGCAGAAGCTTTTTATCTTCATAAGGTCCCAGTAATTCACTTTTGCTTTTAATTCCCTTGCCTTTGGGGATGTGTCGAGTAAGAGATTGCTACGGCTGAGGCCACTCTGACTGGTGTGAGGTGGTATCCGAGTGTGGTTTTGATTTGTATTTCCCTGATGAGGAGCAACTTTTCATGTGCCTATTGGCCATCCGGATGTCTTCTTTTTATTTTATTTTATTTTTTTTTATTTTTATTTTTTAACATTTATTTATTTTTGAGACAGAGAGAGACAGAGCATGAATGGGGGGAGGGCCAGAGAGAGAGGGAGACACAGAATCTGAAGCAGGCTCCAGGCTCTGAGCTGTCAGCACAGAGCCTGATGTGGGGCTCGAACTCACGGACCGTGAGATCGTGACCTGAGCGAAGTCGGACGCTCAACCGACTGAGCCACCCAGGCGCCCCCATCCGGATGTCTTCTTTAGAGAAGTGTCTATTCATTTTTTCTGCCCATTTCTTCACTGGATTATTTGTTTTTCGGGTGTGGAGTTTGGTGAGCTCTTTATAGATTTTGGATACTAGCCCTTTGTCCGATATGCCATTTGCGAATATCTTTTCCCATTCCGTTGGTTGCCTTTTAGTTTTGTTGGTTGTTTCCTTTGCTGTGCAGAAGCTTTTTATTTTGTGAAATCCCAATAGTTCATTTTTGCTTTTAATTCCCTTGCCTTTGGAGATGTATCAAGAAATTGCTGCGGCTGAGGTCAGAGAGGTTTTTTCCTACTTTCTCCTCTAGGGTTTTGATGGTTTCCTGTCTCACATTTAGGTCCTTTATCCATTTTGAGTTTATTTTTGTGTATGGTGTAAGAAAGTGGTCTGGTTCCATTCTTCTGCATGTTGCTGTCCAGTTCTCCCAGCACCATTTGTTAAAGAGACTGTCTTTTTTCCATTGGATATTCTTTCCTGCTTTGTCAAAGATTAGTTAGCCATACTTTTATGGGTCCAATTCTGGAGTCCCTATTTTATTCCATTGGTCTATGTGTCTGTTTTTGTGCCAATACCATGCTGTCTTGATGATTACAGCTTTGTAGTAGAGGCTAAAGTCTGGGTTCATGATGCCTCCCGTTTTTTGGTCTTCTTCAAGATTACTTTGGCTATTCAATCTCCCAACAAGTAAGAGTCCAGGATCAGATGGCTTCCCTGGGGAATTCTACCAGACATTTAAAGCAGAGATAATACCTATCCTTCTCAAGCTGTTCCAAAAAATAGAAAGGGAAGGAAAACTTCCAGACTCATTCTATGAAGCCAGCATTACTTTGATTCCTAAACCAGACAGAGACCCAGCAAAAAAAGAGAACTACAGGCCAATATCCCTGATGAATATGGATGCAAAAATTCTCAATAAGATACTAGCAAATCGAATTCAACAGCATATAAAAAGAATTATTCACCATGATCAAGTGGGATTCATTCCTGGGCTGCAGGGCTGGTTCACCATTCACAAATCAATCAATGTGATACATCACATTAATAAAAGAAAAGATAAGAACCATATGATCCTGTCAATCGATGCAGAAAAAGCATTTGACAAAATTCAGCATCCTTTCTTAATAAAAACCCTCAAGAACATACTTAAATATCATAGAAGCCATTTATGAAAAGCCCACAGCTAATATCATCCTCAATGGGGAAAAACTGAGAGCTTTCCCCCTGAGATCAGAAACACGACAGGGATGTCCACTCTCACTGCTGTTGTTTAACATAGTGTTGGAAGTTCTAGCATCTGCAATCAGACAACAAAAGGAAATCAAAGGCATCAAAATTGGCAGAGATGAAGTCAAGCTTTCACTCTTTGCAGATGACATGATATTATACATGGAAAACCTGATAGACTCCACCAAAAGTCTACTAGAACTGATACATGAATTCAGCAAAGTTGCAGGATACAAAATCAATGTACAGAAATCAGTTGCATTCTTATACACTAATAGTGAAGCAACAGAAAGACAAATAAACTGATCCCATTCACAATTGCACCAAGAAGCATAAAATACCTAGGAATAAACCTAACCAAAGACGTAAAAGATCTGTATGCCGAAAACTATAGAAAGCTTATGAAGGAAATTGAAGAAGATATAAAGAAATGGAAAAACATTCCATGCTCATGGATTGGAAGAATAAAGTTAAAATGTCAATACTAACCAGACTTATCTACACATTCAATACAATCCCAATCAAAATTGCACCAGCATTCTTCTAGAAGCTAGAACAAGCAATCCTAAAATTTGTATAGATGGCACTTCTGTGCTCCATGTCACCAGTCTCTCCCATTCCTATCACATCATGGACCTGGCATCTGTGCCGTTGCTCTTCTTACTCCCGGCCTGCTTCATTCAACTGGTCTGTTAGCTCCTTCGCCCTTGAAGGCATAGGGCCTGCCTCTGCTGAACTGTGGCGAGGTGTGCCTCTTACACACTTTCAGAGCGCCTCCTGAGGAACATAAAATGTCAGTCTCAAGTCTGCCTTACAGATCTGTAGCTTAGACCACAAAAGAAATCATGACTACTCTTATTTTTAAAAGGTACTATAAATGTTATCTTTTTTTTTCTTAATGCCTTTGAGGTTGGTGGTTTTCGGTTTTTTTTTTTTTGGTTTTTGGCTTTATTTTTTTAATGTTTATTTTATTAAAACTTTTTTTTTAACATTTATTTATTTTCCATAGAGAAAGAGACAGAGTGTGAGCTGGGGAGGGTCAGAGAGAGAGGGAGATACAGAATCCAAAGCATGCTCCACGTTCTGAGCTGTCAGCACAGAGCCTGATGAGGGGCTTGAACTCACAAACTGAGATCATGACCTGAGCTGAAGTTGGATGCCCAACTGACTGAGCCACCCAGGCACCCCTCATGTTTATTTATTTTAGAGAGAGAGCGCAAGCGGGTGAGGGGCAGAGACAGAGGGAGACACAGAATCTGAAGCAGGCCCCAAGCTCTGAGCCATCAGCACAAACCCCAGTGTGGGGCTGGAACCCACGAACCGTGAGATCATGACCTGAGCCAAAGTCAGATGCTTAACCAACTGAGCCACCCAGGCGCCCCCCCCCCCTTTTTTAACGTTTGTTTATTTTAGAGACAGAGTGCAAGCAGGGGAGGGGCAGAGAGAGAGGGAGACTTTTTTTTAAATTCTTTAATGTTTATTTATTTTTGAGAGAGAGAGAGAGAGAACAAGTGGAGGAGGGGCAGAGAGAGAGGGAGACAGAATCTGAAGCAGGCTCCAGTCTCTGAGCTGTCAGCACAGAGCCTGACATGGGGCTCGAACTCACGGACTGCAAGATCATGACCTGAGCCGAAGTCAGGTGCTTAACCCACTGTGCCACCCAGGTGCCCCAAGGGTGGTGGTTTTGTTTAGTTAAAAAACAGGGGACTCCAATTCCATTAAATTAAAGATGACATTTATTGAGACCTTACCTCAGGAAGGGTACCATTCAAGTTATTATGTAAGACACAAAGATGGTTAAGAGTGAGTCTCTACTGCTACAGGAGCTCAGAATTTAGAAGGAAATATACATACATAACAGGAATATAAGACAGTCATAGAAATAAGTGCCGTTGAAATTGAGGGTAGAAGGAGCTTGAGAATAAGGGGAATCTGAAAATCTTAGAAGGCTTCCAGGAGTTCACTGTTATGATTTAGTCCTTAAAGAATGGATACAATTAAGGTATTTTTTGAGGGAGGAAGTTAATGATGGGAGGCAGAGGGGCAAGTTCCAGGTATATTCCAGTGCCTGGGAGTGGATGTATATGATGGGATGTGAGAGGGTAGAATGAGAGATTGGATGGGAGAGTTCAGTGGAGGAGCGTACCATAGAGGGCTTTGAATGGCAGTTAGAATTTGAAAAATTGTGAACTAACAAAGGTTTTAGAGCCTTTCAGAATAGATTAGGAGAAGGCCAGAAGTCTGCTGAAACTGTTACAATAACCCAGGTGAGAAATGCTGAAAGCCTGAAGCAGTAGGAGGTGAAAACGGGTAGATATGAGGAATATTATGGATTCACCATGGGAAGGAGGAGGTGGTGGGAACAGAGGAGAGGAGCTGAGTTGGAACTTAGTTTTGTAGTTAACTGTGAAGGACTGGTTGGATCACCCAGAAGAGCTGTCCAGCAGGCAATGGGAAGTGTGGGTCTGCGGCCCAGGAGGAAGAGTGAGTCTGACTTTAGAGATCTGGGTGTCATTTGCTTGGAGGTGATGACTGTGGGTGTGGAAATGGTTGAGGTGCCTTGCAAGGGTGGGACTAAGTACAGCTAAGGACAGAGTCTTGGGAAACAGCACTAGTTAAGGGATGAGCTGGGAAAGAAGAGTGTGGGAAGAACAGGGAAGAAGCAGGATGTGATAAAGAAAAAAACCTATGGAAAGCCTTGTCAAGTGGGGAGAGAGTTCTTTCTGGCTCCGCCATTTATTCACATGACTGCTCTTGGGCAGTGGCTTAAGCTCTTGACTTTTACTTTCTAGTAAAATAAAGAGGTTAAATTACCTAAGCTTTACAGGTCTTTTCCGTGAGAAAAATCTTAGGAAAAAGTTCTAAATCATTTCAGTGTATACTGAATACCTGAAAATATCGTGGTTGTCTCAGAGCCCCTACATGGCTTTATTCATATCATTCATGGAATACTAAATACAGACTGCTATGGATTTATAGTGAATAGTTGTGTGTAAACTTTTTGAGCCATGACAGATGGTACCATTCTTATACTTAGTTTGAAATTGTTCACTCGTTCATTGGTCCAACAGAGGTTTGCTGAGTGTTTCCCACATGTTGTGTATAGTGTTAGGTATAGTTATGGATAGTGCTGGGAGCTCAATAAAGGCACAGTTCCTCAGGCTCAGTAGCTTTGTAGAGTGACCAACAGAGAAAAAGGCAGTTACAGATGAGGAAGAAAAAGTTTCCATCAGCAAAAACAGAGCATTATGTTGTATTTGGGTAACAGGAAAAAACCCAAGAATCACCTTATCTTAAACATTTTTCCTGCTATAGGAAGATTGAGATACTTAAAGAAAAAAAATTTTTTTTGTTTATTTATTTTCATGGGGCACCTAGGTGGCTCTGTTGGTTGGGCGTTCGACTTCAGCTCAGGTCATGATCTCGCAGCTTGTGAGTTTGAGCCCCACACATCAGGCTCTGTGCTGACAGCTCAGAGCCTAGAGCCTGCTTCAGATTCTGTGTCTCCCTCTGTCTCTGCCCCTCCCATGCTCGTGCTCTGTCTCTCTCTCCTTCAAAAATAAATAAACGTTTTTAAAAAATTAATGTTCATTTATTTTGAGAGGGAGAGAGAGAGCACGAGGAGGGGAAGGGCAGAGAGAGAGAGAGGAAGAGAGAATCCCAAGCAGGTTTCACACTGTCAGCTCAAGAGCCTGATGCGGGGCCCAAACCCATGAACCGTGAGATAATGACCAGAGCCAAAATCAGGAGTCAGTCATCCAAATGACTGAGCCAGCCAAGGGCCCCTTTTGATACTGTTCTTCACATAAGAACCACAAATTGAGGATTTTTTGTGAAATTTAAGAAAGGCCTAGTGAACTCATTGTTGAATCACTTAACACCAATGGATAAGATTTCTGAATCATCATTAATTTTCATGACCATTTAATGGAATAATTTCTCTAATTTCACAAGTACTGAAACAACTAAATTCTATAAAAAATTCTGCATGTATATAACTGGAAAGTAACAAAGGGGGTTTTTAGAGGTGGAAGAATTCTTATTTTCCTGGATGTTGGATACTTGAGAACAACAAAGCACAAATGTCCATCTTCTGAGATTTTTCTTGGCCTTCACAACCTAGATAGCAGAAACTTTACTGATAAGAATGCACTTGCATCCTTAAAGGGGAAATCACATTTTTGATTGTATATTCTCTTTCTAAAGAAGGGTTGATAAGCTTTTTTATTTAATTTTTTTTATATGTTTTTATTTATTTTTGAGAGAAAGAGAGACAGGGCGTGCGTGAGGGAGGGGCAGAGAGAGAGAGGGAGACACAGAATCTGAAGCAGGCTTCAGGCTCTGATCTGTCAGCACAGAGCCCGACACGGGGCTTGAACTCATGAACCACGAGATCATGACCTGAACTGAAGTCAGACGCTTAATCGACTGAGCCCCCAGGCACCCCGATAAGCTTTTTTAGTGTATAATGGGAGTGCATATTTGGGTACAGAGGGTACAAAGTACAATTCATTCATTGATCCAACAACCTTTTATTGAGTCCTTAAAAGGTTCCAAACACTTGCCATTCTCCAGCTGGGATGGAGTAGTGGGCAGGACACAGGTCCTACGCTGACTGAGGGTAGAGGGACAGTAAAGAAGAGACATCAGATAATGAGAAGTGCTGTGGAGAACATTAAAACAGGGTGATGTGGTGGAAATGCCTGACTGGCTACTTCAGGTTGGGTGGTCAGAGGAGGGCCCTCCAAGGAGATGATCATAAGATGAGACCTAGATGACAAGAAGGAGGCAGCTGTGCAAAGACTTCGGAAAAGGAGTTTCTAGACGTACGGAACAGCTCAGTGACCGCAAACTGTAACGTTAGTGCTCCTGACAAATCCTGCAGCTGGAAGTATTGAAGTGTAATCCTCTGGTTGCTATTTCCAGAGAATGAACTCACAGGCCAGTAGTGGTGCTAGAAATAGGGATGTGGAAGAAGCCTGGGACTCAGCATGCCTGTGACTAGGGTGAGGGAGGAGAGACGCTCGCTCGAGGCACAGAACTGGAGTCCCTCCGCAAGTGAGAGCAGAGCGGCCTTGTGTTTTGCGCTCTAGGCCCCTCGCTTGCCTCGCCAGAGTCACAGACCTGGGAAGGGAGAGGACGTGAGGTTGCAAAAGAGCCTGATGAATGCCTTGAAGAGCCAGCAGGTTTGCATGTGGAGGGGGAGACACATAAAATGGGGAAAATTAAAACAGCACAGAAGGCTTGCCCACCTAGAGGCAGACTCCCAGCCCAGGATCCAGCCCTCACACAGCAGCCCTCTGCCTTTGAGCGTCTTTCACAGGGTTCTTAAGATGATAGACTGTAGTTCCCCACTAGTCTGGTTGTGCTTCTCTAACTCCTTGTGTCCTTAACTTGACGAGCGCTGTGAGAGAGGCAAGCAGGGTCATCCGTGCGGCACCCGTGGCTGCAGAGGCTACAGATGATAGGGATGGTGGTAGGGATGGCCACTAAGACCTAGAGGAACCTGCACTAGTTACCTCGTACGTCTTTGTGTCAGAACAATCGGAGAGACCCTACAATTGTTACACGTGGATGTAGAATGAAAGGTGTCTGTGCTGGGGAACTCTCAGAAGGATCTGAGGATGAGCTCTTCCCTGGCATCCTGCAAAGTCAGATTAAGGATTACCTGAGAGAGAATGGCTGGACAGGTAATCTGAATCAGGTGATCGGGGATGGATTTCATGGCTCAGTGTTGTGGTAGAGGAATCAAAATGTCAAGACTACTCTACTTTTGTCTGCGGCCTTGTAAGGGATTATTATACCATCACCCTAAGGAATCTCTTTTGTTCATTATCCTAATAAAAATTTGCTTTTTTCTTTTTAATAGAGTATGGATTGTGCTCAGTTCCATTTGAAAATAAGCTCTATCTAGTTGGTGGACAAACTACAATCACGGAATGCTATGACCCTGAACAAAATGAATGGAGAGAAATCGCTCCCATGATGGAAAGGAGGATGGAGTGTGGTGCCGTCATCATGAATGGATGTATTTATGTCACTGGGGGATATTCCTACTCAAAAGGAACTTATCTTCAGAGCATTGAGAAATATGATCCAGATCTTAATAAGTGGGAAATAGTGGGCAATCTTCCAAGTGCTATGCGGTCCCATGGGTGTGTTTGTGTGTATAATGTCTGACTGAATCCATAGAAATGACCAAGTAATCACTGCGTAGTGGGAGAAAAAAAAAGAATTCAGGGTTTGGAGTCCCTTACTTATTATTGTGGCCTGGCACATAGTGGGTAAATTCCCATACCTAACCCCCACTCTTCACTTTAGTACAGTGATTAATGGTCAAGAAAAATCCTATGTATATTTACAGTTGAATCAGTAAGGTTAACACCCTATAATCTCTGCTTTTCAAAGGTAATATGGAAAGTTGGACACTTGGTAGAAGGTAAAATACCTTTATAGTGAAATTTTCTCCTGGTAGCATCAACACTGGTGTAGGTCAGAATCATTCTGTGGAATGAAATGTCTCCTATGACCCTGTAATGTATTAGTGTCTATTAAGGTTCTGTTTAGCTAGCAAGGAATTTGAAATTCAAGGAGGGAATCTTCTCTACCTCTACAAAATCAACATTTTAAAACAACTTTTTTTTTTCACCGTTAGACTTATTTAGAGTGTGGACTGACTTTAAGTTTTCTTTTCTTTTTAGTGTGTATAATTTATTGTTCTTCTTTAGTTACTGACTGCAAGAAGTATACAAGATCCTGTGCAAGAGATTATTACTGTTGAGAGTTTACAAACTAAATTTAAAAGAATGGCACATCTGAAAAATTGCAGAGAAAATAGTCAAATATTTGCTGATGCTAAGAGCTATTTTTAATTTTCAGCTTTGATGTAAATTGCTAGTTTAGGTGTCTTTAGTTCAAGCATGCTATGAAATCCTCTTTATTCTTAAGTATAGGTATATATCTGCATACAAAATTGAATTTTAGAGCCAGAAAGCATGTAGAACAGTTGTGATATAGTAAAAAATACATTGATGAGAAGAAATTTGCATTCATTTCCCAGCTGTGCCACTAACTAGATTTTTGTAACTTGAATCGAGTCACTTAACCTCTCCTCAATTAGCGCTTCATGACCCATGCACTTTGGGTCATAGATGTGCCTAGATGTGGAGCCCCATATCCCTGGGGGCAGTCAGAGGTAGCCTGGGTGGCTGAAGCTTCTGGGCAGAAACATCTTTGCCCACTTTCCCCAGTGTGCCTACAGTATTACTTTCTGTGTGTGCCAAAACTTGAGAAAAGTTAGGAAGCATTGCTGAAGTTATCTGAACTTTTAGTGATCTGTTAGACCATCTATCCACACTCTTCATCCTTTTAAAAAGACAGTAATTATTTTTAACTTTAAATGTGGAAGTTGAAAACTGCCTAGTGCTTCTGATTTTTTTCTTTCTTTTTTTTTTTTTTATAGAAAGAGACTATTTAATGCATTCATTTCAGATGGCATTTTAAATAGACACAACCCTTTGGGAATGCAATATGCTACTACATAGAGGGAGCCCCCCAAAATGACCATATCTTTGTCCCATAAATTCTACTCCTAGATTTTAACCTAAAGAATAATATAAAAACAAAACAAACAAAGGTAAATGCATGAGGATGTTTATGTCTGCATTATTTATAACAGCAAAGAATTGGAAATAATCTACATGTTAAGGAAGAAAGTGGGCTAAGAAAACAGTGAAGTATTATACTCCTACTACAATAATTATTTGGAAGACTGTAAACACATGGATGTGTCTTTGATATGGTAAGTAACATAAGCACAATACAAAAGAGAATGTGCACTATGTGACTTTGTAAAATCTTTTCGCATGTAGAAGGTAATATGCAAACTGAAATCCATTGTGTTAGTGTGGGGGGAATGTGGAATGATTTTTATTTATTTAAGTGTTTTTCCTTAATATGACTTTGTGTTTTCAATAAAAATAAGTAAATCACAATATATGTGGTAGAATTGCTGGAATTTTGGGTGAGTGAGTCAAAGGATAGTCAGAATTAGTGAAACCACAGAATTATAGACTATTCCAATCTGAAATTGAATTATAGATTATTTGATTGCTTTCAAGAACACTTAGCTGGACCAGTAATGTGATGCCCTGTAGCGCTTTGGAGATCTGTTTTATGGAATAGATGAAAACAATTTAAATCACCTTCCCCTGCTTTTAGCTTATCTAAGTCCTATAAAACCCTGATTCAAGTCCAACCTCTGGGAATTCTTTCCTGACTGCTTCAGCCACAGTAAAACTCGCACTGTCACATTTAAAGAATTTATCATTTATATATATGTAGTATATATCATTTTGAGATCATGGAACACATATGATTATTTTAATTTTTTCAAGGCCTAGCATTTCATTTGTATATCCAGTGTACTTTTTTTAACAAAGATGATGGTATCTGTTACTTTTATGGAAAAGCATTCCACAGGTGCTTGAAAGACCTTGAAAATAGTTTGTGACTTGAAGAATTTAATTTGCTGCTCCTATTTTCTATAAAATTCTGTTTTTGATATTGCTTTGTGCACACAAGAAAGGATTAAGGAAGGTAAGGTAAACATTTATGTCAGAACTGTCCCAAGTTCCAAATCACTGTAGTGTGAATGAAAAGTATCGTACTATAATTAAATGCAAGCCATTGGTTTGGGAGGGCCAGCACTGTTTTGCAAAATAATTAAAATTGTGGAGATGATTTTAAGTAGATGATTTTGAGGTTAATACTTAAGAGGACTCTAAGTATCCAAATTTTAAAGTTAATGTTTCTCACAAGTCATATTTTTAGTTTTGAGCTGCGATGAAATACGGTCAACATCAAGAGTACTTGCTTAAAGGCACATTAGCCTTTTTCCCCCTCATTCACATACATAAATGCTGGTGTTAAGGAATGAATGTTTGTGTCTCCCCAAATTCATAGGCTGAAGCCCTTATCCCCAATGTGACTGTAGAGGTAGGGCTTTATGGAAGTAATTAAGGTTAAGGAGGTTATAAGCGTAGGGCTCTGATCAGATAGGAATCGTTTCCTTGTAAGAGTTACCAAAGAGCTTTCTCTTTCCCTGCCTGAGTGAGGATACAGAAAGCAGCATCTGCAAACCAGAAAGAGAGTTCTTACTAGAAGCCGACTGTACTGGCATCCTGATCTCAGACTTCCAGCCTCCACAAACGTAAGAAACATTACTATTGTTTAAGCCACCCAATGTGGTGTTTCGTTATGGCAACCTGAGCTGGCTAATGTAGCCTGCAAAGGAGATGGTGCTTTATATGATGCAGTTAGGTGCTGAATCAGCCAGGAGTAGACAGGCTGTTCCCTAGACAATCCCCCTACCTTCCTCGTACCCCTCCACCCAAAGCACCCAGAAACGCCCATTTTATTAGTATGAAAGTGTCCGAAACTCTAGAAATACAGTTTCATTTTTCTTAGATGATAGTAGATGTAGCTAGGGGTTTCGTCTGTCTAGTTCTTGCCATGACTGTATCTGTACTGATGCCCTAACTGCCTCCTTATGGGGACACCTACACTTCGGCCATCATAGCATCTCATCCCCAGCCATGGTGATGAGTCCAGAGCTGTGGTTGGCCAAGTTCCCAACTGAGCTGGTTTGAGTGGATGTAACTAATACACAGAAGACAGCAATTTGGGATGGGGGGGTGACACTGGTGTCTTGGTTCTAGGCCTTCTTTTTTTTTTTTTTTAATTTTTCTTTTAACGTTTATTTATCTTTGAGACAGAAAGAAACAGAGCATGAACAGGGGAGGGGCAGAGAGAGAGGGAAACACAGAATGTGAAACAGGCTCCAGGCTCTGAGCTGTCAGCACAGAGCCCGACGCGGGGCTCGAACTCACAGACCGTGAGATCATGACCTGAGCCGAAGTTGGACGCTTAACCAACCAAGCCACCCAGGCACCCCGGTTCTAGGCCTTCTTGATGCAGCTCCGTGTCTGTCTTCTCCACACTTTGATTATGTGAACCAGTAGGCCCTTTTTTTGTTTTGATTTGGGTTTCTGTCTACTACAACCAGTAGAGCTCTAATATCAAGCAAATGGTGAAATATAAGTATTTTTTTTGGATAATGTGTTAGTGTTTTATTGCTGCAGGAACAGTAACAAATCACCACAAACTTAGTTGCTTAACACAGGACAAATTTGCTTTACAGTTCTGCAGGGTATAAGTCTGACATGTGTGTCACTATATCAGTTTTGGTCACCTTAATTCCATCTGCCATTTTTGCCATGTACCCTAACATATCCACAAGTTCTGGGCATTGGGACATGAATGGAATGTCTTTAGGAGGCCATTACCCTGCCTGCCACAGATGGTAATATATTAAGTCTTATCCTGACTTTTGGAATTCCATGTGGTTGAATTTGTCTTATTTCCTCAGAGGAGGTTCTAATAGAAGGAAAAAGAAATCATGACGAGTCTCAGGGACCCCTGGAGGACTGGAAGGTAACAGTAGATGAAAAAAAGAGAAGTTGATAATAGGGTCATTTGCCATTAGACCATTCTTTAAAAGACTAGCCTTTCTACCCTGGAGACAATATATAAATATTTTATTTTTGAGAGAGAGAGCACATGCATGGAGCAGGTGAGGGGCAGAGAGCAAGGGAGACAGAGGATCTGTGCTGAAAGCAGAGAGCCTGATGCAGGGCTCAAACTCCTGAGCTGTGAGATCATGACCTGACCTCAACCGACTGAGCCACCCAGGCACCCTAAGCCTGAAAATAATATATAATGCAAGAAAAATCACTGTAATTATGTTAAAGATGTGGATTGCCAACCTTGTAACCATTCTTTACAGGTAAGGAAAAGCTCCATATTTTTTTGTCTATTAAGAAAACATATACCTTGAATCTTAATTAGTCTAAGCCAATCACGGCTCTCCCATCTTCCTTGTCAGTGTTTGGTTTAGGAATATGTGTGTGAAGCATTTCAAACCTCTAAGACATGAGAAGTCCGCTTGGGGTTGTTACAGAAAAAACATAGGAGATAGATAGGAGGACTCTACATAGTAAATCTCTTTCTTGAGGTTAATATACAAAGTTTTCTTAACAATTTGGTCACTATTATTAAATGTCAGTATATATAATAAAACCACAAAATACTTCATAATATCAAGTGTTTCATAGTTTTTTAGCTATAGCAGTGATGGTTGAACAGCTAAGAAATAGAGCAGTGTAAGACAAAAATATTTTTTATAAAATTACAAAATATCAATACTGATAGTAAATCATCAATTATCACAATAGTTAAGAACATGACAGCAATACTTCACAATTGAAGGGCTCAATATGAAATTAATACCATTGCCAAGAAATTAAACAGGAGTTTTAATTTGTATTGAAGGTAATAAATAGAGTGTTACCTAAAAATATATAGTAGTCTAGTCCTAAAATCCAAATCTGAAGTCCAATGGTATTTTGAAATTGTGAATCATAAACTTAACTCTTACTTTAGCCTCTGATTTAAAACATAATATTCTTTTGGGGGGTTCACTGGAGTGGTGTTCAGCACCTTGCTCAAACCCTCAGTGAATATTCTAGATTCCAATTAGCCACAATTTAGGGGTGTTCTATGCTGGTTTAGGAATGATCAATGTAAACTATGTCCAGTTGTATATATAAGATTGCCAATATTTTTTTAATGTTTATTTATTTATCTTTGAGAGAGAGCATGAGTGTGCGAGGGGCAAAGAAAGAAGGAGAATCCCAAGCAGGCTCTGCACTGTCAGCACAGAGCCTGACATGGAACTCGAACTCACAAACCGTGAGATCATGACTTGAGCCGAAATCAAGAGTCAGTCACCTAACTGAGCCCTAAGATTGCCAATATTTCAACTTCTGCCTTTGAAATTCAAACCAAACCACAAGCTCTTACCTCTGTATACTGATAAGTGCCTATAGAAGTTCTTGGTGGGGAATCTGAAATACCATCGCTGGGTACTTCAGCCTTAATAGGGAGAAATGGAGCCGATTGTCCCCACCCCCACCCCACCCCCGCCTACGCACACACCTTACCACCATTGTTCACCAACATAAGACTGTGTGGGCACATGTAATCTGTGAACCCTCTTAGCAATGCCAGCCAGACACTGAAACTTGCTAAATGCATCTTTCAGCATTTCTTTCCTGGACAGATGGATACACAAAGGTGGCACTTCTGTTTCCTGGATGTGTATTTCTGCAGCTCCTCTTCTACCCTTTAGCTCTTTCCTTCTCACACCTTCCTCACTGAGGAAATGAGACAAGCCTTCTCCCAGACAACAGACTCTAGGGCCTGTGCATATAGGCAGACATGGAGATAAGAGCTTCACTAGTTTGTGTGTGATTTTTTTAACCTTTTTTTAAACTGTCAAATATAATACAAATCCAGAAAGCCACATGAAACGAATGAACAGATTAGTGAGTTGTTAAAAGGCAAGCCTTCTTGTAACTGGCATCCATGTCAGGAGAGAGGACTGGCCAACCACCCTAGACACCCTCCAGAGGCACCTCACAAACACACCCCCCGCTGCTATGAATAACCTCTGTCCTCACCATAGTGATTATTTTTTTTTCTCCTACTGGCTATTAGCACCTGTATTACTAGTTTCCTGTGGCTATTAAAAAATCATCTCAAACTGGATGGCTTGAGACAACAGAAATTTATTCCCTCAAAGTTCTAGAGGCCAGAAGTCCAAAATAAGGGCTGTGCAGGGCTGTTGTCTCTCTGGGGTGTCTAGGGGAGAATCGTTTGATTCCAGCTTCTAGTGGCTGTCAGCATTCCGTCACTTGCAGCCACAAATGATCCAATCTCTGCCTTGCTGGTTGGATGGTCTCTTCCTCTTCTGTCTGTGTCAAATCTCCCTCTACCTAACTTATGAGGACACTTGTGATTGGATTTAGGGCCACCTGGATGATCCTAGAGGATTTCCTCCTCTCAAAATCCTTAATGTAATTACATCTGCAAAGTCCCTTTTTCCAATTAAGGTGATGCTGACTGGTCCATAGGATGTGGACATATTTTTGGAGGGGTCACCATTCCACTTAATACACCATCCAAGTGTAAATTCCTACAACACTGTATTTTGCTTTGCCTTTATTTTGTCTTTCAGGTTTCTTAACTGATAGGTTCCCCATCCATCTCTCTCTCTCTCTCTTTGTTTTAACACCTTACAATTTATTTGCTGAAGAAGTTGGATCATTTATTTTGCTTTCCCAAAGCTGGGGTTGTACTGATTGAATGTGTGTTGTGTAGTTTAGCATGTTCCTTTGTCCTCTGTGTTTCCTGTAAGTTGGTAGTTAAATCTAGAAGCTCAGTCAAGTTCAGGTCTGATTCTTTTGTCAAAACTACTTTGTAGGGGGGTGCCTGGGTGGCTCAGTTGGTTGAGCGTCTGACTTCGGCTCAGGTCATGATCTCGCAGTTTGTGAGTTGGAGCCCCTGCATCGGGCTCTGTGCTGACAGCTCAGAGCCTGGAGCCTGCTTAGGATTCTGTGTCTCCCTCTCTGCCCCACCCCTGCTCATAGTCTGTCTGTCTCTCTCTCAAAAATAAATAAACATTAAAATAAAAATTAAAAAAAAAACCCATTACTTTGTAGGTGGTGTTTGTCAAAGGACGCAGAATCACCTCTTTCTGATGTTAGCAGTCATAGGTACTGTGTGATGAGAAAACCACCATTTGGAGTGGCTGCCTATGCATCTTGCACTATGACAACCCTGTTCACACCTGGAGTCTGGATATTCATTTGTTTATGGAATTTTATTTTTATTGAAATATAATTGATACACAATATCATATTAGTTTCTGGTGTACATCGTAGTGATTTGATGTTTTTCTACATCAGGAAATGAGCCTACAATAAGCCTAGTCGCCATCTGTCACCATACAAAGTTATTACAATATTATTGACTCTATTCCCCGTAGTTTACATCACATGCCAGAGTCTGGATGTTTAAATAAGGACCTATGCGGGGCACCTGGGTGGCTCGGTCGGTTAAGCATCCGACTTTGGCTCAGGTCATGATCTCACAGTCCGTGAGTTCGAGCCCCGCGTCGGGCTCTGTGCTGACTGCTCAGAGCCTGAAGCCTGTTTCAGATTCTGTGTCTCCCTCTCTCTCTGCCCCTCCCCTGTTCATGCTCTGTCTCTCTCTGTCTCAAAAATAAATAAATGTTAAAATTTAAATAAATAAATAAATAAATAAGGACCTACGCTTAGGATTCCCGCCCAGGCTCCTGCTTTGCTTTTCCCTGGGCACCTTTTAAAAATAACCACTTACAGTGGAGCCTGGAAAAAGTTAGTGGCCTCTGCCCTGACCACCTTATAAGTAGTAAGGGCTTGCTACCCTGCTCTCTATCTCCCACTCGCTCCTGCCCTGGGACAGAAGACTGCCTCTCTGCCTGGCTCATTGTGCACATCCCCACTCCCTCCACCACCAGTTTCTGGCATTTGTAACAAATCTTGTGACTTTTCTTCTTTTGTGTGAGTATATGGAAACTGTGGCTTCATCATAATGACCCTGGAGTTTTCACTTCCCCCAAATGGGAGTTCTGATGCAGAGGAAGCTACCTGCTGACCCCGTGGTGGTGGCTTCTGCCTCCTCATTCAGCATATTCTGCGTATTCTTAATACACCAGCCAAGGGCTCCCTAACACAGATACTCAATACATAGGTCTTACTGCCAAATGGTGATTTCCATGCCATTATCTTTTTGGATGTATTTGTTGAAATACTTCTGTGAAGAGAAACTTTCCTTCATTTACTATTTGTTTACCCAGAGGTATAAGAAAGGTGGGATAAATGCTTGGTTCCTACCTTAATGTACCAGTTTGCAAAATAAACAACCTTCAAAGGTAATTTATTAGAATTATTGGATTTTTTTAAAATTTTTTTTCAACATTTTTAATTTATTTTTGGGACAGAGAGAGACAGAGCATGAACGGGGGAGGGGCAGAGAGAGAGGGAGACACAGAATCGGAAACAGGCTCCAGGCTCCGAGCCATCAGCCCAGAGCCTGACGCGGGGCTCGAACTCACGGACCGCGAGATCGTGACCTGGCTGAAGTCGGACGCTTAACCGACTACGCCACCCAGGCGCCCCATGAATTATTGGATTTTTTAAATCATGATTAGCGAATGGATTTAAACATATTTGTCACCTTTCAGTCCATTGTAATCTTATTGAAGTTCAATTTATTCCATCTTGAGCCAGTGAAAGGCTCTACAAATGGCTTTCCAATTCCTTTTGGCACAGTCCCAATAGTCTTTGATACCTTCTTTGCTACCCAGTGTAACGATATACTCCTGGCTCATTGTCTACATCTCCTGCCTCCAATCTGGAATCTGACATTTATACAAGGAGCCCTGGTTTCTTTTACTGAAAAATGATATTCCAACACCATAGTCTGCGCGCTAGGGATGTTTATTGCTACTAGGTAGGTCATTGTTTCTAGCTCTAAAGTTAAAATATATAACAACAACAACAACAACAACAACACACAAGACAGGAGAGGGGTAATTAAAGTTTTCTAAGGTCCTAGCATTGTCAAGGAAGTGCTAAAAGCACCATATGGTGTTTACCTAACCTCTTCTAACAGCTGTAGCCCCGTTTTCCCCCAGAAAGTGTTCTGGTTCTCAGAGTTACCTGGGATACTAGAATTAGAATATCACATTACAGTTCATTTTCTTTATCCCACATCTTACACACACATACACCATTCTCAGAATAACAGTATTTTTTCCCCTCAAAATAACAGTATTAACATGCAGGTTGGGAATGCATTTTCAGTCATTTGGGGCTTCTTCAAAGTCCACACAGGAAGCAAATGTAGAGATAAGGTTGAAACTGACTCACTACCACCTGGGACTTTGTGGGGTTTAGACAGAAGGAAAGGATGGTAAGGGATTCCAGGCATGAACTCTAAACGTGTGTAAAAAGTAGGAACATTTTAGAGGATTTTGTTCTTCATAATTAAAAAAAAATTTTTTTTTTTTTAAGTAATCTCTATACCCAACGTGGGGTTTGAACTTACAACTAACTCCCAGATCAAGAGTCACATGCTCTATGAGCTAAG